>NC_092102.1:4936546-5248524 GCF_045679555.1 Salvelinus alpinus
TCAATGGACATGGTTAATTCTGTCTATCTACTCCGATTTCAGAGTACTCTCGTCTGAGTGAGCCAGAGTGCAGAATAACTGATGAATTTACGAACGCTCAACACCCTTTGAATATATGGCCGGTGTCAGTAAACGTCAGCAAAAAAGAGAATAATTAAATTGTTGCCAGCAGCAGTTACAGTCACCAACGCTCTGGATAACATTAAAACAGCCTAACCAGCTCTGTTAGGGTGAGTAAAATGGTCAGAGTGAGTTGTTCTCTCATTTATGTCTGGAAATAGCTAGCAAGCTAGCCAACGTTAGCTTGGGTGCTTGACTGCCGTACTCCTCGGCCAGAGCATCCAGTGATGTGCTCTGAGAGCAAAACGTTCAGAATTTACGATGGACAATCTGACAACGCTTTGGATTTACAAACGCCCAGAGCGCACTCTGAACGCACTCTGGCACTCCAGATTGAATTTACAAACACACCTGAAATTGTAAAATGTCTAGCTAGTAACAAGCTAGCAAGAAGTTGCATAGCAACAGCATCAACTTCCGGTAGACAGGCAAAGCGCTAGTATGCTCAACTGAAAGGATACCGTTTGTTTACAGTATACTAAAATTAACTAATAGTATGTAGTCTGCCAGAGTCCTTACCCCACTGAGGAGGTCTGCATTGGCTTTGGCCTGCCTGAAGAGTGGCTCATCTTTATCCATGGTGTACCTGTGCATCATCTGCTCGTTGCCCGCCTTATACGTTAGCTGACGAGAGAAATAGCCAATCAAACACAAGCCGACTGAATACAGCCAGAAGAAAAGAGCAGGACAGGGTTATAGCAAATGAACATCCAACCTCACCTTGCTCTGCAGTTCCTGGCTCTTCTTGGCGTGTTTGATAGAGGGAGTATCGGCCACCTGGGTGAACTTGACGTTGTCCGCTTTCTGACGGTACTTTTTCTGTGAGGGGAAACAAAGTGAGGAGTCAACACTAAAGAAAAAAATACAATAATACAAACACACACACACACACACACACACACACACACACACACACACACACACACACACATACACGCTCTACCCTATTTTACTGACGTCACTGAGAAGCTCTCCAGCCTTCTTGGCTTGTGTCACATTCAGACATCCATCAGCCTCCCAGCCAACTCCCTTCATCCAGGTCAGATCTGAACGGTATTGATTCTGAGGGGTGAGAAAGAAAGAGGGCGACAGGCAAAGAGTGTGAGACCAAAAAAGAGAGAGTTCACAATTCATTCATATTTGATAGTAAACACTAACTTGAATAACAGCCATATAGATATTTTCCTAAATCCCTATTCACCTTCCCTTTGCTCTCCCGACCCTCTCACCTAACTTCAACCCGGAAGATCACAAGTCAATTCAAACATACCTTATGACTGTTCAATTATAAGACCAAAGCGTTCTGATTATTACCCCTTTAAACATTGGCACTCAAATTCTACGATCTGCATGAGAGGATAAGCTGTTCATTTTAGTCTATTAAACACACATAGAACCCTCCACCACCACCAGTGCCGCCCATGGCCCACCCCTCTCTGCCTCACCTCGCTCTGCAGGTTATAGGCCTTTTTGGCCTGCTGTACTTGGATGTCGTCGGATAGGATGGTGTAGTGGTGGAGCTTGGTCCTGTAGTCCAGGTCGCTGGCAAGGGCCTGGGCTTTTTTAGCATGGCTCAGGTTGACCATGTCCATGGACAAGCTGAAATGGGACTGGTTCTCCTTGGAGTTCTTCTTGTACTCAATCTGTTGGGATTGTTGTGGATAACAGAGAGATAGACGGAGGAGATTGAGAATCAGGAGGTTGAGAATGTCCTGGTGTGTGTGTGTTTTGTACACTGCATCATTTCGAGGGTTTTGTGAACTGTGTGCTGTAACTCACAATAGTATTGTTAAAAAAACTAATTTAGAGTGCCTTCAGAAAGTATTATACCCCTTGACTTATTCCACATTTTGTTGTGTTACAGCCTCATTTCAAAATGGATTAAATAGATTTTTTCTATCACCCATCTACACACAATACCCCATAATGACAAAGTGAAACATGTTTTTAGAAATGTTTGCAAATTTATTGAAAATGAAATACAGAAATATATCACACCCCTGAGTGAAATCTTTGCAGAAGCACCTTTAGCAGCGATTACAGCTGTAAGTCTTTCTGTGGAAGTCTTTAAGAGATTATTCAAGCTCTGTCAAATTGGTTGTTGATCATTTCTAGACAACCATTTTCAGGTCTTTCCATAGATTTTCAAGAACATTTAAGGCAAAGCTGTAACTCGGCCACCCAGGAACATTCACTGTCTTCTAGGGAAGCAACTCCAGGGTAGATTTGGCCTTGTGTTTTAGGTTATTGTCCTGCTGAAAGGTGAATTCATCTCCCAGTGTCCGGTGGAAAGCAGACTGAACCAGGTTTTCCTCTAGAATTTTGCTTAGCTCCAATCTGTTTATTTTTGTTATACTGAAAAACTCCCCAGTCCTTCATTATTACAAGCATACTCATAACATGATGCAGCTACCACTATGCTTGAAAATATGGAGTGTGGTTTTCAGTAATGTATTGGATTTGCCCCAAACATATCACTTTGTATTTAGGACAAAAAGTTAATTGCTTTGCCACATTTTTTGCAGTATTACCTTGCTGCAAACAGGATACATGTTTTGAATATTTATATTCAGTACAGGCTTCCTTCTTTTCACTCTGTCATTTAGGTTCGTATTGTGAACTAACTACAATGTTGATGATACATATACAGTTTTCTCCTATCACAGCCATTAAACTCTGTAACTGTTTTAAAGTCACCATTGACCTCATAGTGAAATCCCTGAGTGGTTTCCTTCCTTTCCGGCAACTGAGTTAGGAAGGACACCTGTATTTTTGTAGTGACTTGGTGTATTGATATACCATCCAAAGTGTAATTACTAACTTCACCATATTCAAAGGGATATTCAATGTCTGCTTTTTTTACCAATAGGTGCCCTTTGCAAGGAACTGAAAAACCTCCCTGGTCTTTGTGATTGAATCTTTGTTTGAAATTCACTGCTTGACTGAGGGACCTTCCAAATAATTGTATGTGTAGGGTACAGAGATGAGGTAGTCATTCAGAAATCATATTAAAAACTTATTGCACACAGTCCATGCAACTTAATATGTGACTTGTGAAGCACATTTTTACTCCTGAACTTATTTAGGCTTGCCATATCAAAATGGGTTGAATATGAATTGACATTTTAGCTTTTCAGTTTTTATTAAACTGTACACAAAGAGACGGGTATCGTGGACAAAGACTTGGGTGCCTTGTTAGGATCCGTCGCCGAGAGGGTAATCTACCTATACCATCGGTCCTATTAGCCAACGTACAATCAATCAGTAATAAAATATCCTACCAACGGGACATTATCTGTAATATCTTATGGTTCACCGAGTCGTAGCTGAACGACGACCTGAATAACATACAGCTGGCAGGTTTTAAGCTTTTTCGGCAGGATAGAACAGAGGCCTCTTGTAAGACAAGGGGTGGCGGTCTGTGTATATTTGTAAACAACAGCTGGTGCACGAGATCTAAGGAAGTCTCAAGGTTTTGCTCGCCTGAGGTAGAGTATCTCATGATAAGCTGTAGACCACACTATTTACCAAGAAAGTGTATCTGTATTTTTCGTAGCTGTCTACATGCCACCACAAACCGATGCTGGCACTAAGACCGCAGTCATTGAGCTGTATACGGCCATAAGTAAACAGAAACGCTCATCCAGAGGTAGCGCTCCAATGGCCAAGGACTTTAATGCCGGAAAACTCATCCGTTTAACCAAATTTCTACCAGTATGTTAAATGTGCAAACAGTGGGAAAAAAACTCTAGACCAACTTTACTCCACACACAGAGACGCGTACAAAGCTCTCCCTCGCCCTCCATTTGACAAATCTGACCATAATTCTATCCTCCTGATTCCTTCTTGCAAACAAAAATTAAGGCAAGAATCCCCATTGACTCGGTCTATAAAAAAAGACAGATGAAGCAGATTCTAAAATACAGGACTGTTTTGCTAGCACAGACCGGAATATGTTCCAGGATTCTTCCGATGGCATTGAGGAGTATAACACCACATCAATCACTGGCTTCATCAATAAGTGTATCGATGACGTCTACCCCACAGTGACTGTACATACAAACCCCAACCAGAAGCCAATGATTACAGGCAACATCCGCATCGAGCTAAAGGGTAGAGCTGCCGCTTTCAAGGAGCGGGACTCTAACCCAGAAGCTTATAAGAAATCACGCTATGCCCTCCGACGAACCATCAATACAGGACTATTTTATTTATTTACTAGCTCTCCCTCTCCCTCCATTTGGCAAATCTGACCATAATTCTATCCTCCTGATTCCTGCTTACAAGCAAAAACTAAAGCAGGAAGTAACAGTGACTCGCTCAATACGGAAGTGGTCAGATGAAGCAGGTGCTACGATACAGGACTGTTTTGCTGGCACAGACTGAAATATGTTCCAGGATTCATTCAAAGGCATTGAGGAGTATAACACCTCTGTCATCGGCTTCATCAAAAAGTGCATTGACGACATCATCCCCACAGTGACTGTACGTACACATCCCAACCAGAAGCCATGGAATACAGGCAACATCCGCATCAAAATAAGGCTAGAGCTGCCGCTTTCAAGGAGCGGGACACTAATCCGGACGCTTATAAAAAATCCTGCAATGCCCTCAGACGAACCATCAAACAGGCAAAGTGTCAATACAGGATTAAGATTGAATCCTACGACACCGGCTCTGACACTCGTCGGATGCGGCAGGGATTGAAAACTATTACGGACTACAAATGGAAACCCAGCTGCGAGCTGCCCAGTGACGCAAGCCTACCAGACGAGCTAAATGCCTTTTATGCTCGCTTCAAGGCAAGCAATACTGAAGCATGCATGAGAGCACCAGTTGCTCCTTAACAGCTTCTACCCCCAAGCCATGACTGCTGAACAATGAATCAAATGGCCACTCAGACTATTTACATTGACTGACCCCCCCCCCCCCCCCCTTTGTTTTACACTGCTGCTACTCGCTGTTTATTGTCTATGCATAGTCACTTTACCCCTACCTACATGTATCCTGAATCTTGGCTTAGGAAAACCACCAAAAACCCTGAAATCTCTATCCCTAACAATGACATTTTCCGCCAAGATTGAACTGCCAAAAGGGGCGGTGTTGCAATCTACTGCAAAGATAGCCTGCAGAGTTCTGTATTACTATCCAAGTCTGTACCCAAACAATTCGAGCTTCTACTTCTAAAAATGTACCTTTCCAGAAACAAGTCTCTCACTGTTGCCGCTTGCTATAGACCACCCTCTGGTCCCTCGATACCATATGTGAATTGATTGCCCCCCATCTATCTTCTGAGCTCGTGCTACTAGGTGACCTAAACTGGGACATGCTTAACACCCCGGCCATCCTACAATCTAAGCTTGATGCCCTCAATCTCACACAAATTATCAATGAACCTACTAGATACAACCCCGAATCCGTAAACACGGGCACCCTCATAGATATCATCCTAACTAACTCGCCCTCCAAACACACCTCTGCTGTTTTCAATCAAGATCTCACCGATCACTGCCTCATTGCCTGCATCCGTAATGGGTCTGCGACCAAACGACCACCCCTCATCACTGTCAAACGCTCCCTAAAACACTTCTGCGAGCAGGCCTTTCTAATCGACCTGGCCGGGGTATCCTGGAATGGCATTGACCTCATCCCGTCAGTAGATGATGCCTGGTTATTCTTTAAAAGTGCCTTCCTCACCATCTTAAATAAGCATGCCCCATTCAAAACATGTAGAACTAGGAATAGATATAGTCCTTGGTTCACTCCAGACCTGTCTGTCCTTGACCAGCACAAAAACATCCAATGGCGTTCTGCATTAGCTTTGAATAGCCCCTGTGATATGCAACTTTTCAGGGAAGTTAGGAACAAATATACACAGGCAGTTAGGAAAGCTAAGGCTAGCTTTTTCAAACAGAAATTTGCATCCTGTATTACAAATTCAAAAAAGTTCTGGGACACTGTAAAGTCCATGGAGAATAAGAGCACCTCCTCCCAGCTGTCCACTGCTCTGAGGGTAGGAAACACTGTTACCACCGATAAATCCACTATAATTGAGAATTTCAATAAGCATTTCTCTACGGCTGGCCATCCTTTCCACCTGGCTACCTCTATCCCGGTCAACTGCCCGGCACCCTCCACAGCAACCCGCCAAAGCCCCCACCATTTCTCCTTCACCCAAATCCAGATAGCTGATGTTCTGAAAGAGCTGCAAAATCTATACCCCTACAAATCAGTTGGGCTAGACAATCTGGACCCTCTCTTTCTAAAATTATCTACCGAAATTGTTGCAACCCCTATTACTAGCCTGTTCAACCTCTCTTTTGTATCGTCTGAGATTCCCAAAGATTGGAAAGCTGCCGCGGTCATCCCCCTCTTCAAAGGGAGTGACACTCTAGACCCAAACTGCTACAGACCTATATCTATCCTACCCAGCTCTACCCATTAACTCAGTTCGATTGTTGCCTGTAATCCATGGCTTCTGGTTGGGGTATGTCCGTACAGTCACTGTGTGGATGACGTCCTCGATGCACTTATTGATTGGGGCGGAAGGTAGCCTAGTGGTTAGAACATTGGGCCAGTAACTGAAAGGTTGCTAGATCGAATCCCCGAGATGACAAGGTAAAGATCTGTTGTTCTGCCACTGAAAAATGCAGTTAACCCACTGTTCCTAGGCCGTCATTGTAAATAAGGATTTATTCTTATCTTATCTTGCCTAGTTAAATAAAATAAAACATTTAATTGATAAAGCCAGTGACTGCCATTTCCTCAATGCCATTGGAAGAATCCCGGAACATATTCCAGTCTGTCCTATCAAAACAGTCCTGTAGTTTAGCGTCTGCTTCATCTGACCACTTTTTTATTAAAGACCGAGTCAATGGTGATTCTTGCCTTAATTTTTGCTTGTAAGTAGGAAACAGGAGGATAGAATTATGGTCAGATTTGCCAAATAGAGGGTGAGAGAGAGCTTTGTACGCGTCTCTGTGTGTGGAGTAAAGGTGGTCTAGAATTTTTTTCCCTCTGGTTGCATATTTAACATACTGATAGAAATTAGTTAAAGAACTGATTTAAACTGATTTAAGTTTCCCAGCATTAAAGTCCCCGGCCACTAGGAGGGCCGCCTCTGGATGAGCGTTTTCCTGTTTGCTTATGGCGGTATACAGCTCATTGAGTGTGGTTTTCGTGCCAGCGTCGGTTTGTGGTGGTATGTAGCTACGAAAAGTACAGATAAACTCTCTAGGTAGACTTATCATGAGATACTCTACCTCAGGCGAGCAAAACCTTGAGACTTCCTTAGATATCGCGCACCAGCTGTTGTTCACATATATGCATAGGCCCCCTCCCCTTGTCTTACCAGAGGCTGCTGGTCTGTCCTGCCGATAGAGAGTATAAACCGCCAGCTGTATGTTCCTAATGTTGTTGTTCAGCCACGACTCGGTGAAACATAAGATATTGCAGTTTTTAATGTCCCGTTGGTAGGATATACGTGCTTTCAGTTCGTCCCATTTATTTTCCAGCAATTGAACATTAGCTAGCAGAACGGAAGGCAAGGGCAGATTAGCCACTCGTCGCCTGATCCTCACAAGGCACCCAAAATCTTTGTTTCCTTCTCCAGGAAATGACGGGGATCTGGGCCTGGTCGGGTGTCTGTAGTATACCCCTCCCATCCGACTCATTGAAGAAAAACTCTTTGTCTAATCTGAGGTGAGTAATCGCAGTTCTGATGTCCAGAAGCTCTTTTCGGTCATAAGAGACTGTAGCAGCAACATTATGTACAAAGCAAGCCAGTATCCTTTTCATTGCTCTTGCAGCTATATTTATTACTATGATTATCATATGAAACATTTGATCTGAAATCCAAACTGCTGGAGTATAGGTTCAAATGAAAAATGTCCAAATACATATGGTGCAACAACGTGTTTATTGTGTTTCATATTCTTACCTCACTGGTCATCTTGGACGCCTGAAGAGAGTGCAGGGTCTTGGAGTCGCTGACATTGCTTGTCTTATCTTTATTTTTCATGAAGGACTCTTTGTACTTAATCTGTAACACAAGGCCACCATCCAAATCACATCAGCCAGTCACATACAGTGAGGGAAAAAAGTATTTGATCCCCTGCTGATTTTGTACGTTTGCCCACAGACAAAGAAATGATCAGTCTATAATTTTAATGGTAGGTTTATTTGAACAGTGAGAGACAGAATAACAACAAAAATATCCAGAAAAACGCATGTCAAAAATGTTATAAATTGATTTGCATTTTAATGAGGGAAATAAGTATTTGACCCCCTCTCAATCAGAAAGATTTCTGGCTCCCAGGTGTCTTTCATACAGGTAACGAGCTGAGATTAGGAGCACACTCTTAAAGGGAGTCAGTTTCTTACCTGTATAAAAGATACCTGTCTACAGAAGCAATCAATCAATCAGATTCCAAACTCTCCACCATGGCCAAGACCAAAGAGCTCTCCAAGGATGTCAGGGACAAGATTGTAGACCTACACAAGGCTGGAATGGGCTACAAGACCATCGCCAAGCAGCTTGGTGAGAAGGTGACAACAGTTTCTGCGATTATTCGCAAATGGGAGAAACACAAAAGAACTGTCAATCTCCCTCAGCCTGGGGCTCCATGCAAGATCTCACCTCGTGGAGTTGCAATGATCATGAGAACGGTGAGGAATCAGCCCAGAACTACACAGGAGGATCTTGTCAATGATCTCAAGGCAGCTGGGACCATAGTCATCAAGAAAACAATTGGTAACACACTACGCCGTGAAGGACTGAAATCCTGCAGCGCCCGCAAGGTCCCCCTGCTCAAGAAAGCACATATACATGCCCGTCTGAAGTTTGCCAATGAACATCTGAATGATTCAGAGGACAACTGGGTGAACGTGTTGTGGTCAGATGAGACCAAAATGGAGTTCTTTGGCATCAACTCAACTTGCCGTGTTTGGAGGAGGAGGAATGCTGCCTATGACCCCAAGAACACCATCCCCACCGTCAAACATGGAGGTGGAAACATTATGCTTTGGGGGTGTTTTTCTGCTAAGGGGACAGGACAACTTCACCGCATCAAAGGGACGATGGACGGGGCCATGTACCGTCAAATCTTGGGTGAAAACCTCCTTCCCTCAGCCAGGGTATTGAAAATGGGTCGTGGATGGTTATTCCAGCATGACAATGACCCAAAACACACGGCCAAGGCAACAAAGGAGTGGCTCAAGAAGAAGCACATTAAGGTCCTGGAGTGGCCTAGCCAGTCTCCAGACCTTAATCCCATAGAAAATCTGTGGAGGGAGCTGAAGGTTCGAGTTGCCAAACGTCAACCTCGAAACCTTAATGACTTGAAGAAGATCTGCAAAGAGGAGTGGGACAAAATCCCTCCTGAGATGTGTGCAAACCTGGTGGCCAACTACAAGAAACGTCTGACCTCTGTGATTGCCAACAAGGGTTTTTCCACCAAGTACTAAGTCATGTTTTGCAGAGGGGTCAAATATTTATTTCCCTCATTAAAATGCAAATCAATTCATAACATTTTTGACATGCGTTTTTCTGGAGTTTTTTGTTGATATTCTGTCTCTCACTGTTCAAATAAACCTACCATTAAAATTATAGACTGATCATTTCTTTGTCAGTGGGCAAACGTACAAAATCAGCAGGGGATCAAATACTTTTTTCCCTCACTGTACAATCAGATGACCAATCCCTCCCTCATTCTTATCCACTAATATCTCATTACATAAGAAAGGATTGTTCTGTGTGAGTACCAGCTACAGGAAGGGAATGCTTACATCACTGGCCAGGTCCCGAGATGCTTTGGCAGCCTTGACGGTCAGCGTGTCCAGGCCGATGTCACATGTTTTGGACTTGGTCTTCTCCCAGTCCTCCTTGTATTTGATCTGGAATCATTTATATAAATAAAAACTACAGCACCGCTTATTCATATGGTATGTGTATAACCCTTTCGGAATACAATGCATTCTGAACATATTCAGAACCCTTGACCTTTTCCACATTTTATTACGTTATAGCCTTATTCTAAAATGTATTAAATAGTTCCCCCCCCCTCATCAATCTACACACAATAACCCTATAATGACAAAGCAAAAACAGTTTTTTTTTTAACATTTTTACAAATTAATTAAAATATCAACTGAAATATCACATTTTACATAAGTATTCAAACCCTTTACCAAGTACTTTGTTGAAGCACCTTTGGCAGTGAATACAGCATCGAGTCTTCTTGGGTATGACGCTACACGCTTGGCACACCTGTATTTGGGGAGTTTCTCCCATTCTTCTCAAGCTCTGTCACGTTGGATGGGGAGCGTCGCTGCACAGCAATTTTCAGGTCCCTCCAGAGATGTTTGACCGGGTTCAAGTCTGGGCTCTGGCTGAGCCACTCAAGGACATTCAAAGACTTGTCCCCAAGCCACTCCTGCGTTGTCTTGGCTGTGTGCCTAGGGTCGTTGTCCTGTTGGAAGGTGAACCTTTGCCCCGGTCTGAGGTCCTGAGCGCTCTGAAGCAGGTTTTCATGAAGGTTCTCTCTGTACTTTGCTCCGCTCATCTTTCCCTCAATCCTGACTAGTCTCCCAGTCCCTGCCGCTGAAAAACATGCCACCACCATGCTTTACCGTAGGGATGGTGCCAGGTTTCCTCCAGACGTGACACCATCGATTCAGGTCAAAGAGTTCAATCTTGGATTCATCAGACCAGAGAATCTTGTTTCTCATGGTCAGCGTCCTTTAGGTGCCTTTTGGCAAACTCCAAGCGGGCTGTCATGTGCCTTTTACTGAGGAGTGGCTTCCGCCTGGCCACTCTACCATAAAGGCCTGATTGGTGGAGGGCTGCATAGATAGTTGTCCTTCTGGAAGGTTCTCCCATCTCCACAGAGGAACTCTAGAGCTCTGTCAGAGTGACCATCGGGTTCTTTGTCACCTCCCTGACCAAGGCCCTTCTCCCCTGATTGCTCAGTTTGACCTGCCGGCCAGCTCTAGGAAGAGTCTTGGTGGTTCCAAACTTCTTCCATTTATGAATGATGGAGGCCACTGTGTTTTTGGAAACCTTCAATGCTGCAGATATGTTTTGGTACCCCTCCCCATATCTGTTCCTTGATACAATCCTGTCTCGGCGCTCGACGGACAATTCCTTCAACCTCATGGCTTGCTTTTTGCTCTAACATGCACTGTCAACTGTGGGACCTTATATAGACAGGTGTGTCCCTTTCCAAATCATGTCCAATCAATTGAATTTACCACAGGTGGACTCCAATCAAGTTGTAGAAACATCTCAAGGATGATCAATGGAAACAGGATGCACCTGAGCTCAATTTCGAGTCTCATAGGAAAGGGTCTGAATACTTATGCAAATAAGGTATTTCTGTTTTTATTTTGAATAACCTTGCAAAAATGTCAACCTGTTTTTGCGTTGTCATTATGGGGAATTGTGAGTAGATTAATGAGAATCAAAAAATATTTTATACATTTTAAATTAAGGCTGTAAACGTAACAAAATGTGGAACAAGTCAAGGGGTCTGAATACTTTCCAAATGCACTGTATATACAAATGCAGAGCGAAAGCTATGCTGTTTGTATGTACTGTATAGAGTGTAGTGTTTGGGATAGAAAGATAGTGTACATGTATATCTTTGGCTCTACTTACATTGCTGAGTTGTTGAGCGTTGATCCTGGCCTGGACGATTTGAGGGGTATCTGTCACCGAGCTGTACTTGACTTGGTCAATGTGTTGTCTGTAGTTCTTCTACATGGGGGAATCAGAGATATCAAGTCAGGTTTCCTTGATATTATGAAAGGGGTCCCGCATAGGTTGGTTTTGGTTCCAGTACTTTTTACTATATACATTAACAATATTGGTTTGTCTGTAAAAAATTGTAACCTACAATTAAGGCTGTTATGGTGCCCATATTACCGCCACATCTGCAGTCAAGAGTCATGATGGCAGTCAAATTTCACATGACCTTTAGTCACTAATAGGGCTTCTCCAAGCTCTGATGCTGCTGATGGTCAATAGTAGCCTACCACACTTGCTAACTGCCTGGTACTCAGCACTCTATTGTCCCACTAATCACTCTGACATCAACGCAAATGTTATCGAAAATCTACTCAAACACTTCATGAGAGCCCATGAGCTCATGTTGCGCAACATTTCTATAGGCTATGCAATTGCTTGAGAAAACAGAGTGATGGCCTTTATTAAAAAGAGGAGGATCCCATCAGCTTTCTATAGGCTAGGCCTACTACATTTATCAACTTTTCTAGTATTAAGCACATTGCTTCTCTTTACAACAGGCTGATAGCCTACCTGGCTGGCATGAAAATTAACCACGGGAAAAGTGTCCTCCATTCGCTATTTAAGTGCATAGAGGACGTATTTTTTCCCCCTGCCCCTTTTTCGAGACAGGTATATGATAACGGTCCATTCTAAACCAAACAAATTTCACACATATATTATTTAGTATTTGTCAAGACAAGACCAAAACAATTATAGTCTGCTGGGTGACAATATTAGCTATGCCTTAAAGCTCGTGTGCAGTAAGGCAAGAAACGCATGGCTTTTTTTGCGACTTTTTCAAAAAGTCTCACACCTCATGTAGCCTAGCCCATAGATTTAAAGTGGCAAAATAACTTATTGAAATGGAATTAAGCACATGAATCCACTTTACAAAGGGTGTAGAGCCTAACTGGCATACATACGCAGCACGTGAGTTTCAAGTTTGGGGAATTTTCACTTTCACCATAAAAATTCACCTTTATAATAAAAGCATTACATGCATAATCGCATTTGCCGTCACTTTTGAGAATGGTGTTTTCCCGCTAGTGGAACATTTGTGCTTGTAGCCTACTGCCAAATAATATAAAATAATGCCACTGAATTCTAAGCAAACCTTGACTGCTCAATGAACTAGTGTAGCCCACAGCCATATGGCTTAGCCAGTACTCTAAGAACAACTCAGAGTATGCTATTCCGTTCTTCTGAAATAGACTAAATGTTCTTCATATCATGTTTCTTTAGACCGGTCTAAAATAAATCATGGATTTATTGTGATGGTGTAGGCTATATTACATGGATTTATTAGACTTCTTCAAATGTAGATGTTCCAAAGGTCCGAATCAGTGACTTTTAGGCTATGCATGGAAGCCAGGAGATGCTAAATGTGTTTATGTTAATTAACGGTCAATTACCATGACACCGGCAGTTATTTGATTGACAATCACCGGCTGACGAAATGTCATGATGCAACAGCCCTACATGCAAGTGTATGCGAACGATACTGTTGTGTATGCTTTTTCCCCCACTGTTGACCAGGCTCTATCTGAACTACAGTTTGATTCTATTGTTTTACTGAACACCTTTATTGACCTTAGTTTAACCCACGTTCAGTACTAATTTAAGTATCTGTTTTCTACAGCGTACAAAAATGACTAATGATTTAAACATATGTAGCTTGGACACTTCGTTTTATTACGGGCCACAGCTTCAGTGCACATCAATGCATTATTTACCAGAAAGTAGGCTGGCCCTCTTTAAAGTCAAGTAGGTTGATTCATTTATCTTTTTATTTATAAGTCTCTTTTATAAAAACTCCCACCGTACCTAACATCATTAATAACCTTTAGACGTATGGTACCATACCTAGTCTCAGGGATGGCTAACTCTGGAAATCCCTTCCGTCTCCCCAAAGTTAGGTAAATCAGCTTTTAGTTTCTTTGCATCCCATGTATGAAACAAAGTTCCCAACAACTGGATGTACTGGTGCCACTCAGGTAGTTCAAAGTATTGATTGGGTACCTCTTTTCTGAGGAATGTGATTGTGTTTCTTGAGTGTGTTTGTAATGTTGCATATTTGCATTCTATAGTCATTTGTAAATTGTGTGTATGCAGAGCTCCCTTGTGAAAGAGACCTTGTTCTCAATGGGACTCCCTGTTAAAATAATGATGAAATAAAGTGGTATATTGTAGTATTACTTATTAGTGTATGTGTGTGTGTATTAGCTTGTGGTGTGTATACACTCACATCACTGCACAGTTCAGCATTGGGTCAGGTAAGGTTAGACAAATAGCTGAATGATTTAACGGTGAAACGTGTCAGAAGGACATTTATTAATCGATGTCAAACATGCAACAGTGTCTCACCCTCCCCCACATCAAAAAGCATCACGAAGCACTTACATTGCTGAGTTGTTGAGCGTTGATTCTGGCTTGGACGATGTCAGGGGTATCTGTCACCGAGCTGTACTTGACTTGGTCAATGTGCTGTCTGTAGTTCTTCTACATGGGAAGATGAGAGATGCAATACATTATTAATGTATCAGGGTAGAAAGATACAGTGTGTAAAGTGTGTAAAGACATCTGTAGTGCTGCCTCTGAACATATTTTTTTCTACCCCTGAGTTATTTGAATCCAGTGGTAAAGATAACGGCCCCCAAAACCATAGAATGTGGGCTGTGTTAGGTGTGAGACTTACGCACACAGTTGACAAACAAGTTCAGGGCAGGGGCAGCACTTTATGAAAGTTAGCAATTGTGCCTGATAAAATGCGAAGGGGTGGAAAGCAGCAGGGATGGAAGGATGAAAAAGAGACACGTCAGCTACTACAGCAACTGAAATAACAGCAACACTTAACAAAGAGCTGCAGTTAGTTTCAGAATGGGTGGCAATGAATAAGTTAGTCCTTAATATTTCAAAACGAAAGGCATTGTATGAGGGACAAATGATTCACTAATCCCTAAACCTCAACTAAATCTTGTAATAAACAATGTGGAAATTGAGCAAGTTCAGGTGACTAAACTGCCATGGTAAAAACATATTGATGCAACAGTAGCTATGATGGGGAGAAGTCTGTCCATAATACAGTACTACATAGAGGCATGAGTACATGGAACTCTATTCCACATCAAGTAACTCATGCAAGTAGTAATATTATATATTTTTTAAACTATAAAAATACACCTTATGGAACAGCGGGACTGTGAAGCAACACAAACATAGGCACAGAGACATGCATACACACACACGCACACAAGATAACATATGCACTATACACACACGTACACATGGATTTGTTTATTAGATATGTGGTAGTACAGTAGGGGCCTGAGGGAACACACTTAATGTGTTGTGAAATCTGTTGTGAAGTATTGTAATGTTTTGAAAATTGTATAAATGCATTCATTTAGCTGGACCCCAGGAAGAGTAGCAGCTGCCAAGGGACCCATAATAAATACAAAATGAGCAGAATTGAGAAGATGTGAAGTCAACGGTGCGCTTATGATTTAGATACCATGGGTTGAGCTCACTCTATATATCAGTCTAGTTTAATGGATGATCCACATTTAAAATGGTTTACCCAGCTACTAGACCCCCTTAAGTGGGCTCTTTAAAATAGCCCACTTTTTAATTATACAGTCCTCAAGAGGAACCCAATCAAAATGTTCTGCTTTCGGTTTTTCTATCTGAGAAAGCACCCTGTTTACTGGTTTTGGTTACTATGTCCGGTATGAGAGCCATGTTGAACTTATTTGAGGCGAAGGGGAAACTCACGTCCTTGAGCGGATCCAGTTTCCTCTGACTCTGGTAGCCCGGTGTGATGGTGGCTGGGTAGTTGTATTCCACATGGTCAGTTTTCTCCTGCTCATACTCCTGCTTGTAGGCAATCTGCAGGTCACAGAAACATTTGAATAAACGTGATTGATCCCCAGCAGTACCAATACAGACGCACAGGCATGCATGAGACAGAACAGATATGAGTACTGATGGCTGATAGACAGATATTTTTTACAAAAAACCTTAGTATTGCTCAACAACAGAATCCTATTTTTCTAAATAAAAGCTATTTTTTTTTATTCTGGTGTACTTCTATCATTTATTTGATAGGCCTGTGTTAGGAGCCTTAGTTTGGAGCTACCCGTTGCTCCTGTCTAAACTAATGGGTGGCATAGTGTAGCTAATGTCTATCTGGTCACACATACACTACTGTAAGTCACTTTGGATAAAGGCGTCTGCTAAATGGAATATAGAGTGTCTTCAGAAAATATTCACACCCCTTTAAAATAATTTTTTTTTTTTCACAAAACACACAAGGATAAGGGTAACATTAAAGTATTAGAACATTAAGGACAAACAATACAACATCAAGACACTATCGAACATGTATCAGTCTTTCCGCAGCAGAGCCATCCTTATGTGTGAGGGTGCGTGTGTGTGCATGATAGTGATATAAAATATATGTCAGTTTCCTTTTTCATGATCACAATCTTGTGAAACCCGAACCCTCCAAGATCCCCCCACAGTTCCCCAATAGCTGTCCCTCAACCATTCGAGACCCCTCCCACAGTCCCCCCCCCCAAAGAAAAAAAATACAATTAATTCCATTCAAGAACCCCCCAATGCGATACAACCAAGAGAATGAACTAAAGAGAAAAAAGGAAAAGACAGAAGAAAACAGCAAACAACAATGCAAAAAAAAATAGATTATAGATGAATCTGTTTCTCTTTTTTTGTCAGGTTAACTTCTTGTGGCTGCAGGGGCAGTATTGAGTAGCTTGGATGAAAGGTGCACAGAGGTGCCCAGAGTAAACGGCCTGATCCTCAGTCATAGTTGCTAATATATGCATATTATTAGTAGTATTGGATAGAAAACACTCTGCAGTTTCTAAAACTGTTTGAATTATGTCTGTGAGTATAACAGAATTCACAAAGTTCCAACTAGTAGCCAGTCATCCTCACTACGAACACCCCACTGCACCTCTCTGATTCAGAGGGGTTGAGTTAAATGCAGGAGACACATTTCAGTTGAATGCATTCAGTTGTGCAACTGACTAGGTATCATCTTTCTTTACCTTTCCATCCCAGCATATTCTGTAGTATTCATAGTATACTCATAGTATACTCATAGTATATTCATAGTATATTGTGTATATATTCCTACTACCCTTCCTCCTTTTTAAAATATGGTTCTATGACTTGGTTGTATTTATGTCTGTGTGTATGTGTGTGTGTGTTGCACTGTTGAGGAGAGCCTGTGAGTAAGCATTTCGCTGCAACATTTACATCCTGTATTCTGGGAATGTGACCCATATATTTTGATTTGATGATAGCCAGGCACTAATTAGCCAAATAAATAGTTAGGCTTTTATAAGGTATTATGAGCCAATGGTAACCTATTAGGCATTTATTCGGTATTTTTTATTCTTTATCTAATACATTTGTTTATTCATTCACAACTAAGATGTTGCTGGGATCAGTATAGGCAGTGTGGTCCCCTGGTCTTCTGGTACCAGAGCTGTGAGAAAGGATGCTAGGCCTAGCAGAGACAGCTCAGTGGCGGTAGGTGCAGTGGCGGTAGGAAGAAATCAGAGAAAGAGACACAAATGTAATGCCAATTCCTTAATATGTAATAGTGATTACCACTAGGGTATGATGTGTTGCTAAAATGCCAGGGCTGAATTTTTGTCCCAGTCAGCCAATGCTTGCCATAACAAAGGGGTTGAATACTTTTTGACTCAAGACATTTCAGCTTTTAATTTCTTATTAATTTGTAAAAATGTCCAAAAAACTAAATTCCACTTTTACATTATGGGCTATTATGTGTAGATCGGTGACACACAAACTCAATTTAATAAATGTTATGTTCAGGCTGTAACACAACAAAATGTGGAAAAAGTCAAGGGGTGTGAACACTCCCCGAAAGCACTGTACATATTGGTATGTTTAATCATAGAAATACAGTAGATGCATTCTATTATGGTTTTCTTGGAATAATGGTCTGGGGCTAATTTTCATGGCTCGGGCTAGGCCCCTTAGTTCAAGTGAAGGGAAATCTTAACGCTACAGCATACAATGACATTCTAGACGATTCTGTGATTCCAGAAGGGGGAGGCCCTTTCCATTTTCAGCATGACAATGCCCCCATGCACAAAGCGAGGTCCGTACAGAAATGGTTTGTTGAGATCGGTGTGGAAGAACTTGACCGGCATACACAGAGCCCTGACATTTACTGGCCAACACAGAGCCCTGACCTTTACAGTTGGCATCATTCCCTAAACCCTAAACCTCAACTAAATCTTCTAATAAGTAATGTGGAAATTAAGCAACTTGAGGTGACTAAACTGCTTGGAGTAACCCTGGATTGTAAACTGTCATGGTCAAAACATATTGATACAACACTAGCTAAGATGGGGAGAAGTCTGTCCATAATAAAGCGCTGCTCTGCCTTTTTAACAGCTGTATCAACAAGGCAGGTCCTACAGGCTCTAGTTTTGCCGCACATGGACTACTGTTCAGTCGTGTGGTTAGGTGCCACAAAGAGGGACTTAGGAAAATTGCAATAGGCTCAGAACAGGGCAGCACAGCTGGCCCTTGGATGTACACAGAGATCAAACATTAATAATATGCATGTCAGTCTCTCATGGCTCAAAGTAGAGGAGAGATTAACTTCATCACAACTTGTATTTATTTATGTTGATAGCACCGAGCTATCTGTTTAAAATACTAGCACACAGCTCAGACACCCATGCATACCCCACAAGACATGCCACCAGAGGTCTCTTCAGAGTCCCCAACTTCAGAACAGACTATGGGAGACGCACAGTACTACATAGCCATGACTGCATGGAACTATTCCACATCAGGTAACTGATGCAAGCAGTAGAATCAGATTTAAAATACAGATAAAAATACACCTTATGGAACAGCGGGACTGTAAAGCAACACAAACATAGGCACAGAAACATGCATATACAGTGGGGAGAACAAGTATTTGATACACTGCCGATTTTGCAGGTTTTCCTACTTACAAAGCATGTAGAGGTCTGTAATTTTTATCATAGGTACACTTCAACTGTGAGAGACGGAATCTAAAACAAAAATCCAGAAAATCACATTGTATGATTTTTAAGTAATTAATTTGCATTTTATTGCATGACATAAGTATTTGATACATCAGAAAAGCAGAACTTAATATTTGGTACAGAAACCTTTGTTTGCAATTACAGAGATCATACGTTTCCTGTAGTTCTTGACCAGGTTTGCACACACTGCAGCAGGGATTTTGGCCCACTCCTCCATACAGACCTTCTCCAGATCCTTCAGGTTTCGGGGCTGTCGCTGGGCAATACGGAATTTCAGCTCCCTCCAAAGATTTTCTATTGGATTAAGGTCTGGAGACTGATAAGACCACTCCAGGACCTTGAGATGCTTCTTACGGAGCCACTCCTTAGTTGCCCTGGCTGTGTGTTTCGGGTCGTTGTCATCCTGGAAGACCCAGCCACGACCCATCTTCAATGCTCTTACTGAGGGAAGGAGGTTGTTGGCCAAGATCTCGCGATACATGGCCCCATCCATCCTCCCCTCAATACGGTGCAGTCGTCCTGTCCCCTTTGCAGAAAAGCAGCCCCAAAGAATGATGTTTCCACCTCCATGCTTCACGTTTGGGATGGGTTCTTGGGGTTGTACTCATCCTTCTTCTTCCTCCAAACACAGCGAGTGGAGTTTAGACCAAAAAGTTATATTTTTGTCTCATCAGACCACATGACCTTCTCCCATTCCTCCTCTGGATCATCCAGATGGTCATTGGCAAACTTCAGACGGGCCTGGACATGCGCTGGCTTGAGCAGGGGGACCTTGCGTGCGCTGCAGTATTTTAATCCATGACGGCGTAATGTGTTACTAATGGTTTTCTTTGAGACTGTGGTCCCAGCTCTCTTCAGGTCATTGACCAGGTCCTGCCGTGTAGTTCTGGGCTGATCCCTCACCTTCCTCATGATCATTGATGCCCCACGAGGTGAGATCTAGCATGGAGCTCCAGAACGAGGGTGATTGACCGTCATCTTGAACTTCTTCCATTTTCTAATAATTGCGCCAACAGTTGTTGCCTTCTCACCAAGCTGCTTGCCTATTGTCCTGTAGCCCATCCCAGCCTTGTGCAGGTCTACAATTTTATCCCTGATGTCCTTACACAGCTTTCTGGTCTTGGCCATTGTGGAGAGGTTGGAGTCTGTTTGATTGAGTGTGTGGACAGGTGTCTTTTATACAGGTAATGAGTTCAAACAGGTGCAGTTAATACAGGTAATGAGTGGAGAACAGGAGGGCTTCTTAAAGAAAAACTAACAGGTCTGTGAGAGCCGGAATTCTTACTGGTTGGTAGGTGATCAAATACTTATGTCATGCAATAAAATGCAAATTAATTACTTAAAAATCATACAATGTGATTTTCTGGATTTTTGTTTTAGATTCCGTCTCTCACAGTTGAAGTGTACCTATGATAAAAATGACAGACCTCTACATGCTTTGTAAGTAGGAAAACCTGCAAAATCGGCAGTGTATCAAATACTTGTTCTCCCCACTGTACACACGATAACATATGCACTATATACACAAGTACACATCGATTTTGTGTTGTAGATATGTGCTTGTGGAGTAGGGGCCTGAGGGCACACACTTAGTGTGTTGTGAATTCTGTAATGAATGTGTTGTAATATTTTGAAAATGGTATATCTGCCTTAACTTTTCCAGACCCCAGGAAGACTAGCTGCTGCCTTGGCAACAGCTAATGGGGATCCATAATAAATACAAATAGAAATACCTCAACCCCATCGAACAGCTTTGGGATGAATTGCAAGGCCTAATCGCCCAACATCAGTGCCCGAGCTCACTAATGCTCTTGTGGCTAAATGGAAGTAAGTCTCTGCAGTAACGTTGCAACATCCAGTGGAAAGCCTTCCCATAAGCGTGTAGGCTGTTATAGTAGGAAAAGGGGGACCAACTTCATATTAATACCCATGATTTTGGAATGAGATGTTCGCCGAGCAGGTGTCCACATACTTTTGGTCATGTAGTGTATTAGTTCAGATTAAAAACAAAGAAAGTCTTACATTGCTTGCCAGCTTTCTGACGTTCATAGCGTGTACAGCATTCTTGTCCATCTCAGAGCCTTCATAGTGCCCTTTCATGTGGTTGGTATACTTCTCCTTGTACTTGTTCTGTAGGAAAATATAAAATGTCACTCTTTGACCCCACTGAGTATAGGGCGACATCCATGAACATCTTTTTTTTCTGTGGACGTTGAAATCAATGCCGGTACGGACCCAACAAAAATTAAAACGCTGGTCCGGACCGGCATTGATTTCAACGTCCACAGAAGTCCATACCGGACCGGCCTATATTTGGCCCAAACAAATAAAATAAAATTTTGTTCGTCACATGCGCCGAATACAACAGGTGTAGACCTTAGTTAAATGCTTACTTACAAGCCCCTAACCAACAATGCAGTTAATATATACAGTGGGGAGAACAAGTATTTGATACACTGCCGATTTTGCAGGTTTTCCTACTTACAAAGCATGTAGAGGTCTGTCATTTTTATCATAGGTACACTTCAAATGTGAAAGACGGAATCTAAAACAAAAATCCAGAAAATCACATTGTATGATTTTTAAGTAATTAATTTGCATTTTATTGCATGACATAAGTATTTGATCACCTACCAACCAGTAAGAATTCTGGCTCTCACAGACCTGTTAGTTTTTCTTTAAGAAGCCCTCCTGTTCTCCACTCATTACCTGTATTAACTGCACCTGTTTGAACTCGTTACCTGTATAAAAGACACCTGTCCACACACTCAATCAAACAGACTCCAACCTCTCCACAATGGTCAAGACCAGAGAGCTGTGTAAGGACATCAGGGATAAAATTGTAGACCTGCACAAGGCTGGGATGGGCTACAGGACAATAGGCAAGCAGCTTGGTGAGAAGGCAACAACTGTTGGCGCAATTATTAGAAAATGGAAGTTCAAGATGACGGTCAATCCCCCTCGGTCTGGGGCTCCATGCAAGATCTCACCTCGTGGGGCATCAATGATCATGAGGAAGGTGAGGGATCAGCCCAGAAATACACGGCAGGACCTGGTCAATGACCTGAAGAGAGCTGGGACCACAGTCTCAAAGAAAACCATTAGTAACACACTACGCAGTCATGGATTAAAAGCCTGCAGCGCACGCAAGGTCCCCCTGCTCAAGCCAGCGCATGTCCAGGCCCGTCTGAAGTTTGCCAATGACCATCTGGATGATGCAGAGGAGGAATGGGAGAAGGTCATGTGGTCTGATGAGACAGAAATAGAGCTTTTTGGTCTAAACTCCACTCACCATGTTTGGAGGAAGAAGAAGGATGAGTACAACCCCAAGAACACCATCCCAACCGTGAAGCATGGATGTGGAAACATCATTCTTTGGGGATGCTTTTCTGCAAAGGGGACAGGACGACTGCACCGTATTGAGGGGAGGATGGATGGGGCCATGTATCGCGAGATCTTGGCCAACAACCTCCTTCCCTCAGTAAGAGCATTGAAGATGGGTCGTGGCTGGGTCTTCCAGCATGACAACGACCCGAAACACACAGCCAGGGCAACTAAGGAGTGGCTCCGTAAGAAGCATCTCAAGGTCCTGGAGTGGCCTAGCCAGTCTCCAGACCTGAACCCAATAGAAAATCTTTGGAGGGAGCTGAAAGTCCGTATTGCCCAGCGACAGCCCCGAAACCTGAAGCATCCGGAGAAGGTCTGTATGGAGGAGTGGACCAAAATCCCTGCTGCAGTGTGTGCAAACCTGGTCAAGAACTACAGGAAACGTATGATCTTTGTAATTGCAAACAAAGGGTTCTGTACCAAATATTATGTTCTGCTTTTCTGATGTATCAAATACTTATGTCATGCAATAAAATGCAAATTAATTACTTAAAAATCATACAATGTGATTTTCTGGATTTTTGTTTTAGATTCCGTCTCTCACAGTTGAAGTGTACCTATGATAGAAATGACAGACCTCTACATGCTTTGTAAGTAGGAAAACCTGCAAAATCGGCAGTGTATCAAATACTTGTTCTCCCCACTGTATATTATATATATATATATGGATAAGATTAAAAAATAAAAGTAACAAATTAATGAGCAGCAGTAAAATACAGAAAAGTACAGAGTCAATGTGCAGGGACACCAGTTAGTTGAGGAAATATGTACATGTGGGCACAGTTATTAAAGTCACTATGCATAGATGGTAACAACAGAGAGTAGCAGCGGTGTAAAAGAGGGGGGGCAATGCAAATAGTCTGGCTAGCCATTTGATTAAGTGTTGAGGAGTCTTATGGCTTGGGGGTAAAAGCTGTTTAGAAGCCTCTTAGACCTAGACTTGGCGCTACAGTATCGCTTGCCATGCAGTAGCAGAGAGAACAGTCTATGACTAGGGTGGCTAGAGTATTTGACAATTTTTAGGACCTTTCTCTGACACCGCCTGGTATAGATGTCCTGGATGGCAGTGAGCTTGGGCCCAGTGATGTACTTGGCCATTCGCTCTACCCTCTGTAGTGCCTTGCGGTCAGAGGCCGAGCAGTTGCCATACCAGGCAGTGGTGCAACCAGTCAGGATGCTCTCAATGTTGCTGTAGAATCTTTTGAGGATCTGAGGACCCATGCCAAATCATTTTAGTTTCCTGAGGGGGAATAGGCTTTGTCGTGCACTCTTCACGACTATCTTGGTGTGCTTGGACCATGCTAGTTTGTTGGTGATGTAGACATCAAGGAACTTGAAGCTCTCAACATGCTCCACTGCAGCCTTGTCGATGAGAATGGGGGCGTGCTCGGTCCTCTTTTTCCTGTAGTCCACAATCATCTCCTTTGTCTTGATCACGTTGAGGGAGAGGTTGTTGTCCTGGCACCACATGGCCAGGTCTCTGACCTCTTCTCTATAGGCTGTCTCATCGTTGTCGGTGATCAGGGCTACCACTGTTGTGTCATCGCCAAAATAAATGATGGTGTTGGAGTCGTGCTTGGCGATGCAGTCATGAGTGAACAGGGAGTACAGGAGGGGGCTGAGAACGCACCCCTGAGGGGCCCCTGTGTTGATGATCAGCATGGCGGATGTGTTGTTACCTACCCTTAACACCTGGGGGTGGCCCGTCAGGAAGTCCAGGATCCAGTTCCAGAGGGAGGTGTTTAGTCCCAGGGTCCTTAGCTTAGTGATGAGCTTTGAGGGCACTATGGTGTTGAACGCTGAGCTGTAGTCAATGAATAGCATTAAAGGTCCCCAAGAATACAGTGGAATCCCTCATTCTTAAATGGATGAAGTTTGGAACCACCAAGACTCTTCCTAGAGCTGGCTGCCAGGCCAAACTGAGCAATCGGGGGAGAAGGACCTTGGTCAGGGAGGTGACCAAGAACCAAATGGTCACTCTGACAGAGCTCCAGAGTTCCACTGTGGAGATGGGAGAACCTTCCAGAAGGACAACCATCTCTACAGCACTCCAGGAATCAGCCTTTATGGTACAGTGGCCAGATGGAAGCCACTCTTTAGTAAAAGGCACATAACAGCTCGCTTGGAGTTTGTCAAAAGGAACCTAAAGACTCTCAGACCATGGTTTGATGAAACCAAGATTGAACTCTTTGGCTTGATCCAATACTTCACGTCTGGAGGAAACATGGCACCATTCCTACGGTGAAGCATGGTGGCGGCAGGGTCTGGGAGACTAGTCAGGATCGAGGGAAAGATGAATGGAGGAAAGTTCAAAGAGATCCTTGATGAAAACCTGCTCCAGAGCACTCAGGACCTCAGACTGGGGTAAAGGCTCACCTTCCAACAGGACAACGACCCTAACCACACAGCCAAAACAATGCAGGAGTGGCTTCAGGACAAGTCTCTAAATGTGCTTGAGTGGCCCAGCCAGAGCCCGGACTTGAACCCTATCGAACATCTCTGGAGAGACCTAAAAGTAGCTGTGCAGCGACGCTCCCCGTCCAACCTGACAGAGCTTGTGAGGATCTGCAGAGAAGAATGGGAGAACCTCCCCAAATACAGGTGTGCCAAGCTTGTAGCTTCATACCCAAGAAGACTTGAGGCTGTAATCACTGCCAAAGTTGCTTCAGCAAAGTACTAAGTAAAGGGTCTGAATACTTGATGTAAATGTGATATTTCTGTTTTAAATGTTTCATACATTTGTAAAAATGTCTAAAACCTTTTTCCTTTGTCATTATGGGGTATTGTGTGTAGATTGATGAGGGAAATTATAATTTTTTTGAATAAGGCAGTAGCGTAACAAAGTGTGTAAAAAGTCAAGGGGTCTGAATGCACGGTATATTTCTTGCATAGAATAGGTCAAGTTTTGTACTATGGGGGATAGTAGATTGACATAGGCTAGTGCTTTTGCTGTTTGTTAGGCCTAATCATCTGAGGATGATTGGCTGAAAAATTCAACGTGGACAGTTCTTCCAATATCTTCAATATGCGCCTCGGAATTGGATAAGGACGCACGCAGTTGTCTCCAATGTGTCTGTCTTTACTTGTAGCATGCGAGAAAGACCCAATCACGTGAAGGAGAGCCATGTGAGTGAGAGGAGCTTCAGCATGCAGCCGGGAGAAGGGAATTATAATTATTATACTCAGCCCAAGGGCACAACGGCCACTGGGCGCAAAACGCATGGGTTCTATTAAGGGGCATTACGGCCTCACAAAGGGGATGCAGCTGGGAAATTCAAGGCATTATCAAGTGCTTGTCAAATTGTGAATGAGAGACTGATGCAGTGTGTACAGCCTGTGCAAAAAACTAAGCAGAGCTAATGCCTTTCATGCAACATTTTTCTAATCATTATTAGAGTCACATCGTGCAGCCTTAGAATGTATTAAAAATCAAAACATATAGCCCAACGTTTTTATCACAACTAAAGTTACATACATAACTCTAAAATAAGCATATAGGAGAGCCTGTTTCTTTGTTAACCGCTCAACACAGAATAGCTGCTTGTGCGCACTTCCTCAAATCGTTTGGAGAAAATATCCTTTCTATTTTATTCAGCTATGTTAAATTGTATTCCATATGGCATAGCCAGTTCAGGGCCGTTCAGGGCCTAACATAAGGACAACTCAGTGTATGCTATTCCGTTTTTCTGAAAAAAAATATATTTTCTTCATATCATGTTTCTTTAGACCTGTCTAAAATAAATAATGGATTTATTGTGATGGTGTAGGCTATATTACATGATTTATTATACTTTTTAAAATGTAGATGTTCCAAAGGTCTGCATCGGTGGCTTTTAGGCTATGCATGGAACTAGGAGATGCTAGGAGATCAATTACCGCAAGACCGGCAGTTATTTGCTTGACAATCACCGGCTGACAAAATGTTGTGACCGCCACAACCCTCATACCATCATGGCCACCTAATCATTCCCAGCTTCCAAAAGGCTCATTCATCCCCCCTTCTCTCCCCTGTTCCCCAGGTCGTTGCTGGAAATGAGAATGTGTTCTCAGTCAACTTACCTTGTAGTAAAATGAAAATATTTGAGATGTATGAGTTCCGTGCCTTTCCGGCAGAACCACCATCCACAATGACACGTTGTGCTCCCAAAGCTAGCGTGCCTACCGCTAACAAAACCATGGTCTTGGTTGGGCAAGGACGACACTACTTCAGGTCTCAGGGAGGATGACATCACCCACGATGGTTACTAGTGCTAACTAGCTCACATCTGCTATTTCGAGTATTTGGTTATATGTTTCCATTTATAAACCATTCTAGCATCTATTACATACTCATTCCCCATACTCACCAATCTATTTTTGTGTTTAAATCTTAAACTATGACACTTTGGCAATGCTTAGCTAGTGCTTAAACTAATATAGTAGCAACACCATATGAAAAGCATCTTTGCACATGCATCTGCTGTGTTGCTCATGCATTCCTCACATCACTGCTGAACTTGGCAGCCTTGGATGCATTCTTGTACTGGGGCGTCTCACAGTAGTTGATGCTGTGGCCTTTAGTGTTCTCAAGGTCCTTCTTGTACTCAACCTGCCAGGGAGAAAACAGAGCACACATTACAATAGGTGTTCCATCACAGTCAAACAGACAATTAGGCAAAGTTGAATCCCAAATGTGTCTCTGAGCTCGATCCTGACGCCCTAAGCTTAACCTCTAAGGATGATGTGTATGGATGATGTCACTCTGTATGAATCTGCCACCTGCAGAGACTTTCCTGACCATTGACCTCCACAGAAGAATTTGTCGAGATGATTTGTAAGAGGAGAAATGGTTCAGAATAGATGCTCCAACTAACGTGTTGCATTTATCAACGTGCTCAAAGACAAATAGAATTAGCTAACCTTTCCCTGCCCATGGAGCTAAGTTAAGTCCATAGGGCCGAGCGGACATAACATTTGGGACACTATGTAAATGACTGTGGAACATGGCAATGCAAATAAGTGGACTTTTGTTATGATTTTGTCTTCTTCTGTTTCTTTTTTCTATCTTCATTGTTTGTGGTGTGCACTACATTTATATACCCACAACCAGAGGTGTGGACTAGTCACATGGCTTGGACTCGAGTCAGACTCAAGTCACAAATATGATGACTTGCAACTCGACTTTGACTTTAACACCAATGACTCGTGACTTAACTTGGACTTGAGCCTTTTGACTCGAACTGACTTGATACCCTTCCCAAGCCCAAATATTAAAAATTATGCTGTAGCCTAAATCCTGTCTGATGTTACTGCTGTTCCTAAAACCACTGACATACGTTAGCCTACTGTAACCACACACACAGAGTGTGTGTGTGAGAGAGAAGGTTGGGCGAAGCCTACATCGCCCGATTGCGCCCCATAGCAGGGGTCTTTCTCAAGCCTACCCATGTATTTCCATGGAAATATGTTTATTTGGAAAGTAATAAATATATATATTTTAAAGCATTCATGATTTGCGTAAATGTAATACACTAACTATTACTCTTGTTAAAAATATGAAATGGTATTACATTTGGTGAAGAGCACATTATGACTTGTTTGGGACTCGAAACTCAAAGTTTAGGACTTGGGACTTGCCTGTCTTGACTTGGGACATGAGTGCTAAGACTTGAGACTTACTTGTAACTTGTAAAAAAATGCCTTGGTCCCACCTCTGCCCACAACCTTTCCATCTTTTTTCCCCCATTTTTTGCTCTCATTTCTCAGGTCTATCTCACCTCGCTAACGATCTTGTTGATTTTACGGGCGCTCTTCAGGGCCAGGTTGTCCTCACTGGTCAGGTTGTGGAAGTGGGATGAGCCCTTCATCTTATTCAGGTCCTTCTTGTATTTCAGCTGGGGGGGTTAAAAATGGAAAGAGAAGCAGAGAAAGATTTAAAAAAGAGCGGAAGAATCCTCGGTCACACATTCCCATCTGTCAGATTGCATAACTTGTCTATGAGCGCATCTTCATACATGCTGTACACAATCGGCAACAAACACACAGGCATACACAACTGCGAAACACACACATGCGCGCATGCTCTCTCAATCACACACACACACAGTCTAATTTGGTCTGTGGAGAGTTTGGAACATGACAGCACAGGATTCTTGGTGAGTCACGGGGAACGCTACTTATCCCTGTGACCATGACCTGAAATTCCGCCCGGCAACACCACAAGGTGACGGATGAATGTGATCAAATCAAATCAAATTGTATTTGTCACATGCGCCGAATACAACAGGTGTAGACCTTACAGTGAAATGCCTACTTATTGTGAGTTTTGTGAATCCCTGGACCTATTTGGAAAATGTGTTTGAAATGCATCTTTCCTTTCTCCCTTCATTGAAGTAATCACAGAACCACTGAAGTACATCGTTTTCACAAGTACAGTCATGGCATATCAGTGATTACTTTCAAGAATAGAAGGAGGGATCCCTTTAACTTTAAACTATCCTCTCTCTTTACTAGATTACTCAATATATTGTCCAATCCATAGTGACTATACAGCTCCAAAATGAGATAGATATCAGACTGTCTGTCAATTGTGTTTCCTTATTGAAAATGAATTCACCCACATACCCCAACGTATGCTCCTCCGCTTTAGGGATGTCTGCTGCACAATACAACTTTTCACCCCAATAAATTCACTCACAATACAACAGACACCCCTAAAGCGGAGGAGTTAAACCTCAATAAATCTACCCACAATACAACATTATGCAACAGACACCCCTAAAGCGGAGGAGTTAAACCTCAATAAATCTACCCACAATACCACTTTGTGCAACAGACACCCCTAAAGGGGAGGAGCATACTTGTTCAGCAGGGACACTACCCACAATACCACTTTTTGCAGCAGACACCCCTAAAGCGGAGGAGATAAACCTCAATAAATCCACCCACAATACCACTTTGTGCAACAGATACCCCTAAAGCGGAGGAGTTAAACCTTAATAAATCCACCCACAATACCCCTTTGTGCAGCAGACACCCCTAAAGCGGAGGACTTAAACCTCAATATATCCACCCACAATACCCCTTTGTGCAGCAGACACCCCTAAAGCGGAGGACTTAAACCTCAATATATCCACCCACAATACCCCTTTGTGCAGCAGACACCCCTAAAGCATACTTGTTCAGCAGGGACACTACTCACATCACTGGCGTGGGCCTGGGCTTTCTTGGCAAGCTGGTAGGCAGGAGTGATCATGGCTGGGAAACTGCCCTTCCCTCTCTGCTGCTCGTACTCTTCAGTGTAGGCAATCTGCAAGGAGAAACACACATCAGCACACAGTTAATACTACAGATAAAATGGGAACAGGGCTACAGAGTATGGCAGACTTTTGTTCTGGGCTAACAAACCCATTTGATTCATAAGACCTTGATTAGTTGAATTGAGTATTGTTGTGTTTGGCTGGAAACGTCTGTACACCCTATTGTTATCATATAATATGTACAGTGCTACAACAATTCAGCAGATGATATAAGGGTATAAATACACGCACACACTACTGTCAATCTCACCTAGTATTCTGAACTCATGTCACTGTCTGACATATCGACACCAATGCGTAATCCTAATTCCAAAGCATTATGTGCATAGCGATCATTTTGGCAGGCAAGAGAAAATGTTCTGTCTAGCTAGGTACCAGCATCATCCAGGTATGGCTCTGTTTCACCCACTTCAGAGCTGATAGGTTGCACCTACTTTTGCATACATAAAATCATATCAAATAGTGACAACTACAATCTGAAGAATATTGATGAAATAAAAAAAGACTATGGGATATGGGGAAAGCTTGGTTGGAAAGGAAAAACAACTGGAAGTTAAAAGATTTAGGCATCTCTCACTATCACAAGGGGGAGTTAGAACGCTGACCTATCGGTAGTCTAATCTGTGCTACAAATGGACTATTTTCGTAAAGTAATGGAGGTGTGAATGTTTCAGTCCGAGAGTCTCTCTTCTCTGGCACTGCATCAGGCAACAACAAAACAGAGTCCTGCATCAGGCAACAACAAAAACATTGCTGGCGGGTGGTTCCGGAGTTGAGAGAGAACTTGGGTAAATACAATGGTGCAATTACACTTGACATGTGGACTGACGGTTTTCTAAAAATAGGCACGGTGGGCTTTTGGTTTCTCTCACTCTATAAACAGAAATAAATCATTCTAAATAACAATCTGGCTTTATTTACCGAAGTGTGAAAGAGTGGTAGCCCCTCTATGTAAAGTGAGTTTCTGAAACACGGAGTCCTTCTTTGCGGATGTGAAGAAGAAACGGAATGAAAGAGAGTCCAGCGAGGATTTGTCAGCATAAAGTTGAGTGTCTCACTCATTCGTGGCTTTGGATCAAAATCAATAAATGTTTTTATTGTTTTGACCCACTTAATCTGCTCATGTTGTGTGTGTGACCTATTATTTGTGACATTGTGGTTACAATGAAGAATGTAAATGAAATAAATCCTATTCATAATGAATAATCAGATGTGTGTTGCCAGCTTTTCATTTTTCCCAAATTTTTTTTGTCAGAATTTATTTGATATTTTTAGGCAATACAAAACACACATATACAAACGACAACTACATCACACCTGCCCAGATCCACCTGCTCACACGCCCATCTCCAACGCCCGCATCACTCTCTGCCACATTGCCTCAAACTGCACCATTTTGTTTTTCTCCATCGCCCACACGCACATTCGATATTTGGATAATGAAGCATTTAAAGGCTGACATTGGTTGATTTTAATCATTCTCACAGCCAAATTTCTAACTCCACCCATAACTTTTGGACTTTAGAACATGAATTATTATAACCTAATGAAAAATGAACCTGGTAATCTAATTTAATTTACTGCAGGCCTAACACCTATGGGTTTAACCTTCTGAATTAATGATTATATTGAAGTTAGAAGCCTTCTCTTAATTAGTTTTGCCCTAACGAAAAATGCATCAACCCCTACAAATATATTAATTTACAAAAGGATAGTCTAATAGCTCGGCTAGGTGTGAAAAATCCCCCCAACGTGCAATGTATTCGATGCTTAAGTACTCTAAATGTTACATTTCCAAACTCCAAACCTCATGAAACCGCAAAATGTCAGATAAAGCATATACTATATTTGGCAAAACTTCCCCTATCAGGGGACAAGGTAGAGCTACTACATAATTGATCGGCATACAGTAAGTGCCAAGGGGGTAGGGTTTTGCCTGGACAGGACCAGTATCTTTAGACAGCAGAAACTATTATCTGGGTCAAAGGCCCCAGTTGTTTTCACCTGGCTGAAGTTCCCCGCATTTTCTCTGGCAAAAGCGAATTCTGCTGCCCCAGCATCTGAGGTGGCCTTCCCCTTCATCTCCTGCTCATACATCTGACGGTACTTCACCTAAGATATGATCACAATGTCAACATTAGTGTACTGCATGCGTATGACTTTGCCAATGTGCATTTGTATGTGAGCGCATCGGTTTGAACAGGGCTCCGGGCAGCCGAGCGGAAATGGAGGAAAACTCGCCTCCCTGCGGACCTGGCATCCTTTCACTCCCTCCTCTCTACATTCTCCTCTTCTGTCTCTGCTGCTAGAGCCACTTTCTACCACTCTAAATTCCAAGCATCTGCCTCTAACCCTAGGAAGCTCTTTGCCACCTTCTCCTCCCTCCTGAATCCTCCTCCCCCCCCCCCCCCCTCCTCCCTCTCTGCGGATGACTTCGTCAGCCATTTTGAAAAGAAGGTCGACGACATCCGATCCTCGTTTGCTAAGTCAAACGACACCGCTGGTTCTGCTCACACTGCCCTACCCTGTGCTTTGACCTCTTTCTCCCCTCTCTCTCCAGATGAAATCTCGCGTCTTGTGACGGCCGGCCGCCCAACAACCTGCCCGCTTGACCCTATCCCCTCCTCTCTTCTCCAGACCATTTCCAGAGACCTTCTCCCTTACCTCACCTCGCTCATCAACTCATCCTTGACCGCTGGCTACGTCCCTTCCGTCTTCAAGAGAGCGAGAGTTGCACCCCTTCTGAAAAAACCTACACTCGATCCCTCCGATGTCAACAACTACAGACCAGTATCCCTTCTTTCTTTTCTCTCCAAAACTCTTGAACGTGCCGTCCTTGGCCAGCTCTCCTGCTATCTCTCTCAGAATGACCTTCTTGATCCAAATCAGTCAGGTTTCAAGACTAGTCATTCAACTGAGACTGCTCTTCTCTGTGTCACGGAGGCGCTCCGCACTGCTAAAGCTAACTCTCTCTCCTCTGCTCTCATCCTTCTAGACCTATCGGCTGCCTTTGATACTGTGAACCATCAGATCCTCCTCTCCACCCTCTTCGAGTTGGGCATCTCCGGCGCGGCCCACGCTTGGATTGCGTCCTACCTGACAGGTCGCTCCTACCAGGTGGCGTGGCGAGAATCTGTCTCCGCACCACGTGCTCTCACCACTGGTGTCCCCCAGGGCTCTGTTCTAGGCCCTCTCCTATTCTCGCTATACACCAAGTCACTTGGCTCTGTCATATCCTCACATGGTCTCTCCTATCATTGCTATGCAGACGACACACAATTAATCTTCTCCTTTCCCCCTTCTGATAACCAGGTGGCGAATCGCATCTCTGCATGTCTGGCAGACATATCAGTGTGGATGACGGATCACCACCTCAAGCTGAACCTCGGCAAGACGGAGCTGCTCTTCCTCCCGGGGAAGGACTGCCCATTCCATGATCTTGCCATCACGGTTGACAACTCCATTGTGTCCTCCTCCCAGAGTGCTAAGAACCTTGGCGTGATCCTGGACAACACCCTGTCGTTCTCAACTAACATCAAGGCGGTGACCCGTTCCTGCAGGTTCATGCTCTACAACATTCGCAGAGTACGACCCTGCCTCACACAGGAAGCGGCGCAGGTCCTAATCCAGGCACTTGTCATCTCCCGTCTGGATTACTGCAACTCGCTGTTGGCTGGGCTCCCTGCCTGTGCCATTAAACCCCTACAACTCATCCAGAACGCCGCAGCCCGTCTGGTGTTCAACCTTCCCAAGTTCTCTCACGTCACCCCGCTCCTCCGCTCTCTCCGCTCTCTCCACTGGCTTCCAGTTGAAGCTCGCATCCGCTACAAGACCATGGTGCTTGCCTACGGAGCTGTGAGGGGAACGGCACCTCCGTACCTTCAGGCTCTGATCAGGCCCTACACCCAAACAAGGGCACTGCGTTCATCCACCTCTGGCCTGCTCGCCTCCCTACCTCTGAGGAAGTACAGTTCCCGCTCAGCCCAGTCAAAACTGTTCGCTGCTCTGGCACCCCAATGGTGGAACAAACTCCCTCACGACGCCAGGTCAGCGGAGTCAATCACCACCTTCCGGAGACACCTGAAACCCCACCTCTTTAAGGAATACCTAGGATAGGATAAAGTAATCCTTCTAACCCCCCCCTTAAAAGAGTTAGATGCACTATTGTAAAGTGGTTGTTCCACTGGATATCATAAGGTGAATGCACCAATTTGTAAGTCGCTCTGGATAAGAGCGTCTGCTAAATGACTTAAATGTAAATGTAAATGTTTGTGTGAGCATCTTTCTGTTTGTGTGTGTGTGTGTGTGTGTGTGTGTGTGTGTGTGTGTGTGTGTGTGTGTGTGTGTGTGTGTGTGTGTGTGTGTGTGTGTGTGTGTGTGTGTGTGTGTGTGTGTGTGTGTGTGTGTGTGTGTGTGTGTGTGTGTGTGTGTGTGTGTGTGTGTGTGTGTGTGTGTGTCCTCTACTCACACCACTGGCCATCTCTGTGGCTTTCTTTGAAACTTGGTAGCCAGGAGTGAGATGGGCGGGGAAACTGCCTTTACCCAGCTGCTGTTCATACTCTTCAGTGTAGACATACTGGGAGGGAAAATACTACGTCATGGACACACGAAAGGTGACAGAATTGCATTTGGAGGAAAGCATAAATCAGATTGAGTAGGGTTTGTAATAAATGCCTTGATCTGTCCTTGGCTTTCGGCCAGAAGTACTTCAGGGGTTTTGGCTTCGGAGGTATATTTTGACTCTTTCTCCTCTCCTTTATTGTACTCCATCTGAATAACAGAGAAAACAAAACAAAAATTAACATATTATTTGCCCCCTCATAACACGCTATAACACTGAAATAATAACATTTATAATAATTACAGCTAATGTCATGAGTTGAAATCAACTGGTTATTTTATGGTAACACTACCTGCCTCCCGAAGTACTGTTCTGCCCCTATAGAGGGAGTTGCACTTACGCTGCTGTGCAAGGTATTTGCTTTCTTGGACATCTGGCATCCTGGTGTGATCATGGTGGATAAGCTGCCTTTTCCTTTACTCTGCTCATATTCCTCAGTGTATTTGACCTGTCATCAAGGAGAAAGTATGTCCCCAAACTTTATGACACAAACACAGTCAGACCACTACTGAATAACAAGTACAGGAACGTTTCTTATGCCATAACTACGTGTTTTCTGTGTAAATTTTGAACCATTTGAAATTGGCAAATTTGACAGGGTGGGGGTATGTGTGTGTGTGTATAACTATGATAAAGGTATGTGTAGGTTTGTCTGGGGGTTGTTTTCATGTTGGTTGGTTGTTCTGTGCTTACATCACTGGCCAGGGAGCCTCCAGTCTTAGCATGTAGAATATGGGAGGTGTCAGCCACAGAGGTAAATTGTGTCAATTTTTCTTCATGTCCCCTTTTGTACTCCACTTACGATCGAATACATATTGTACTCATCTATATTTAGCACCTACCTGTACATCTGTACCTGCATTGTATTGCAAAATCTTAAAATGTTTAGTTTGTTTAATAGGAGGGCAAATGCAGTTGTACTACATTTTTAGTAATCACGGGGGCCATTTTAGACAATTTAATGTACATCAAAAGTATTTTGTTCTGTTATGTGTTTTATCATATGTGTTTTTGTGTTATGTTTCCCTATGTTCCTTTTTGAAATTCAATACAAAATGAATCCCTTTTATATTTCATCATGTTTTATATCTACTCTTCAAACTTGGTCTGGTGTTTGTTATACAAATAAGGAAGATACTCACATCACTGATGGTCTTTTGGGCCTGTGACACGCTCACAATCTCCTGGTTGGTGATGGTGCCTGAGTACGAGTAGGTCTGCTGCTCCTCAAACTTAGCCTGATAGTGCTGCTGTTGAATCACAATGCACACAGAATCAACTAAGGACTATCATTATATTGGGGGTGGTTCCAGAAAGCAGGATCAATGAGTTAGTTAGCTAACTGTTCAGGTAGTGCTTCCCAAAACAGTTTGTTTTGGTTGAGTTTTGTTTTGCCCAATAGGAACCGAATGGTGAATACTGTCTTTGGAGTCAATTTTATTGTAAGTAAGAATAGAATATGTTTCTGAACACTTGTACATTCATGTAGATGCTATGTGTCACACCCTGATCTGTTTCACCTGTCTTTGTGCTTGTCTCCACCCCCCTCCAGGTGTCGCCCATCTTCCCCATGATCCCCTGTGTATTTATACCTGTGTTCTCTGTTTGTCTGTTGCCAGTTCGTTTTGTTCGTGAAACCTACCAGTGTTTGTTCCCCTGCTCCTGCCTGTTTCTTGCTCCTGTTTTCTAGTCCTTCCCGGTTTTGACCATTCTGCCTGCCCTGACGCTGAGCCTGCCTGCTGTTCAGTATCTTACCCCACCTTACTGGATTATTGACCCCTGCCTGCCCTGACACTGAGACTGCCTGCCATTCTGGACCCTTTGCACCCTCTCTGGATTACTGACCCCTGCCTTTGACCTGTCGTTTGCCTGCCCCTGTTTTAGAAATACACTTTTGTTTCTTTGACACTGTCTGCATCTGGGTCACACCTGAAACGTGATACAATGGATAATCATGAATAAATCATGAATAATTATCAGTGAGAAAGATACACAAAGATCATACCCCAAATGCTAACCTCCCCTGTTATTTGTAATGGTGTGAGGTTAGCAAATCAAATCAAATTTTGTTTGTCACATGCACCGAATACAACAGGTGTAGACCTTACAGTGAAATGCTTACTTACAAGCCCTTAACCAACAATGCAGTTAAGAAAAATAAGTTAAGAAATTATTTACTAAAATAAACTGAAGTAAAACATGTATTAATAAAATACAAAATAGAAGAATAACAAATAATTAAGGAGCAACAATAAAATAACAATAGCGGGGCTATATACAGGGTGTACCGGTACAGAGTCAATGTGCGGGGGCACAGGTTAGTCAAGGTAATTGAGGTAATATGTAGGTAGAGGTGAAGTGACTATGCATGGATAATAAACAGAGAGTAACAACAACATAAAAATTATGTGCGTGCTGCAAATAGTTCCGGTAGCCATTTGATTAGCTGTGGCTTCGGGGTAGAAGCTGTTAAGAAGCCATTTGGACCTAGACATGGCGCTCTGGTACTGCTTGCCATGCGGTAGAAGAGAGAACAGTCTATGACTAGGGTGACTGGAGTCTTTGGCTATTTTTAGGGCCTTCCTCTGACACCGTCTGGTATAGAGGTCCTGGATGGCAGAAAGCTTAGCCCCAGTGATGTACAGGGCCGTACGCACTACCCTCTGTAGTGCCTTGCGGTTGGAGGCTGAGCAGTTGCCATACCAGGCGGCGATGCAACCAGTCAGGATGCTCTCGATGGTGCAGCTGTAGAATTTTTTGAGGATCTGAGGACCCATGCAAAATCTTTTCAGTCTCTTGAGGGGAAATAGGCGTTGTCGTGCCCTCTTCATGACTGTCTTGGTGTGTTTAGACCATGATAGTTCGTAGGTGATGTGAACATCAAGGAACTTGACGCTCTCAACCGGCTCCACTACAGCCCTGTCGATGAGAATGGGAGCGTGCTCGGCCCTCCTTTTACTGTAGTCCATGATCATCTCCTTTGTCTTGATCACGTTGAGGGAGAGGTTGTTTTCCTGGCAACACACTGCCAGGTCTCTGACTCCTTCCTATAGGCTCATTGTTGTCGGTGATCAGGCCTACCACTGTTGTGTCATCCAGTTGCAGAGGGAGTTGTTTAGTCCCAGGGTTCTTAGCTTAGTGATGAGCTTTGAATGGTGTTGATCGCTGAGCTGTCCATTTTCAGATATTACACATTTCTAATTTTGACATGAAGTCTTTTCATTTCAAGGTAGTGTACGGTTAGCTAGCGAGCTAATGTTAGCTGGCTGGCTCGCTAGCTAACGTTACGTGTATGATCTCATTATTTGTATCTCAGAGCCATTTGCTTGACTAATTATAGCCTAATGTTAGCTTGCTAACATTGAACCTGGTTGGTTAGCTACCTGCAGATTAATGCAGGGTCGTAACGTCATGAGTTGGGATTATGGTTCATTGTTTACTTAGCTAGCTACATGTCTTAACAAAAGACTCTCATCTGAGTGTGCCAGAGCGCAGAATAACTGGTGAATTTACGAAAGCTCAACACCCGTTGATTATGGCCGGTGTCAGTAAAAGTCTGGAAAAAAGCGTAATTGTTGCCAGCAGCACAGTTACAGTCACCAATGCTCTGGATAACATGAAAACAGCCTAACCAGCTCTGCTAGGTCGAGTAAAATTGTCAGAGTGGGGTATTCTCTCATTTGTGTCTGGAAGTAGCTAGCAAGCTAGTCAATGTTAACCAGTTATCATGGGTGCTTGACTGCCGTTGTGAGGTCAGGACATTCTGATCAACCCTACTCATCGACCAGAGCGTCCAGTGTGTGCTCTGAACACTCCGAGAGTGAAACGCTCTGAATTTACGAACGGACAATCTGACAGCACAGTTTCAGATCAACCCTTAAAGAGATGGGTGGGGATAAAGAGGGTGTGAACTATGCTGAATGGGTGTAGACAAAAAGGGTGCTCCAGTAGTAGTACCAAAACATTCAAGGCCATTTTCTCAAAAGTGAGTTTACAATTTTATCAACTTTCAAAGCAAAATTACTTTCCCAATTTTCCTCAACTGCAGTGTATGATATACAATTTTGTAGCTCTGAGTCTCTACTGTTATCCAATGTAAAAAACACAATTTCAAATTTTGCTATATAAGACCGATTTGAGCCGGTTGGTCACATTTAACTCTATGGCAGCACCCAAGGAGCTTGAATTTTCGAGCTCTACCCTTAGACTTGGCGGTGACGTAGTGTCCCCATGAGTGAACCCTGAGCCAATCACGGCGCGACGGTCCGTATTTTCTAATGGCTTGCCCCACCACAGAAAGCACTGAGCTAGGCTGAAACACTTACATTTTGGAGCTGCCTTCCTCAAGAAAACAAAAAAGTGTTTGCAAGCAGCTTTATTAACTGAATTATATATATTTTTTTTACATTGTTTTCAAACTGATATGTGACACGTATTAATACCAAAATAACATGCAAAACAGGAAAGCCCCCCCAAAACAATTTGGGGCTCAAAACAGGTGGGGCTCTGCCCTGAATGACGGGTCGCCAACCATTGTTACCCAACCATTGTTTAAGTACCTTATTTTGTAAAAAATTGGTGGGTCTGATATGTATGATACTCTAGTGGTATTACAAAACTGGAAAATGAAACCTTAGCAGAAAGATGAACTGAATAAAGCTATTTTAGGAAATCCTTGCACGTGTATAGTGTGTGGGTAAAATATTTGGTTCCACAGGTGTTAATCTATATGTATAAGCTATGTGTACGCAGTGTAAGGGCCATGTAAAGTATGGTGGTGCAAAATGTGCTAATATTATAGGTCTTGCCAGAGCCTTATAAACTCAGCAAAAAAAGAAACGTCCTTTTTTCAGGACCCTGTCTTTCCAAGATAATTCGTAAAAATCCAAATAACTTCACAGATCTTCATTGTAAAGGGTTTAAACACTTTTTTCCATTGTTACGTCCGTCGTTAAATGAGGACCAAGGTGCAGCGTGGTAGGCGTACATTTTCTTTAAAATGAAATGCTCCACCAAAAAACAATAAACAACTCAACGAACGTAAAGCTAGGAGTGCAACACCTGCAACACAAAAAGACAAGATCCCACAACTGAAGGTGGGAAAAAGGGCTGCCTAAGTATGATCCCCAATCAGAGACAACGATAGACAGCTGCCTCTGATTGGGAACCATACTCGGCCAACAAAGAAATATAAACATAGATTTCTCACCCTAGTCACACCCTAACCTACAAAATCGAGAATAAAAAGGATCTCTAAGGTCAGGGCGTGACACCCATGCTGGTTCAATGAACAATTAATGAACATGCACCTGTGGAACGGTCGTTAAGACACTAACAGCTTACAGACGGTAGGCAATTAAGGTCACAGTTATAAAAACTTAGGACACTAAAGAGGCCTTTCTACTGACTCTGAAAAACAACGTGCCGTAGGCATGCTGCAAGGAGGCATGAGGACTGCAGATGTGTCTAGGGCAATAAATTGCAATGTCTGTACTGTGAGACGCCTAAGACAGCGCTACAGGGAGACAGGACGGACAGCTGATTGTCCTCGCAGTGGCAGACCACGTGTAACAACACCTGCACAGGATCAGTACATCCGAACATCACCTCTGTGGGACAGGTACAGGATGGCAACAACAACTGCCCGAGTTACACCAGGAATCAATCCCTCCATCAGTGCTCAGACTGTCCGCAATAGGCTGAGAGAGTAAGGCAGGTCTGTAAGGCAGGTCCTCACCAGACATCACTGGCAACAACGTCGCCTATGGGCACGAACCTACCATCGCTGGACCAGACAGGACTGGCAAAAAGTGCTCTTCACTGACGAGTCGCGGTTTTGTCTCACCAGGGGTGATGGTCGGATTCGCTTTTATCGTCAAAGGAATGAGCATTACACCGAGGCCTGTACTCTGGAGCGGGATCGAGGTGGAGGTTCCGTCATTTTCTGGGGCGGTGTGTCACAGCATCATCGGACTGAGCTTGTTGTCATTGCAGAAAATCTCAACGCTGTGCATTACAGGGAAGACATCCTCCTCCCTCATGTGGTCATCCATGTCATCCTGACATGACCCTCCAGCATGACAATGCCACCAGCCGTACTGCTTGTTCTGTGCGTGATTTCCTGCAAGACAGGAATGTCAGTGTTCTGCCATGGCCAGCAAAGAGCCCAGATCTCAATCCCATTGAGCATGTCTGGGACCTGTTGGATCGGAGGGTGAGGGCTAGGGCCATTCCCCCAAAAAATGTCAGGGAACTTGCAGGTGCCTTGGTGGAAGAGTGGGGTAACATCTCACAGCAAGAACTGGTAAATCTGGTGCAATCCGTGAGGAGGAGATGCACTGCAGTAATTAATGCAGCTGGTGGCCACACCAGGTACTGACTATTACTTTTGATTTTGACCCCCCCCCCTTTTGTTCAGGGACACATTATTCCATTTATTTTAGTCACATGTCTGTGGAACTTGTTCAGTTTATGTCTCAGTTGTTGAATCTTGTTATGTTCATACAAATATTTACACGTTAAGTTTGCTGAAAATAAACACAGTTGACAGTGAGAGGACGTTTCTTTTTTTGCTGAGTTTATTTTACTCAATATAGTCTTGCTAGCAGGAATGTTAGCCATGGCAATATTCTATGACTAACAAAGGAAAAAAAAGCTGAAGGGAGACTGAGTGCCAGACAGACATTCAGACTAGACATACAGACAGACAGGGACAGGTGGAGTGCTGAGGTTGTTGGAGAGGAGGCGAGGAGAGGCTGTTTTCCTGAAGGTATAATTTTAACCTACTGAAACATAAACTGGGGCAGCAAGGGGTGCCATGTCTCTGTCACAGCCACAGGAATAGATAGTCACGCACACCATTCCAAACCTATGTGTCAACATGGGTCCAAAGCTCTCCTAAAACCAGGCTTTACGACTCTCTTTCTTTCATAAAGAGGGGAAAACTGCATTTCTCTTTTACAAGCATAATAAATGTACAGTTTATTTGCCTATATCATGTTGGCTCCATGTGAACACACTATTTGTAGCCTCTACACTTTGAAATTTCCACAGCAGGAAAAATGCAGTGGCTACATGTCGCTCTTTTTAGTGACTGGTTGTTTTATTCTGGAACAAAAAGAGGACACCAGTATAAAGGAGAAACCCCTTCTGTTTAGAACAGCATAATGCAGGTTAAGCGTTCTCAATTCTATCAAAATGACTGTTTAGGATCATTGAGCCCTACTAAATCAAATATGATAGCCAGGGATACCAGTAGGTCAAAAACATATTTCTTCCTTCACTGCAAGAATACAGGTTATACAGGTTATAAAAAACAAAAATAAACTAATCTGCATACTGCTGTCTCTGGTTTCGGTCAAGTATGGGAATACAATACATTGAAATTAGCTTCATTACTGGATAGCAGTTTTTTCAAAATTACGACAAACACTTTCTTGCTTCTGTAGCAGATTGGGATCTGTGAAACTCACTCCTCAGCCTGAAGTGTCTCCACCTGCGCTGTTGAATAGCTAGCTTTTTGGTGGTGCAGCTGGGTAATATGCTTCAGGAGGGCGGTCACGTGTGTTTGTGAAGCAGAGGTTCTTGTTTCGAGCCTCGGTATGAGCCAAATCAGGAAGAGGCAGTACTCACTAAGCAAGTGGTGTGATATCCTTTACAATTCTGCGCTCAGCTCAAGTTGTTGTGGAGTGAGTGGCACGACCGGGTAAGATGCTTCACTACATTACCCAACCAACATCATCCATGGTGTCTATCTATGTCTATCTATGTATCAACTCGTGAGCCATAACAATCAGAAGGAATATCATTATTCACAATGCCACATTGCTGTGTGTACAACAGTGTACTCATGTAATCGTACTTCCACAATACCATGCATGATGACTACAGTGAATGACTAACTCATGTAAAATGTGCGGCGAGAGTCATTGAGTAATTTCAAGCCCAGCACACCTAAGTTCCACTGTCACTTGTGTGGAGGGGGGAGCTGCTTCAAACGGCTATTCTAGAATAATGACACACACATGTCAAGTTCAATCGCCATGTTGAAGTAGAATACAAGGTCCTGCATGAGAAGCCTAAGATACAACTTCTTGATTCCTGATGCATCTAGACACAGTAACGGGGACTTTTGCTGCATGTTGGTGTGACATCATTGCTTACTCACCTCACTGCTGGCAATGGCTTGCTTCTTGGCATTGATGGGAGTCTCATAGACACTGGTGAACATATTGTTTCTCGGATTGTGTCTGAGGGATTAAAGGTGAGAGGTCACCATCAACGCATCTTGAGAATTTTTAAGAATCTCACTTTTGGTTTAGGTCATACTCGTAGCCATTTACAAATACAATTCCAGTGACATGGGAGCAAAACGCTAAAGATACTGAATGGGTCGTTGAACAAAATGACTGCCTTCTGCATACTTTAATATTGTGCACCAATATTGCATTTTAAAAGCCGGTTACATTAAATGAAGTGCCCTTTAAAATAGACCACATGGAGAATTCAATAAATCCTATTTTTTATATGAATAAAGCATTTTGGCACAAGATTAACCACAAGATTTCTCAACATCATTGTAAAGCCCTAGTTATTTTTGTTGTTTTGAGAAAGTCATTTCTGAAGATTATTATGTATTTCATGTGAATAGTGATTCACATATGTCTGTCCCTCATTTTAAGGCCAACCCTGTTACGTGAACTGTTTTGATATGGTGAAACTATTCCTATTCAAATATTTTTTCAAAAGATACATTGAATAAATCGTCAGATCATAATGTAAAAGCAGGTGAGTTGGTTCTATACTTTTTGGGCATTTACTGGTGTTTCGGGGTGGAAAACGGAGTAGTTCAAGCATATGTCAACCCTTTTACCCGTAGATAGACAGGCTAGAATTGTAATTTTTTACTATATAAAGTTGAACATGTGCTCTTTATGACAGAATGTTGAAATCAAACGTTTTTTTGGTGGAATGACTCAAATGACAACAACCATAGTACTTTAAAGTACTATCATCCAACCAACTTCCTCATTTCATTCAGTGCCTAATTTCCCCATTCATTTGGGATTGAGGCATAGGGCTGTATCTACACCGGTGGCGAGACCACTTTTGACGTCTGAAAACGCTTAACAAACTTTTATTTTGGAGGGAACTCTAATAACCTGCCCAGGGACTGCGGTTGAAAATTAGCCGGCTGGCTAAAACCGGCACTTTTACTGAAACGTTGATTAATGTGCACTGTCCCTGTAAAAATAAAATAAACTCAACTCAACTCAACTATCCCTATAAATGCCCTAAACAGTGAAAGGAACCTCAGTAAGAAAGTGAAATAACACATTTCTACTTACACAGAGCAGTATGGCCGCTTCTTGTGGCTAACAAAGTTCTTGGCTGTGAGCACCATTTTACAGACGTCGCAGTGAAAGCATGCTTTGTGCCAGTTCTGAGAGAAGGGGAAAAAACACAAGTGTGTTACACACATAGAATCCTGAGTTCTGATCTAGGAATTATGACTCCAATCCAAGTTATCGTAAAGAAACACAGCGAAGAGTGCTTTTAATTGACCTAAATGGATCAGTCTGATATCATAGACCAAGAGACTGCGATTTTAAACATATACTTGCTCACAATGTTGCTCAACTGTCCGTGAATACGCAAAGCATGCCACTTTGACATTATGAACTATGAAGGAGCAATAGCAATCAGATGATAAATATGTTAAATTCATTCTTTGCCTTAACCTTTCAGAAGGCTAAATCAGGGTCACAGAGTGATTCTTGGTAGTCTTAAACAAGTCTACTTTGAAACAAAATGATACACCTCACACACATGGTTATGGGCTTTAAAAAAAAGACAACAATACCATGTCAGATATAGAGGTGAAATCCAGCTAGAGGTAAAGTATGGGAGTAACTCTTTCTTACCTGATCAATACAATTGATCTTCTCCGCTGGGTACACCACAAACCCACACCTGGCGCAGGACTGCATCTTCGTAACCTTTCCCCTTACCCAAAGTACTCAGGAAAAAAACTAAAAAGTAGCTTGAGTGAAGTGAATATTAGCCCCAAGAGAGAGCAAAAGCCCAGGCAGCAGTAAAGAGAGGCAGGATCTCCTAGACAGTCCCTGGTAGTAGTGCCTCTCTGGCAATGATAAACTTAGCTCTCGATTGTGACAGACAGATCAACCCTGTCTGTTACAAGACACCAGGACACAGGAGGACCCACCCCCCCTTTTAAATGTATTTTTTATTTAACCTTAATTTAATCAGGGAGTCATGCTGGGACCACAGTCTCTTTCGCAGATGAGCCCTGCATGAATACATAAAAAAAAAATATTACACTATACTGTACATACGGTATCTATATACACATCAATTACACAATACATGAAAAGCAGACACAAAACACAAAACAGTAAAAAGGCCCTCTAACATCCGCCTGAATTTCCCTAGAGGCACCAACTCCACCAACTTTAAACTAAAAGCACATTTACCTAATTCGGTGAAGATTGGAGGGATCTCCATGGTTAGCCATGCCCGAGTCCGGGTCTGGAGCACCCCCCTATCCACATCGACGAGACCGCAGTGGAGAAGGTGGAAAGCTTCTTCGGCGTACACATCACTGACAAACTGAAATGGTCCACCCACACAGACAGCGTGGTGAAGAAGGCACAACAGCGGCTCTTCAACCTCAGGAGGCAGAAGACATTTGGCTCGGCACCTAAAACCCTCACAAACTTTTACAGATGCACAATAGAGAGCATCCTGTTGGGCTGTATCACCAATGTCATAGGAAGGCCAAAAAGATCATCAAGAACAACAACCACCCGATCCACTGTCCGTTCACCCCGCTATCATCCAGAAGGCAAGGTCAGTACAGGTGCATCAAAGCTGGGACAGAGAGATTGAAACAGCTTCTGTCTCAAGGCCATCAGACTGTTAAATGCCATCATTAGCACTTTAGAGGCTGCTGCCCTATATACATAAACTTGAAATCACTGGCCACTTTAACAATTGGAACACTAGTCACTTTAATAATTATGTATGTACTGTATTCTATTCTACTGTATTTTAGTCTATGCCACTCTGACATTGCTCATCTAAATATGTATATATTCTTAATTCCATTCCTTTACTTTAAATTTGTGTGTATTGTTGTGAAATTGTTAGATATTACTTGTTAGATGTTACTGCACTGTTGGAGCTCGAAACACAAGCATTTCGCTACACCCGCAATAACATCTGCTAATCTGTATGTGACCAATCAAATTTTATTTTATTTTGATTTGATAACTTCTACCTCTAGTAAAAAAATAAAAAAAGTTACTCCAGTAGCTCAGAAATGTGAGATTCAAGCATTTTGCTAAAAATGGTATTGTATTGTATTTATTATGGATCCCCATTAACTGCTGCCAAAGCTCTTCCTGGGGTCCAGCAAAATTAAGGCAGTTTATACAATTTTAAAAACATGACAATACCTTCACAGATTTCACAACACACTGTGTGCCCTCAGGCCCCTACTCCACCACTACCAAATATCTACAGTACTTAATCCATATAGTGCATATGTTATTTTGTGTGTGTGTGTGTGTGTGTGTGTGTGTGTGTGTGTGTGTGTGTGTGTGTGTGTGTGTGTGTGTGTGTGTGTGTGTGTGTGTGTGTGTGTGTGTGTGTGTGTGTGTGTGTGTGTGTGTGCATTGTGTGTGCGCGTGTGTGCGCGTGTGTGCATGTGTCTATGCCAATGTTTGTGTTGCTTCACAGTTACAGCTGTTACATAAGGTATTTTTTTATCTGTTTTTAAATCTGATTATACTGCTTGCATCAGTTACTTGATGTGGAATAGAGTTCCATGTAGTCATGGCTCTATGTAGTACTGTGCACCTCCCATAGTCTGTTCTGGAGTTGGGGACTGTGAAGAGACCTCTGGTGGCATGTCTTGTGGGGTATGCATGGGTGTCCGAGCTGTGTGCTAGTATTTAAACAGACAGCTCGGTACATTCAGCTTGTCAACACCTCTTACAAAAACAAGTAATGAGGAAGTCAATCTCTCTTCCACTTTGAGCCATGAGAGATTGACATGCATATCATTAATGTTAGCTCTCCGTGTACTTTTAAGGGCCAGCTGTGCTGCCCTCTTCTGAGCCAATTGCGAGTCCTTTTTTGTGGCACCTGATCACACGACTGAACAGTAGTCCAGGTATGACAAAACTAGGGCCTGTAGGACCTGCCCTGTTGATAGTGCTGTTAAGTGTAATATTTGTGTTGTGGAGAAATGACCAGGCAGGAGACGGGAGTACAGTTAGTTTTCGTTTAGTCAAAACCTCTCGTGCTCTACAGTTCCCGGGCACACTAGTGCGCATGTGCATTTCCTATTAGGTGTAGTAACGTAACACTGTCGTAATACATCACCGCTTAGTAACAGTATAGTAACTAATATAAACAGATGTAGATCCCAGATACTACACTCCTCCCCCATAGTTTTTAACTCCCAGAGAACAAGGTAAATATGTTAGGGAACTACTAATGCAATATCTGAACAATGCATTCTTAACATTTTTCAACTACTGGGTTGAAGCAGACTTTTCAGAGCCCAGCACAAATCCAGGGGATTATTCTGCCCCGAAGATGGAGTTTGTGTCCTAATAACTAACCCAGGTAATGTCATTTTTCTTTCCTTTTATCTAGGACATATTAAAGTGTTTGTTTGTTTTACTGTCTGTTACCTTAAACAGTTCAACTCACAGGTCAAGCTTTTGAGGTGCCCTTCGCTGTCGAATAGGATATTTCCGCTCCTCCTGGGCTTCCGGTGGTGGGCCAGGTTCGGGTGGAAGGTCAGGCTCTGTCTCTCCCGTACGTCCACAGTCAGGAGAATAGTCCTGGGGGTCGTTATTGTTCTCTCGGCGTGTCTCTGCTGGGGCGTTGGACCGTAGCAGATGATCCACATGAACGTTGACCTGGCGATGACCAATTTGGACTTGGTAAGTCAAAGGTCCTTTGCGTTGCAAGATCACACCTGAGTTCCACAGGCTCTTGGGGTGTCTGAAATCACGTACCATCACCCTCTCTCCCTCTTTGAATTCTCTGACAGTCTTTGAGTGTCTGTCATGAGCTTTCTTCTGCTGTAGCTGGTGCTTTGCCACAGTGCTTGACAAGTCTGGTTTCAACAATGTCAGGCGGGTACGTGGTTGGCGTTTCAGAAACAGTTCAGCTGGTGTACATTCCGTTACTGTGTGTGGTGTGTTACGGTAAGTAAACAGGAACCGCGGAAGCCTTTGGTGGGTGGGCACAGACTGAACCTTGAGTCTAGTCCAGGCCTTCTTAAAGGTTTGCACGGCTCTCTCCGCTGCTCCGTTTGATGCCGGATGGTAAGGTGGTGACAGGATGTGCCTTACTCCATTGTTCTTGAGAAACATTTCAAAATCTTTTGACGTGAAAGGAGGGCCATTGTCCGATACGAGCTCCTTGACTAGTCCAAAGGATGCGAACAGGTGTCTGAGAAGATTGATGGTCTTCTCAGCTGTGGTCAGTTGAGTAGGGAACACTTCCATCCACTTGGAATGGACATCGACGACAACAAGGAAATGTTGCTTGTCAATCTCGGCGTAATCCACATGGATGCGTTCCCAAGGTGTCGCAGCCCAGGACCATGGATGAAGAGGTGCAGCAGCAGGCTTGTTGCGAACAGCTTCACAAGGTGAGCAGTGGCCTACATGCTGTTGAATGTCCTGATCCAGTCCAGGCCACCACAGATAACTGCGAGCGAGTGCTTTCATTCGAGTGATCCCTGGATGTCCCTCATGCAGGTCAGATAGCAGTCTCCTCTGGAATTTGTGAGGTACCACCACCCTTGATCCCCACAGAACACATCCTTGATCAGTGGACAACTGGTCTTTCTTGTCGATGAATGGACGAAGGTTATCGTCATTTACGAAGTTTGGCCAACCTCCTAATGTTAAGTCCAAGACTTTGGAAAGCACTGGATCTTTCCTTGTTTCCTCTGCTATGTCTGAAGCAGATATGGGCAGTTCGTCAATGAGAGAGATCTGGAAGACTGCTCTATCATCTTCACTGTCGGAGTCACTATTGCATGGTAGTCTTGATAGTGCATCTGCATTTGCGTGATCACTGGATCGTCTGTACTCAATCTCGTAGTCGTAGGCTAACAATATCAGAGCCCAACGTTGCATTCGAAGTGCAGCAAGGGTTGGTATAGCTGATTTTGGTCCAAGGATGGCCAACAGAGGCTTGTGATCTGTCAGCAGTTGGAACTTCCTTCCGTACAGGTATTTGTGAAACTTCTTCACTCCGAATATTAGGCTCAGGGCTTCCTTCTCAATTTGAGCATAATTTTTCTCACTTGGTGACAGAGTCCGTGATGCAAATGCAATAGGGTGTTCTTCACCTGACGATAGAACATGTGAGATGACGGCTCCTACTCCGTATGGAGATGCATCACACGCGAGTCTCAGCTTCATCTCTGTGTTGTAGTGGGCAAGCCACTTGCTCTTTAGCAGACGCTGTTTGCAAGTCTTGAATGCTTCTTCGCATTGCGGGGACCAATTCCACTTTGTATCGGCCTGCAGCAGTTGGTGAAGCGGATGCAACAATGTGGAGAAGTTTGCCACAAACTTTCCGTAATAGTTCAGGAGCCCCAAAAATTACCTCAGCTCTGAGATATTTGTGGGTGCTGGTGCGTTTACAATTGCTTCCACCTTGCTGTTGGTTGGGTGCAGGCCTTGTGCATCAATCTTGTATCCGAGATACTCCACTGAGTCCTGGAGGAACTCACACTTGCTGCGTTTCATTCTCACTCCGTATTTCTCCAGTCTTGACATCACTTTGTCCAGCACTACCAGGTGCTCTCCAATGGTTGGTGCTGACACGAGGATGTCGTCCATGAAGCACACAACGTTGTCTATACCGTCCAAGATCTGATCCACTGTGTGTTGGAATATCGCTGGAGCTGTCGAGATTCCATAGGCCAAGCGATTGAATCTGAATAGCCCCTTGTGTGTATTGATGGTCAGATACTGTTCTGACTCCGGATCCAGCTTCAGTTGCTGATAAGCGAATGCCAGGTCCAGCTTACTGAAAACCTTCCCACCAGCTAGTGGCAAACAGATCTTCAGCGTTTGGTAGTGGATATTCCTCTGGTAGTATGCAGCGATTTACTGTGACCTTGTAGTCACCGCACATTCTGACGGTCTTGTCTTTCTTTGGGACTACAACAATCGGAGCGGCCCAGTCGCTCCTCGCTACTTTCGTGATTATGTTATTCTTCTGTAGGCGGTCCAGTTCCTTCTCTACTGCTTCCTTAAGAGCATACGGAACTGGACGTGGTTGTGAAAGATAGGCTTGGTTCCTTCTTGCACTCTGACTTTTGCTGTGAAGTCTTGTATTTCGCCGTAGCCATCTTTGAAAAGTTCTTTGTGCTTCTCCAGCATGTTAGTGAGTGTAGCCTGACTCACTGGTTTGTCCTTTCTCAGACTGAAGATTTCTCCCCAGTTCAACTTGATCTTTTGTAGCCAGTTTCTGCCTAGCAAGGCTGATTTTTCTCCTTTAACAATGACAAGCGGTAGCGTCCACTCCTTCCCCTCATACCGGACTGGTACCAGGATCTGCCCTAACACAGGAATAGTGTCACCAGTGTATGAAGAAAGGCGGATGGACGCTGGCTGAAGAGGGCACTCTTTCAGTTTTTCTTTGTAGAGTCTCTCTGGAACCAGAGATACAGACGCTCCGGTGTCCAGCTGCATTTTTACCGGTTTTCCCGCTAACTCCATGTTGAGATAGATTCCATCTTTTTGTTGTTGAGCTGTGTACACTGTGGACAGTTCCAATACTGTTTCAGTAGTACCTTCCTCTTCTTGTGCTGCGTCTGACACTTTGTGCGCTCTTGCTGTGCGTTTTGAGGCTTTACACACTTTCTGTAAATGTCCAACCTTTCCACAATTGTGGCACTTTACATTTTGAAATCGACATTCACTGTGCTGATGATTATCTCCCCCACATCTGTAGCAACTTGGCTTAGACCTTTGAGATGTGGGCTGCTTTGTTCTTGTGTAACCTTGAGGACGGGACTGAGAAAAGTGTGACTTTTGTGAGCCTTTTTCACCACGTGCATCACTGACCTTGTGAACACCTTTCTGACGTTCTGCATATCCCGATAGCTCAATAGTATCCCTGTGGGCAAGCTCGAGTCCAAGTGCGATATCACAGGCTTTCCGAAAGGTCAGGTCCTTCTCTGACAGAAGCCTTCTGTGATATGCTTCACCTGTGAGACCACATACAAACTTGTCTCGAAGAGCATCATCAAGAAATTGTGCAAACTCACATGTACTTGCCAGCCTTTTCAAAGCAAGGATGTAGTCAGCCACGGTTTCCCCTTGACTCTGGTGACGTTGGTAAAATCTGAAACGTTCTGCAATGAGAATTGGCTTAGGCTTGAAATGCCTTGAAAGAGTTTCAGTCAGTTCTGCATAGTTCAACTCAACTGCTTTTATTGGTTCAATGAGACCTTTCAGCAATCCATACTCAGTTGGACCCAAAACACTGAGAAATACATCTGCTTTCTTTTCATCCTTGATTTCATTTGCAGCCAGCCAACGCTCAAAACGCTCCAAATAGGAATCAAAATCCTCTTTTGTAGCCTCAAACTCTGGTACTCGACCAATGGTTGCCATTTTCACAGTTAATTGTTCAGTTTCCTTATTCCTTGTATTCCTTAATATTCCTTGAATTCTTCACTTCAGAAGTTTCTGCAATTACTTCGTTCACTGCACTCATTTGTAATAATGTACACACCGTGTTACGTTCCTTCTTCCTTTTTTCTTCTTTTTTCTTGACAATATTTCTCCAGAGGGCAGTGTCGCTATTCTGGACTCCAATAGTCTTGCTACTTGGCAGCTCCTGAACACTGTACCTGCTAGCAGTGCTTAGCCTTTTTTTACTGGCGAAAGAAAATAAAAAATAACTGACGAATTACATAATTATTTTGAGTTTCATTACTCACGCAACATTCTTCCCTTCAAGCAATGTCCGTTAAAGAAGTTGAATCACCTCGTCGCCACTGTAATATTTGTGTTGTGGAGAAATGACCAGGCAGGAGACGGGAGTACAGTTAGTTTTCGTTCAGTCAAAACCTCTCGTGCTCTACAGTTCCCGGGCACACTAGTGCGCATGTGCATTTCCTATTAGGTGTAGTAACGTAACACTGTCGTAATACATCACCGCTTAGTAACAGTATAGTAACTAATATAAACAGATGTGGATCCCAGATACTACATTAAGAAGGTAGAGCAGCGCTTTATTATAGACATACTTCTCCCCATCTTAGCTACTACTGCATCAATATGTTTTGACCATGACAGTTTACAATCTAGGGTTACTCCAAGCAGTTTAGTCATCTCAACTTGCTCAATTTCCACATTATTTATTACAATATTTAGTTGAGGTTTAGGGTTTAGTGAGTGTTTTGTTCCAAATACAATGTTTTAAGTTTCATAAATATTCAGGGCTAACGTATTCCTTGCCACCCACTCTGAAACTAACTGCAGCTATTTGTTGAGTGTTGCAGTCATTTCAGTCGGTGTACACAGACACTCTGGCTTTAATCAAAGTCAGTGGCATGTCGTTACTAAAAATTGAAAAAAGCAAGGGGCCTAAACAGCTATTATATGTTTTTCCAGCAGCAGACTATGATCAATAATGTCAAAAGCTGCACTGAAGTCTAACAAGACAGCCCCTACAATTATTATCATCAATTTCTCTCAGCCAATCATCAGTCATTTGTGTAAGTGCTGTGCTTGTTGAGTGTCCTTCCCTATAAGCATGCTGAAATTCTGTTGTTAATTTGTTTACTGTGAAATAGCATTGTATCTGGTCAAACACATTTTTCCCCAGAAGTTTACTAAGGGTTGGTAACAGGCTGATTGGTTGGCTATTTGAGCCGGTAAAGGGGGCTTTACTATTCCAGGCCTGAGGGCAAGCTACCCTCTAGTATTCTAAAATTCTGTGGCAATATCGTCTTCTATTATCCTCAGTAATCTTCCATACAGATTGTCAGACCCTGGTGGCTTGTCATTGTTGATAGACAACAATAATTTCTTCACCTCTTCCACACTAACTTAATGAATTCAAAATAATAAATGGAATACATTTATGGAATAGTTGCTTACTTACAATGCTTGACTTTCATAATTTGGTCCGACATACTTGGATGTGTAGTGTTAGCGTTTGTAGCTGGCAATATCAGTGGGCTTTGTGATGAATGAGCCATCTGATTCAATGAATGATGGAGCCGAGTTGGCTTTTCCCCAAAAAATTTCATTTAAATTGCCCCAAAGCTTTTTACTATCATTCCTTATATAATTTATCTTTGTTTGATAGTGTAGTTTCTTTTTTATTTAGTTTAGTCAATTGATTTCTTAATTTGCAGTACTTTTGCCAATCAGTTAGGCTGCCAGACTTAATTGCCATACCTTTTGCCTCATCCCTCTCAACCATACAATTTTTCAATTCCTCATTAATCCAAGGGGATTTAACAGTTTTTACAGTAATCTTCTTAATGGGTGCGTGCTTATTAGTAACTGGAATATGTAGTTTCATAAATGTGTCAAGTGCAGCGTCTGATTGTTCCTCATTACACACCGCCGACCAGCAAATATTCTTTACATCATCAACATATGAATCACTACAAAACTTATTGTATGACCTCTCATACACTGTATTAGGCCCAGCCTTTGGAACTTTGGTTTCCCTAGATATGGCTACTATACTGTGATCACTACATCCTATGGATTTGGATACTGCTTTAAAGCAAATATCTTCAGCGTTAGTAAAGATTTGATCACAACATGTTGATGATTTAATTCCTGTGCTGTTTGTAACTACCATGATGGGTAGGTTGACTGACAACCTGATCCAGGTTGCAGGTACTGGTTACAGTTCAAAGTTTTTTCCTGAGTGGGTAGCTTGATGATAGCCAATCCATATTTAAATCACCAAGAAAATATACTTTGTTGATATCACATACATTAACAAGCATTTCACACATATTATCCAGATACTGACTGTTAGCACTTGGTGGTCTATAGCAGCTTCCCATCAGAATGGGCTTTAGGTGAGGCAGGTGAACCTGTAGCCATATTACTTCAACAGTATTTAACATTAGATCGTCTCTAAGCTTTACAGGATTGTGTTCCTGAATATAGACCGCAACACGGCCTCCATTGGCATTTCTGTCTTTTTGGTAGATGTTATAACCATGTATTGCTACCACTATCATCAAAGGTATTATCTAAGTGAGTTTCAGAGATAGTCAGAAATGAATGTCATCTGTTACAAGTAAGTTATTGACGTCATGGACCTTGTTTCTGTAACGATCATCGTATCGAGGAGAAGGAGAAGACCAAGGTGCAGCGTGGTAAGTATTCATAATTCCTTTTAATGAATACGAATACTAGAACAAAACAACAAAAACGATAAACGAACAGTTCTGCAAGGTGACATACACTAAAAAGAAAACAACCACCCACCAACACAGGTGGGAACAGGCTGCCTAAGTATGATTCTCAATCAGAGACAACGATAGACAGCTGCCTCTGATTGAGAACCATACCAGGCCAAACACACAGAAATACAAAACAAGGACAACATAGAACACCAGACATAGAATGCCCACCCAAACTCACACCCTGACCTACCACCTCTCTGGCACACTTGAGTTTTTAGCACTTAAATGGCCAATCTGGGACAAATTTTGTGACTATCTATACTATGCACCCACCTTTACCGTATACACAGACAACAAAACTATGTTCCGAGCACAGCTAGACTCAACGCAGTATGTCACCGCTGGGTTGGGGAGCTGGCCGACTTTCACTTCGACCTGAAATACAGACCTGGGAAAATTAATGCAGACGCTGACACACTGTCTCGTTGTCCTGTCGTTCTCCACAACCACGTGGATGAATACACAGAATCTATGTCACCAGAAGTAATTTCAGCGGTATGGCAAGGAAGCAGAGGAGGCTGAACAGCACGAGGATGCTGCAATCAGAGAAATCATCTCGCTGAAAAACAACAGATGGAATCCAAATGAGATAGAGAAAACGCTCATGGGACCAGAAATAATGAGACTAGTCCATGAGTGGAACAAGCTGGTCATGGGAAATGAAATCCTGTACAGACAGGCTGGACAACGAAAGCAACTTGTACTACCCAGCAAGCTGAAATCAGTGGTGCTGAAGAACTTACATGACGACATGGGCCACGTTGGAGCAGACAAAGTGATCCATCTAGTCAGGGAACGATTTTACTGGCCATTCATGCAGCGTGAAGTAGAAGACTATGTGTTCAGACAGTATGCATGTATCAAGCAGAAATGTCTCTGTGTTCCAGAGAAAGCACCTATGGGTTCTATCACCACCAGTGCACCCTTTGAGCTTCTCTCCGTCGACTACATACACCTTGAGCCAAGCAAAGGAGGCTATGAATATATTCTTGTACTGGTAGATCATTTCACATGCTTTGCACAGGCCTACCCAACGAAGAACAAGTCAGGAAAAACATATTTCAAAACTTCATTCCTCGGTTTGACTATTCTAGTAAGCTTCACCATGACCAAGGGTGAGAGTTCATGAACAACCTGTTCCAGAGGCAGAGATCTCACACTAACTAACCCATACCATCCACAAGGTAACCCTGTGGAAAGGATGAATAGACCACTCCTGCAGATGCTCCGTACTCTGTAAGAAGAGAAGACAGAGTGGAAAGACCATCTACCAAACATCGTCCATGCCTATAACTGTACAAGGCACGAGGCAACGGGATACTCACCATTTTCCCTCCTGTATGGCAGAGCTCCACGCCTTCCTATCGACCTACTGTTCAAGCTCGAACCAGAAACAGTGACAAGAACCCAACAAACATTCGCAGAGAAGTGGGCAACAAAGATGCAAGACACACACAAAATAAGACTAGTCGCAAAATCGCTTCTGAAAACAGTATTTGTCTTAATTAATCTAAATGGTATATTCTACATGCTTTAGCATTAGTCCATCAGCCCAATAGATGGCGCTGTTGCACTGTGGTAGTAGGAGAAACAGCAAGTTCTGGCCAAGCGCGCACCATTCACAGAATAAAGAAAGCTCCAGATCTTTGCTGAACATAAACTTGTGTGCGTTCCTTTTACTAATACAGGCCTCTTCAACTACAGACTGAGGCCGGTAACATAGGCTTAGCCAGGCGTGACGTTTTGATAACCGTGTAATTCTGTCTGGACAAGGTGAGGTTTATCAATATATTTGCCTAAATTTACAACAAAAAAATGCACAATTCTAATTTGCAACAGAAGACCTCAGCAAGACTACAAATTCCTGCACGTCATCTCTAGTAGACACTGTCAGCTACCGTTCACCAGTGCGATCCAGCCTTCTGTGTCCACCCATTAACATTTTAAGTCCCCTTTCACGGTCTTAGCTGTCACTGACTACACTTTAGCTAGTTAGTTAGCAGAGCAGTAGATCAAAACATAATTTGGTTTTACTTAGCCTAGATAATATTGTTTGTCCAATATGTCGACTTTGGTGTCCATTTCAGACCTTCTGGCATTTTTCAAGGATGAGCATAGAAGCATTAAAAGGGAGAAGACCAATGTAAATCTTGCCATGTGGCGAAGTGCAGCTATAGTGAGGGGCAACTTAAGTGTGCCTTGAATTTTAAATAAATCACTCAGTGTCACCAGCAAATACTTTATACACAAACAAAAATTCCAAAATTCTACACCAAAATTACACATTTGATTGAATTTAACTATCTTATTAAAACATTATCCCTAGTGAATAACATTTTCCTGAATCATTATAATGCGATTTTTTCAGTGTGATTACAAATATTTTTTTCATTTATATTTTTTGTATTGTAATGAAACAGGCAGGGAGCAGGTCTCGAACCCTCGACCTTCTAGCCCGAAGTCCTGCGCGCTATCGACTGTGCCGCAAAAGCATGCTCGTGCGGCAGAGTCGATTTCCGCGCTTCTAAACCCAGGGTCATTACAATATGTTTTAGTATTTTCTTGTTAATACCTGCGTTCTGTTTTGTATGATGTAGTAAAGTAAGTTGTTGATCTGTATTGTGAATATATATATATATTTTTATCATTCCCTCCTCCCTCGCAAGTGTACACTCCTCAGAAGTATTGACACGTCATCAGAAGTGTCCACTTAATTTGAGGCGATAGGGTGTGTCTTAAGTGTTTGGACGTAAGCCCTATTTTAGCGATTGGCAACGCAGACGCTCTTTGTTGCGCAATAATGTAATAACATGTATGTTTAAATTTATTTTGCAACGCTCGCGTTAGCATATTAAGTCACAGCTTGCGACAAGATTTGTAGTTCTGTATGATAGCCACATTAGCAGCTAATTAGTATTTCGTTTTGGGTCGGTAATTACAGCCGAATATATAATTTACCTTGTCTGAGAGCAATTTCCCTTGTCTGAGAGCAATTTACGCAGTTATCAAAACGTCACGCCAGGGTAAGCCAACACGAAACACTGGTTGGAGTAATAACATTGGCTCGAATGTAGGTTATAATGCCTTTATATTACCAGAAAATTAACAACTGAGGAAGAATGTTTCACTTCTCAAACCTCGGTCTGGTCTGTTTCGCAAGTCTCACATTGTTGCGCCCATGGTTTCAGAAATAGTTACATGCCGCGTTCAAAACAACTGTGAGAACTGGTAACTCCGAAATCTCTGACTACAGAAGTCGGGGGGAAAACAGCTCCGACTTAGAGAAATAGATTTGAACGGTCGTCCAACTCGGAATTGCAACTCGGGCCTCTTAATTTTTTTTTTTTAGGAGGTAAAAAACTAGGGTCTCTTTCTAGAATCCGACCTGAAGATCACGGACGTCATTATTTGACCTCGTATTTTCCCCAGTTGTTTTGAACGCGGCATCAGTATGTTCAGAAACTCTGTGCCGCTACTTTCACTTTCTTCTGGTGAGCTGAAGGTGAAGGTGCATCATCTTGACGAACACGAATTAGTCTAGTTATGCTATATAGCGAACTAGTTATTATATTCTGCCCAGCTTTGACAGACACAAGGTATTTCCCTAGATGACAAACGGCTTAAAACAAAAGTAAGTCGTACTGTCCTGCTTATCATCTTGTTGTGGCACTAACGTTACTGCAGTGCTAGCTAGCCAGCTTCAAAACTTGACTTCTGTCGGGGGCTCTTTCCTGAAAATTAATTAACTCTGGCTGGACAAAATATAGAGCAGATATTTCTAGCTTGACAAATTGTGGTTTTGGTATGGTGTGGGATTTGCAAACTTTGGACTTCAGCAAACTTTGGACTTAAATCATTCTTCCAGACCAAAGGCCGGCTGATGGCGATATTGAGTCGTGTCAGTTTACCGTACCAATGCATTGTATGCAGCCGGCAATACATTCGTATCCCTCGTTTCGTACCTAAAATATTCGACTGCATAGGCTTCGATTTCCTCAACTTCAAAACGTGCAAAATATGCGTACGTTCTTTGTGAAACCATTTCCCACCACCATGCTAGAGTGGCTAAATGCTAAACCCGGATGTTCTGTATCGCGTTCAGCCAAATCAGGTTGTAGCAGTCTGTTTTTTTCCACCTAAGGTTAGGTAAAATGTAGTGCTGAGTGATTTACGTACGTGCTTTGAGGTCGGTTCGATTATTGAAAATTAATCACGGATTTTGGTTTCACTTTTTCTTTCTTAAACATTCATTGCATTATAAAGTTTTTTTTAATGGAAATTCCAAAGCCCAAAATATTTAACTTACTAAACATTGAAAATATTCCATTGTCTCTGTCAGGTCCACATTGGGTAGACATCAATATAAAAATAGGAAATTACTATAAAATAGTACAATATTTCAGGTGTATATTACTTAGTTTTTATTTGGACTTTATTATTTGTATTTCCTTAAGTCATCATGGCGTCTCTGCTCAGGCAGTAGCAGCCCAACAGCCAGACACTTATGCCCCCCATACTGTACTCTATAGTCATCCTCTTTAACTAGGCTAGCCTGCCTAAGCTTGCTGCAGAGCTGTCTGATAATCATTTTACTAGTTCTTCAAGTAGATAAGGCATACTTTACGAACTGTCTGTCCCTTTCTCTCACCATTGTGTTGTGTACATTCCTCTCATGTGGTCTGTGTGTAATTAAAATAGCAGGCATCTATGTATCCATCTATGTTCGAGCCGGGAAAAAACAGGCGCAATAGATTATGGTCATTGTAGTTAATTACCTCGTTTCTGCGGTGAACTAGGTTGAATATTTGCGAAAATGGTCCTTGATGTACTCAAACATACCTAGCTACAACCAGGTCTGCCCTGAGAACAGTCTTATTTTCCTCTAATGAGATGCTGCTAATGCAGCAGGCGTAAAAGAAACAGAACCCCTGGGCTGATAGTTTCAACCTGATTGGATAAACCCGATACATAACATTCGGGATTAGCGTTTAGCCACTAGTAGCATGGTGGTGGAAAATTGTTTCTTAAGGAAAGTACGCATATTTCTGCATTTGTTTTTGCCTGCTCATTAAATAATTTGTTGTGAAACAAGAAATAAGACATAAAAACTGAACTATTCACCCCCCCAAAGTCAATAACTTGTAGAGCCACCTTTTGCAGCAATTACAGCTGCAAGTCTCTTGGGGTATGTCTCTATAAGCTTGGCACATCTAGCCACTGGGATGTTTGCCCATTCTTCAAGGAAAAACTGCTCCAGCTCCTTCAAGTTGGATGGGTTCCGCTGGTGTACAGCAATCTTTAAGTCATACCACAGATTCTCAATTGGATTGAGATCTGGGCTTTGACTAGACCATTCCAAGACATTTAAATGTTTCCCCTTAAACCACTCGAGTGTTGCTTTAGCAGTATGCTTAGGGCCATTGTCCTGCTGGAAGGTGAACCTCTATCCCAGTCTCAAATCTCTGGAAGACTGAAACAGGTTTCCCCCAAGAATTTCCCTGTATTTAGCGCCATCCATCATTCCTTCAGTTCTGACCAGTTTCCCAGTCCCTTCCGATGGAAAAACATCCCCACATCAAGATGCTGATTACTACACACCTTTTTATAGTGCTAGGATTATTGTTCCCACATGCACATATCTCCATGTTACAGCGCACCATATGTTTCTAAAACCGTATCGCAAGCGATGATTATTGACGTTTCTAAATGTTAACAGAGCGTCGGGATTGTAGTTCAATGTCCCACCGGTAAGCAGTGTTTGTAGTTGAGAACCCTATTGATAAGGCCTTGTTAATGCCTTGTGTTCGCGATAGCAAATAAAACATTAGCTAGCTAGCTATGGTAATCTATTCTGTAGCTTAAATATCCATATCATTAAATGTGTCAATACAAAAATAAGGTCCGCCAAAGCAAAACCTGATAAAAATGTATTTATATGAATGCTGTACAATCAGTGGCCTGTTTATTAGGTACACCACCCCATTCACAAAAATGGTTCGCTCCTACAGACAGTGAGTCACGCGGCTTGCTCTTTAAAGCAGACAGATGGGCATTGAGGCATTCATTCACTTTTCGATTGAACGTTAGGTCACTCGTTTTGCCCATTCTAAGTTACATTGTGCGTGGTATGATAGTATATCAAACGGCCGGCCTCCTGGGATTTTAATGCACGACAGTGTCTAGGGTTTACCGTGAATGGTGCGACAAACAAGAAACTTCCAGTCAGCGGCAGTCCTGTGGGAAAAGACTGCTAGTTGATGAGAGGTCGAAGGAGAATGGCAAGAATCATGCAAGCTAACAGGCGGGCCACAAACAGACAAATAATGTTGCAGTACAACAGTGGTGTGCAGAACGGCATATCAGAATGCACAACTCGTTGGCACTTTACACAGATGGGCTATTGCAGCAGACTACTACACCGGGTTCCACTCCTATCAGCTAAAAACAAGAAGAAGTGGCTCCAGTGGGCACGAGATCACCAACACTGGATAATTGAGGAGTGGGGAAAAAATTGCCTGGACCGACGAATCCCGGTTCCTGTTGCATCGTGCTGATGGCAGAATCAGGATTTGGCATTCTGGAGCAAAGGGGGGTCCGACCCGGTACTACCTAATAAACTGGTTTTATGTACAGAAATAGTTTACTCAGTGGGAAATTAATATCCAACTAGTCAGTGACAACAGCGTGGAGTTTGTGACAGCAACTGTAAGATTATTATAGACTCTTATGTCCTGGGATTTCCTATGATCTTCTATGTAGAAGAACCCCTTAACTTCTAAAGACGCTTGTGTAGCTTGTGAGCATCATAGAGTAAAACACGTTTACACGTGCGTGTTTGAGAGTCTCAACTATTCATAGATGGCTTTAATAGTTTGTAGCTCAAACCATTGACTCTACAGACGTTTTTGTGAAAAAAGATCCGGCCTGAGCCACTTCGGGATCCGCCCTTGTCTCACAAACACTGCTCTAGCTTAGCCCCTGTTAAATCACACAGACTAATGGTCTGTATCTTAAACACACAATGTCGAAAAGGGGTAGGAAGTTGTAAATCACGCTGGTGCAACGGTGGGACTCATCGGATTAAACCTATCTTGGATGTCAAAGACTGTCCGTCCTTGTATCTAGAGCACTTGCTAGGAATTTAGCAGAGATTACATTTCCCTGACCCCATCTCTCAGCTGTATTCCAAGTGGCGGGGATTCAGTTTTTTTGTTGTTGTTTTTTTAGAATCCTGGAATGTAGCTTTAATGAATAGGCCCAGCTGGAGCCATGTAAGAAATATAATTTATATTATATCATGTCTGTTTATATAAATTGGCTGATGTTTTGTGTGTGTGACATAGATGGCGGCAGAAGAACCTGATGTTACTCAGCTAGAGGGAGAAGTCGTGGAGCTTGAAGATGCAACAGATGCCAAACCTGACCGAAAGGGAAGATTCCTCCTCTTTGGACTGTGAGTACCTTGTCCAAAAGACATGAAAGAGGTGCATGTTTCAACAGTCTTACCCTGGCGGAGCTATACAGTACATGCAAGGACTGACTATAATCATATTTTGAAGCTATACATAAACAATGGATTTAAGCTATACAATCTTACATTTTGGGTTTTAAGGTAGGACAGTTGTACTTAACTCATAAGGCATTTATAATCTTAAGATATTATGCCTGTCTAAGCATGTAAAATGAACTATAAAAACATGAATGAAATTCAATTAACAGACTTTTCGGACCGATATTTAACGGTCGACCAACAGCCAGAATCAGGAACAGCCTATTAAAAAAAGTAGAAACATAACATTTAAGAGTGTTAATGTTCAGACTATTGAAAGTCTGTTGGTGGAAATGAAAAAAATATATATAATTAGTGTTTCAATACATTAGTGAAGAGGGAAGAACCATGTATGATATGTGATTCCCCCTCTTCAAATAATGTTCACCACAGGGGGGCGCTACAAACCGTATCTACTGCTTTCAGTGCAGGTTATGCGCAATTAAACAGACCTGTGTTCAAATACTTGCATATTTAAGTATTTGTATTGTAAATACTTATTTTCTGTGTATTTTAGTATTTTCAAATAATGTGGCCGAATCAACTACAGTACTTCTAGGCCTAGTTGAAGTACTTTGAGACATACAATTAGAACCCACACATGCATACAAAATCATGTAAGTGCATGACTGTCTGAAAGGGATGCTGCAGAGTTTTAAAAATACTTTTAAGACAGTTGTTTTGAAAGTAGCGCTAGAGCCAAAAAGGGTCCTCGAAACACGTGACGTTGTACACAATTTTTCACGTCATTGTTCTCGAGCCATGCAGAGTGTGCAATAAGAGAGTAAAAACATTTTGTCTTTTCAAATCGGTAGACTAAATGACAATCATTTACAAAATGACGCAAGAGATTTTGTTTGCTGGCCAGGGCCTAATTGCCTTCCACGAGTGAATGTGAATATGTAAATGTCTACAATGGAAAAGTTATACTTTTATGTTTGCATCAAATACCCTACTCCTTGGAAGTTGTGTATTGATTATACAGAGCCTTCAGAAAGTATCGTTCACTTACCAAATCCACTTCAATCAGTATGGATGAAGGGGAGGACACAGGTTAAAGAAGGATTTATAAGCCTTGAGACAATTGAGACATGGATTGTGTGTGTGCCGTTAAAAGGGTGAATGGACAAGACAAAAGATTCGTGCCTTTGAACGGGGTACGGTAATAGGTGCCTGGGGCGGCAGGTAGCTTAGTGGTTAGAGTGTTTCGTTTACTGGATCGAATCCCCGAGTTGACAAGGTACAAATCTGTCGTTCTGCCCCTGAACAAGGTAGTTAACCCACTGTTCCCTGGTAGGCTGTCATTTTATATAAGAATTTGTTTTGAACTGACTTGCCTAGTTAATTAAAGGTGATTCTTTTTTTTAAGGTGCTAGGCGCACCAGTTTGTGTCGAGAACTGGAACGCTGCAGGGTTTTTCACACTCAAGTTTCCTGTGTGTATCAAGAATGGTCCACCACCCGAAGGACATCCAGCCAATTTGACACAACTGGGAAGCATTGGAGTCAATGTGGGCCAGCATCACTGTGGAAAGCTTTCAACACCTTGTAGAGTCCATGCCCTGACTAATTGAGGCTACTCTGAGGGCAAAGGGGGGGGTGCAACTCAATATTAGGAAAGACTCGACATTGACACGTCGAGTCCAAAATGGAAGGTTCAATCACTTTAAGTACAGCATGCTCATAAACATTTTTAAAAAATGAGATTGAGAAGTGTCAGTTCCTCCAGCAGTATAAAGGTTACACCCTTGAGGCCATTTCCTAGATCCAGATTAAGTCCACTTCATGCTCAATGGAGATTTTACATTTTACAATATTTTTCAGTTTCACATAACTCAAATACATTAGGTCAGTAACTTTTATGATAAACCTCAACAAGTCATCTCACAGCTACACTAACACAACATTCCATCTTGCACTCGTATAATCTACCTGGGGTATTGAAATCTGGGCCTGGGTTTGTAGCACATGCACAGATTGTTATTTGGAGATTTAGAAAATGGGAAAAGAAACAATGGAGGGCGAAGTGAAAATGACCCTAAACTTTGGCATAATTTAAAATAAAATAAAATGGATGTACCAATCCCAGATTGCCCCTTTTTAAAGCCTTAAAATTTTGATGGTGTTTTATTTGCATAAGATGCTATGTTGAAGGAATTTTAAAGATTCAGTTAGGCCACATTTTATACGACAGTCCATCATTACTTTAAGACATGAAGGTCAGTCAATCTGGAAAATTTCAAGACATTTTTGAAAGTTTCTTCAAGTGCAGTCGCAAAAACCATGAAGCGCTATGATGATACTGGGTCTCATGAGGACCGCCACAGGAATGGAAGACCCGGAGTTACCTCTGCTGCAGAGGATAAGTTCATTAGAGTTAACTGCACATCAGATTGCAGCCCAAATAAATGCTTCACAGTAGGGCTGGGTGATATGGCCAAAATCTCATATCCCGATATAGTTCATTTCATATAAAGATACATATTGATATAGCACATTTTCTGTAAATTCAATTAATAAATAGTTTATATAAAATGACCACATGTAAAGGCCTCTTTTACATTTTGAATTATACTCAACAAATAAAATGTACTTACTCATATTTGATTATTTCTCATTTAATTTAGAACCTTTGTGCAAATTTTCAATTAAGCATTTAACAAAATATTAATGTATAAAATCTAAAAATGTAAATAGAAAACACTTAAACTATAGTTGCAAAACAGACAAGACCCCAAAAATATATATATATATTTTAGGCCTAAATTTTGTTTGCAAGTTATTTTGGCATTAATACGTGTCACATTTCAATTTGCATTTGGTACCTTGGGTCGAGTGTTCGCACCAACTCACGAAACCCCCGTTTCTCGGCTGTGTCAATTCTTACCAGGATTAAATGTCAGGAATTGTGAAAAACTGCGTTTAAATGTATTTGGCTAAGGTGTATGTAAACTTCCGACTTAAACTAGGTCCCGTGTGGCTCAGTTGGTAGAGCATGGCGCTTGCAACGCCAGGGTTGTGGGTTCATTTCCCACGGGGGGGACCAGGATGAATATGTATGAACTTTCCAATTTGTAAGTCGCTCTGGATAAGAGCGTCTGCTAAATGACTTAAATGTAAATGTAAAATGTAACTATAGGTTTGTTCCCCAGTTGCATCTGTGACCTTTGGCGTTTTAACCATGCATGGAACTAATCCACTGTACCACAGGACTGGAGCTAAAGTGTGTCCTCTTACTTTTTACTTTCACCAGTCCTTTTCAGATCATGTCAAGTTTAGATGTTTCGACTTCCGTACAAATGTACAGTACCAGTCAAAAGTTTGGACACACCTACTCATTCAAGGGTTTTTCTTTATTTTTACTATTTTCTACATTGTAGAATAATAGTGAAGATATCAAAACTATGAAATAACACACATGGAATCATGTAGTAACCAAAAAAGTATTAAACAAATCAAATTATATTGTATATTTGAGGTTGTTCAAAGTAGCCACCCTTTGCCTTGATGACAGCTTGGCATTCTCTCAACCAGCTTCATGAGGTAGTCACCTGGAATACATTTCAATTAACAGGTGTGCCTTGTTAAAAGTTAATTTGTGGAATTTCTTTCCTTCTTAATGCGTTTGAGCCAGTCAGTTGTTTTGTGACAAGGTAGGGGTTGTATACAGAAGATAGTGCTATTTGGTAAAAGACCAAGTCCATATTATGGCAAGAACAGCTCAAATAAGCAAAGAGAAACGACAGTCCATCATTACTTTAAGACATAAAGGTCAGTCAATAAGGAACATTTAAAGAACTTTAAAAGTTTCTTCAAGTGCAGTTTGCAAAATTACAAGTACAAGCCCAAATAAATGCAGCCCAAATAAATGCTTCACAGAGTTCAAGTAACAGACACGTCTTAACATCAACTGTTCAGAAGAGACTGTGAATCAGGCCTTCGTGGTTGAATTGCTACAAAGAAACCACTACTAAAGGACACCAATAAGAAGAAGAGACTTGCGAGCAATGGAAACCGGTGGTGGAAATCTGTCATTTGGTCTGATTGGTTCCAACCGTTGTGTCTTTGTGAGACGCAGAGTAGATGAACGGATGATCTCCACATGTGTGGTTCCCACCGTGAAGCATGGAGGAGGAGGTGTGATGGTGTGGGGGTGCTTTGCTGGTGACACTGTCTGTGATTTATTTAAACTTCAAGCCACACTGAACCAGCATGGCTACCACAGCATTCTGCAGCGATACGCCATCTCATATGGTTTGGGCTTAGTGGGATGATCATCACTATCACGACCCAACACACCTCCAGGCTGCTTAATGGCTATTTGACCAGGAAGGAGAGTGATGGAGTGCTGCATCAGATGACATGGCCTCCACAATCACCTGACCTCAACCCAATTGATGAGTTGGACCGCAGAGTGAAGGAAAAGCAGCCAACAAGTGCTCAGCATATGTGGGAACTCCTTCAAGACTGTTGGAAAAGCATTCCAGGTGATGCTGGTTGAGAGAATGCCAAGAGTGTGCAAAGCTGTCATCAAGGCAAAGGATGGCTACTTTGAAGAATATAAAATATATTTTGATTTAACACTTTTTTGGTAACTTTTTTTGGTTATTCTACAATGTAGACACCTGAAACCCCACCTCTTTAAGGAATACCTAGGATAGGATAAAGTAATCCTTCTAACCCCCCCCCCCCCCTCCCCCTTAAAAGAGTTATATGCACTATTGTAAAGTGGTTGTTCCACTGGATATCATAAGGTGAATGCACCAATTTGTAAGTCGCTCTGGATAAGAGCGTCTGCTAAATGACTTAAATGTAAAATGTAGAAAATAGTAAAAATCAAGAAAATCCCTTTAATGAGTAGGTGTGTCCAAAGTTTTGACTGGTACTGTATATTAACATGAAATTATTGCTTGCCAGATTGTGGTGACGTGTCAATAGATATATGCAAATATCTACTAAGACATAGCCGTGAGACTTGAAATTCTTAGCCTTTGTGTACAGATCAACTCCATCCTGGTGGTGCAGTGTGCTAAGTACAGGGCTGGGAAGTAGAAAATCGTTCAAATCTCATTGATGACCTTCCTCAAGATAGCTATAACTAAGTTTGGGCAATAGCCTACTAAAATATTATGACGTAAGTAAACTCCGCAAAAAAGAAACGTCCCTTTTTCAGGACCCTGTCTTTCAAATTTCGTAAAAATCCAAATAACTTCACAGATCTTCATTGTAAAGGGTTTAAACACTGTTTCCCATGCTTGTTCAATGAACCATAAACAATTAATGAACACGCACCTGTGGAACGGTCGTTAAGACACTAACGGCTTACAGACGGTAGGCAATTAAGGTCAAAGTTATGGAAACTTAGGACACTAAAGAGGCCTTTCTGCTGACTCTGAAAAACACCAAAAGAAAGATGCCCAGGGTCCCTGCTCATCTGCATGAACGTGCTTTAGGCATGCTGCAAGGAAAGATGAACTGAATAATGCTATTTTAGGAAATCCTTGCACGTGTATAGTGTGTGGGTAAAATATTTGGTTCCACAGGTGTTAATCTATATGTATAAGCTATGTGTACGCAGTGTAAGGGCCATGTAAAGTATGGTGGTGCAAAATGTGCTAATATTATAGGTCTTGCCAGAGCCTTATAAACTCAGCAAAAAAAGAAACGTCCTTTTTTCAGGACCCTGTCTTTCCAAGATAATTCGTAAAAATCCAAATAACTTCACAGATCTTCATTGTAAAGGGTTTAAACACTGTTTTCCATTGTTACGTCCGTCGTTAAATGAGGACCAAGGTGCAGCGTGTTAGGCGTACATTTTCTTTAAAATTAAATGCTCCACCAAAAAACAATAAACAACTCAACGAACGTAAAGCTAGGAGTGCAACACATGCAACACAAAAAGACAAGATCCCACAACTGAAGGTGGGAAAAAGGGCTGCCTAAGTATGATCCCCAATCAGAGACAACGATAGACAGCTGCCTCTGATTTGGAACCATACTCGGCCAACAAAGAAATATAAACATAGATTTCTCACCCTAGTCACACCCTGACCTACAAAATCGAGAATAAAAAGGTCAGGGCGTGACACCCATGCTGGTTCAATAAACAATTAATGAACATGCACCTGTGGAACGGACGTTAAGACACTAACAGCTTACAGACGGTAGGCAATTAAGGTCACAGTTATAAAAACTTAGGACACTAAAGAGGCCTTTCTACTGACTCTGAAAAACAACGTGCCGTAGGCATGCAGCAAGGAGGCATGAGGACTGCAGATGTGGCCAGGGCAATAAATTGCAATGTCTGTATTGTGAGACGCCTAAGACAGCGCTACAGGGAGACAGGATGGACAGCTGATCGTCCTCTCAGTGGCAGACCACGTGTAACAACACCTGCACAGGATCGGTACATCCGAACATCACACCTGCGGGACAGGTACAGGATGGCAACAACAACTGCCCGAGTTACACCATTAACGCACAATCCCTCCATCAGTGCTCAGACTGTCCGCAATAGGCTGAGAGAGGCTGGACTGAGGGCTTGTAGGCCTGTTGTAAGGCAGGTCCTCACCAGACATCACTGGCAACAACGTCGCCTATGGGCACACCCACCGTCACTGGACCAGACAGGACTGGCAAAAAGTGCTCTTCACTGACGAGATGCGGTTTTGTCTCTGGAGCGGGATTGATTTGGAGGTGGAGGGTCCGTCATGGTCTGGGGCGGTGTGTCACAGCATCATCGGAATGAGCTTGTTGTCATTGCAGACAATCTCAATGCTGTGCATTACAGGGAAGACATTCTCCTCCCTCATGTGGTACCCTTCCTGCAGGCTCATCCTGACATGACCCTCCAGCATGAATGTCACTGTTCTGCCATGGCCAGCGAAGTGCCCGGATCTCACATCTGGGACCTGTTGGAAGAGTGGGGTAACATCTCACAGCAAGAACTGGCTAATCTGGTGCAGTTCATGAGGAGGAGATGCACTGCAGTACTTAGTATCTGGTGTGGCCACCAGCTGCATTGACTGTTACTTTTGATTTTGACCCCCCCCCTCCTTTGTTCAGGGACATATTATTCAATTTATTTTAGCCACATGTCTGTGGAACTTGTTCAGTTTATGTCTCAGTTGTTGAATCTTGTTATGTTCATACAAATATTTACACGTTAAGTTTGCTGAAAGTAAACGCAGTTGACAATGAAAGGATGTTTTCTTTTTAGATTAAATTGCCATATGTAGGCTATGCTTATAAATTAAGTAACTTCATATAATGTTACACTATACATCAATATTAGCAGAACATTGCAGTAATGTTTTCAGAACCACTTCCGTTATCAATACTGTATGTTCTCAGAACATTATTTGTAACAGCATAACATTAAAGAATAACTTATTGGGGTGTCCCTTGGTGGAGCGTTTTTTGGTCTTAAGAACGGCAGATTTGCTACAATATGTTGGGCAACATCCATAGACATAATGGGAGGTTCCAATATTGTTTTCTAAATAACCACTTTCATTGTATTCTGGCAATATCTCTGAAGTATATTGAGGGAACATAATTGGAACAAATATAACATCACTCTGTAAGTTCGAGAGTATTATATGTATGTTTCTGTGCTTGTTGTTATAGGTGTCTTGGATGACGTCTCCATCAGCAGAACGTTCCAGTAATGTTTTCTCATAACCAATTTCATTGAATCCAGGCATGATCGCTGAAGTATGTTTAGGGAACTTTTTTTTTTTGAACGTCCTAACATCACACTATAACTTTGAGAGTATTGTGGGAATATTCCCTGCTGGTTGTTATAGGTGTTTTCAATAGCATCTCCATCAGCAAAACATTCCATTCTCAGAACCACTTCTATATCTCCCACTTTTTGTTGCGGAAATGATGTTTTCAGAACATTACTGGAACATTGTGTTATAACGTTCCATGGTATCGTAACCTAATAATAGGGGAATGTTCTGTGGTTGTTGTCATAGATGAATGTTCCAAGGATAGCCTATTTAATGTCAAACGTTTTCTTAGTAAAAAAAAAAAAAAAAAAAGAAGTGTGTTATCAAAAACATTATTGGAATGTTTGTGGGATGTTAGATCAAACCCTAACTAGAAATGAATGGGAATGTTAGCTAATGTCCTGGGAGTGTTCCCGGCTTGCTGGGTAGCTATCTGCGTCCGTCTCTGTCATGTTATTTTTCAAGAGCACAATTCCCGCTCACATTTAAGCCCCGAATACTGAAATTCGTGATTTTGTTGGGAGGATTTTCTGTCTATAGAGCACCCATTTTTTTCCCCCTCCCCTTTCAAAGTGGCCCCAAAAATCCACCATGTTACCCAGACCTAGTGCTGTTCCCTAGGTGTGAGATTTCAAGACTACCCCACTTATGGATGTAGCTAGTCTGCTGTTTATAACCATACAGGAACCTATAGTCTGTTATACAGTTTGACCACATATACAGGAACTGCTAATAACCATACAGTATAGCTTGTTAATAATCGTATGTGTGTGTGTGTGTGTGAGAGAGGCTGATTCTGTGCTTGTCAGCAGCCATAAAGGCTACGTGCTGCACTGCCTGACCTCCACAGAGTGTGCAGGGTCATTTGAATAGGCCTTTAGAAAACTCTGGTTTGGTGTGGTGACTGCTGACTCAGGGAGCTACAGCGCGCCACCCCTGTCCCCAGTGCACGCAGGCCAAGTTCAGAGTATAGAGAGCATGTCAGGATCCTAGTGCACACCAACCGCTCCGCACGCCCCAAAAATATCGACACCTCGAGGTTTGGAGAAGGCCAAAAAAATAATTAAAAAGGAGCGAGACAAGAGGAGCAACGTATTTCAGATGCAGAGTGGCGTGGCGCTTAATGAGGAACCCAGGTAAGGGACCCCACCCACCCCCACAGTGCCACAGAGGCAGGGCTCTTTGCCCACTCTCGTACCACTGCTAGGCATTCTGGCACCATGAGGGAGGGGGTGGGGGTGCTATGGAAAAGTTCTGGATCACATGTGGGGTACAGTATGGCCTGTTTGGCCATTTCTGTGTCTGCGTGCATGTGAGCGTGCACGTGCGCATGTGTCTGAGTATGGGGTCCCATTGTTGCAGTTCTTGGGTAACCTGATGACTAGGCTCTTCTAGAACACATGCTGATATTGTGAGCCCAATGGGCTACTGTGGCCTAGCTATCTGGATGGGTCCTTTAAAGAATGGAAATATGACAGGTCTGTGAGAATTGTCACTCGGGAAGATTTACTCTGTCGGGGACATACTTTGATTCACTTATGACTTCTTAATACCCGAGCTAGCTGAACATGTTGTAACTTTATAATTCACCTGCCAGTGGATTACTTCGACAGATTTGGCCATGACATTAATGCCTCATTTGAAAATGTACGTGCTCAATGGTCTCTGAGTAAGTGGTTCAAGGATGTTTTTGATTCTGTGTGTTTTGGATGTCTTTTTGGCATTCCTGATTTGTTGAAGTCAGCAGAATGTTTTGAGAAATGTTAGCGTGTCTAATGTTGAAGTAATCAAAGGAATTGTGCCAAGTTAGCCTTTTCTCAAGGAAGCCGGGCACTACCTACTTCCCCAGAAATAGCCTCGAGTAAGAATACCGTTTTTACGGATGTCTCGCTCTTATATCGAGGTCTGATATTTTTAAATCCTTGGTTTTATGTTGAATACAGTGAGGGTCAATAATATATTTTTTTCAGTAGCATGTGTGTTATGTATTTTCATTAAGAATGCCCTGTGTTATGTGGGTACTGTTTGAAGGTGTACTGTTCTAAGATTCACCCTTTGAAAGTGATGCCAAATTTTCTTTGCAGAGGAATTTTGGTGAGTTTACCGGAGGTTATAGATGTAGGCCTATTCAAACAAGTTGGTCTGTTGGTGCCAGTAATACAAACATAAGTCCGTCACTATCAAATGGGTTCAAATACATTTGGTGTAACTTTACCTGAAACATTTATCCAGGTATCAATGGATACCTGTATGTGTCGTCTTTGTCATCACTAGCCGGCTTCCACCGGTTACGCAACCCTGCACCTTGAGGCTGCTGCCCTATATACATAGACTTGGAATCACTGGCAACTTTAATAATGTTTAAATAATGTTTTACATACTGCTTTACTCATATGTATATACTGTATTCTATTCTACTGTATTTCAGTCAATGCCACTCCGACATTGAGCAATCTAATATTTATATATTTCTTAATTCCATTATTTTACTTTTAGATTTGTGTGAATTGTTAGATACTGTTGAAGCTAGGAACACAAGCATTTTGCTACACCCGCAATAACATCTGCTAAATATGTATTATTCTTTAAAACCTTTTATTTAATTAGGCAAGTCAGTTAAGAACAAATTATTATTTTCAATGACGGCCTACACCAGCCAAATCTGGACGACGCTGAGCCAATTGTGCGCCGCCCTATGGGACTCCCAATCACGGCCGGTTGTGATACAACCTGGATTTGAACCAGGGTGTCTGTAGTGACACCTCTAGCACTGAGATGCAGTGCCTTGGACCGCTGCGCCACTTGGGAGCCCCGAGTGTGACCAATAAAATTTGATTTGATCGAATTAACCTTTTTTTTTCTTCTCTCTCCCTATGGCTTGCTCAGTAAGAAGAATAAGGATGGCAAGACGCGGGAGCAGGACTACTCCTCTGAAAGCCATTACAGAATTGTTTCACCAACATTCCAGTATAAGATGAGCCACCAGCGAGTGGGCAAGTGCATCATAATCAACAACAAGAACTTTGACGAAAAGACGGGTATGACATCACCTTTTATATTGACTTGGATACATGGTTGTCTAACACTTTTATATTATCCACACTGCTTTATTAAACTTATACAACACTAATACATTTATGTAACACAGTTACTCTTTATAAGATTGTTCATTTCCACTCAGGGCTCCAGACTCAGACCATTTAGTCACATTTTGCAACCCTTTGACTTTGAATTGGTCACACCGGTGTGAGCCCCACATTCTAGTCTGGTTACCTCAATCAAAACATTCCATTTTTTGGGGCGGATAAAACTATGATTTGGTCAAACATGCATTAATGTCATGATTCCTGTAATGAAAGTGTCTGCTCTGCCACTGTGCCTGTTTCACTGCTGCCGGCTGCTGTAATGGGAGCCTTGCACATTCTCTCTCTTCCCCCCTCGTGCACCCCGAAAAATGCATTCTGATTGTGTAACATTTCAAAATGCAATTGCGGGGGAAAAACGCAGCTTTGGAAGTAACTACCTGTTAAAGAGAAGAGGGTCTCAGCTTTCTGAAAGCCTATTTTGATAGTAAAATATATATTTTCTTAAATACAGAATTGTCAACTCGAAATTCATGACAATCACTGGATTAGGTTGCATATCAAAATGTCTTGAATCATACATTCCTGATTGGACATAGTATTCAATAAATAAGTTGTTACATCTAACATCTCAGTATTCTATTAAACATCTTGAAAGACTTTAATGACTTTATAAGGTGATTACTCTTATTGTTTCTATTGCGCGACGCTGCAATTTTGTATATTTTTTGGGTGCGACCAAATTATAGAAAAAAATGTTAGCCTGGAGCCCTGCCATTAGATATAGCTTGATTTTAGTGGCCTATTGTATAACACTGCGTAAGCTATATACTGTACATGTAGAGTACAGTGAATGCTGTTCATATTGTCTGTCAGGGATGAATGTCCGCAATGGCACGGATCGAGACGCAGGCGAATTGTTTAAGTGCTTTAAGAGCCTGGGCTTCGACGTCTGCATCTACAACGACCAGACGTGTGAGAAGATGGAGCGTCTTCTCCGAGAGGGTGAGTAACACACTGAGTACATATTGTCCGTAGGCCTTACATCATCTCGCGACAGCGAGACAGAGTAACCTGTCTCGCTGTCGCCCCCCCCCCCCCTACTGTTCCAGTGAATACATTTTCAAACACTATCAAACACTATCAAATTAGTGCTGTTTAGGGCTGACCCAATTTAGTCGACTGGTCAATTGGCTGTTGGTCGACGAGATTTCTTTAGACGAGCAGTAGAATTTGTTTTTGATTTATAATAATGGTGTACAAGACACCACTCAGACAGGCGCGAATCAGACCGGACTGATCCATTTGTGGAGACCGTGGGGATGGCACAGTCCATCAGACTAAAACATGCGCTACTGAAATTGTATATGGTCATATTATGTAAGAACAATGGCGCAACACCAAATGTGACATTATTTTAGAACAAATGCGCTTTCTCCCGCGTTGGTTCTGAAGCACATCAGTGCGCTGTTGAAATGGCGCCTTTTCCTAGACCATGTTGCTATGTGCATAATAGCAAAGTTAACCAGTGGAGTTAGGAGACGAGAAAACAGCCCTTGCCTTAATTGTCTTAGAAAAGTGAGGAGAGAGGAAACCCCAACATAATTAGGTCTATAATCAACAGCCTGACTGTTAAATGTGCCTGGCTTTATAAATCATCCATGTACAGCTGAAGTCAGAAGTTTACATACACTTAGGTTGGAGTCATTAAAACTCGTGTTTCAACCACTCCACAAATTTCTTGTTAACAAATTATAGTTTTGGCAAGTCGGTTTGGACATCTACTTTGTGCATGACACAAGTCATTTTTACATCAATTGTTTACAGACAGATTATTTCACTTATAATTCACTGTATCACAATTCCAGTGGGTCAGAAGATTACATACACTAAGTTGACTGTGCCTTTAAACAGCTTGGAAAATTCCAGAAAATGATGTCATGGCTTTAGAAGCTTCTGAGAGGCTAATTGACATCATTTGAGTCAATTGGAGGTGTACCTGTGGATGTATTTCAAGGCCTACATTCAAGCTCAGTGCCTCTTTGCTTGACATCATTGGAAAATCAAAAGAAATCAGAAAAGAGAATTGGAGACCTCAAGTCTGGTTCATCCTTGGGAGCCATTTCCAAACGCCTGAAGGTACCACGTTCATCTGTACAAACAATAGTACCCAAGTATAAACACCATGGGACCACGCAGCCGCTATACCTCTCAGGAAGGAGACGCGTTCTGTCTCCTAGAGATGAACGTACGTTGGTGCGAAAAGTGCAAAGTGCAAATCAATCCCAGAACAACAGCAAAGGACCGTTGTGAAGATGCTGGAGGAAACGGGTACCAAAGTATCTATATCCACAGTAAAACGAGTCCTATATCGACATAACCTGAAAGTCCGCTCAGCAAGGAAGAAGCCACTGCTCCAAAACCGCCATAAAAAAGCCAGACTACGGTTTGCCACTGCACATGGGGGACAAAGATTGTACTTTTTAATGAATGCGACTAAAAACAGTCTTTACTGTGTTAAAGTTTTTACAAAAAACGTTACAACAGACTCTGGTACACTTATTTTGTGTGTAATTGTTTCAAGCGGTCAGAAAAATTATATTGTAACCTAACAGCACCTGTTTGGCACACGTAATATGCACACAGAGCTTGCTCCTTTTTCTTCATCTCCAGTATTTTCTACAACTAGTCACATTTACTCCACAGATTCCCTTTTTACCTCCTGAGAAACCAGTAAACATTCCGCCGTTTAGTTTATTTGTCACGTCTGCATCCATTTTGCTGTCACGTGTTACGTGTTCAGAGTTTGATATAACCAATTTATTGATGTTATTATGATGGGCTATAGGTCAGGCCCTATTGGTCACGTGCATGCAATGCTTACAGGAGAGAGAGACAATGAGTTCTAGTCACAGTCACTCACTGTCTTAAAAATAAAAAATAAATACACAGCGCTTTTTACCACAGCGCTGCAAGTCTGAGCCAGGCCCTCCACAATCAAATCAATTGCAGTCGGACTCCCTCTAGTCATTTGTGTGTCTTAATTATTTAAGCTTCTTTTTTTTTTTTTTTACACAAAGGTTGGGTCTATATATGGAAAGATACACATTTGAAAATGTGGGCCAGTCGATTGGTCGAAAGAACAGTTGATTCTTGGTTGACGAAGATTCTTTTTTAGTCGGGGACAGCCCTAGTGCTATTGCTTAAATCCCCTGGTTTCTCCTCGCCTGTATATCGAAGTAGCTATTTAGCCTTTTTTGCAACCATGTACTTACTTTTTATTAACATCCCACATAAATAATGGTGACAATAAATAGGAAACTGGGAATGGCAATGCATTTAAAACGTTTATTTAAGCCTATTGCAATTTTAAAAGTGTGTGTGTGTGTGTGTGTCCTAGCCTCAGAGGAGGACCACAGCGACAGCTCCTGCTTTGCCTGCATCCTGCTGAGTCACGGTGAGGAGGGTATGATCTATGGCACTGACGGAGCCATGCCCATCAAGAGCATGACCTCACTCTTCAGGGGTGACATGTGCAAGAGTCTAGTGGGCAAGCCCAAACTCTTCTTCATCCAGGTGAGGGCCAAAGCCAACACTGGGCTGGGCAGCTTCACAAAACCCAGGCTTTTGTTCTAGCTAGGCTTGATTAAAGCATTTATTGTTGAGCTTAGCTCCCTAACCTTATAGAAGAGGTAGATGATTAATCATGGTTAAATATTGTCAGTTGGCACCTGGTTGGAACCAGAACGTGAAAGGTTGTCTAACCCTAGAATACAAGATGCTGATTTTCTTTTTCATATGTTTTGAGATTTTAGAATTTATTTGAGTTGAAGAGTATTAGGTCATAGGGCAAACTAGATAGTTTACCCAATGTCTGTAAGTGAGCTGTGCATTTATGCCAGTGTTTTGAAATAAAAAGGACTTGTAAATAATTGATGCTGTTCCACAAGGCTGAATTCCAGGCCCTCTTATTTTTTAGAAATCTATATAGATTATGGTTATGGGTATCCCATTTATATGCAAGGTGACTGTTGTTTTTCTTGATGGACAGATTACTAACTATACAGCCGTATTTGTAGAACTTAATAAGACATACTGCACTTTTTACTAGGTCCTTGAAAAATATATTCCTGATCTCAACATTTGATTCACCAGGCTTGTCGAGGTTCTGAGTTCGATGATGGCATACAGACTGATTCCGGGCCCCCCAATGATACCCTGGAAACGGATGCAAATCCCAGGCACAAGATTCCTGTCGAGGCAGATTTCCTTTTTGCCTACTCCACCGTGCCAGGTAACCCACAGCATTCCTGTACATTTCCAGCTAAACTAGTTCGCCCGCTCCTAAATGTTCCTTGCACCGATAGTCTGACAGAAATCCCACAGCCACCATCTCTACCTCACACCCTGGTTGTTCCAATCAACCATGGTAGCTGGTAACGCACATCCACTATCCAGTTGTTTTCACATGTGTTCAGTGTGTTTGTTACTGTGTGAGAGAATCTGTATGTGCGCTTGTAAAGTGTGTGTGCGCGCATCAGTGCCAGTTGGAGAGAGTGACGCAACTACTCTTCCAGGGTACTATTCGTGGAGGAACCCTGGGCGCGGCTCCTGGTTTGTCCAGGCTCTCTGCAACGTCCTCAATGAGTTTGGTAAGCAGCTGGAGATCATGCAGATCCTCACACGTGTGAACTACATGGTGGCCACCAGCTTCGAGTCCTGGTCCGAGGACCCACGTTTCAGCGAGAAGAAGCAGATCCCCTGCGTGGTCTCCATGCTGACCAAGGAGCTGTATTTTAACTGACCGTCATTGACCACTGACTGACAGACTGACGAGACTAACTAAACCACGCACTAACCGAGCGGTCGAAAAATTCAGGGTTGATCCAGGTCCAGCAGGATGCTGCGCGGTTTGGGAGAGAATGCCGTTTTGCACGTAGCTGGGCACAAAACAAGCTCTCCAAATCAATTTCTACAGTGGCACGCTGCGTTCATGTGTTGGTGGTGATACTTGCCTCCTCTTCAGGTTATTCCGAGGAATAATGATGTCACATTTGATCTGGTTTTTGTCAACAGGCTGTGTGAAATATCCATGTTATTTTACTGACCCGGGAAATTTGCTGCCAGTTCTGTAGGGTTGTTAAAATGTTAGGAATCAGTTGTATCTGAAATCTGTAATATCTGAACATGTTCTTGTTCATTTTCCAGCTTGTCCAAATTTGGACATGCATACAAGCATTTGATTGATTGGCCAAGATCCCAGCTAACATTATTTATGCCTCGGGGCATTTATTTTAGTTTTGGAGGGAAGGGTGCATTTCTTGACATGAAGTAGTAGATTTCCAGAGACATTGGCTATGTCTGAAAACTGGCTTGCCTACTACTCAAGCTGCATACTGTGTACTGATCGTACTACATACTATTTAGAACGTACTGTTCAGTAAAAACAAATGCAGTAAGCAACACATCTCAGCATACTACGCTCATCCTACTAAGAATGCCTAATCTAATTCGCAATTGCGTTGAGCACTGCCATTATCAGCTGTTGTCAGACACGTGGGTCTCGAAAGACGGTTCTCTTACTAAGTCGTGTGCAGCAAATTCTGAAATAATAAGCTGAAATAAGTATGACATCTTGGCATTTTAAAGCATACTAAATTTCACATAATATAAAACGTAATTTTTTTCGCATACCCAAAATGCCTTATATTTAGAACGCAAGTATGGATAATTGGACACGGCCACTTGTGAGAACGTTTATGAAACAATCGTACTTGAACGTTCTACTAAAACGTTCTACAAGTGTTTGGGGATTATTTGCTGATGATGTTATAGAACCACACGGAAACCAGATAAAACATTCCCTTAAGCTGTAAGGATCCTAGTTGGTTGGGAGAGCCGTGTCTCATTAAGTCAAAATGCTGTGATGTGTAAGGACATCAGACTATTAGAGGGGACTAGCTTATTGCAGTAGCATACGGGTCAGTTTAAAAGCACCTTATGAAAGATCACGGCAATATGCTGAATTTCAACTGACCCAGGAGGGTAGCGGCTGGAAAATGTACAATTACATTTTTGGCTATTTGTCTTAATGTTTTTATAATATCATTCATCCTCAAAAGGGATTAGGTCTCTCTCAAAGAGCAATCACTTGTCATTTGACCCCATGTAACAGCGGTAACAAAGTCAAGTACGAATAATTTAACTATTCATACCAAGAATGCACTCCCAGCAGTGACTGTCAAAGATTACATTTTACTGTCATCCTCAGGTTTCTTTGTGAGTGAGATTTATTTTTTGTGGATTTCTTTGAGTTTCACTGGCACAATTGTCAGGAAAGAGTGCTAATCTGTTGCATGAAGAAAAAAAGAAAAACAAATGTTTTATGTGGATTTTGGTCAAGGGTACAGGAAATGTTCCATCATACCACAAGCAAGGAGGATTTGAGATTTTGCCAGTTTATATGTACATACATTTATTCATTAGGTTGAAGATGATGAAGCTGTCAGTAAAGCAAAAGACAACTTTTATTGCTTGTCATTCTAACTTTATCCACCGGAGTCAATGTATTTACACTGAGTATACAAAACATTAAGAACACCACGACATAGACTGACCAGGTGAATCCAATGATCCCTTATTGATTAGTTAAATCCACATATATGAAGGGGAGGAGACGGGCTAAAGAAGGATTTTTAAGCCTTGAGACAATTGAGACATGGATTGTGCATGTGTTCCATTGAGAGGGTGAATGGGCAAGACAAAAGATTTAAGCGCCTTTAAACGGGGTATGGTAGTAGGTGCCTTCGCACCGGTTTGTGTGAAGAACTGCAACGCTGCTGTTTTTTTTTACAAGAATGGTCCACCACCCAAAGGACATCCAGCCAACTTGACAACTATGGAAGCATTGGAGTCAACATGGGCCAGCATCCCTGTGGAATGCTTTCGACACCTTGTGGAGTCCATGCCCCAATAAACTGTTCTGAGGGCAACTTCAATATTAGTAAGGTGTTCCTAATGTTTGGTATACATTATCAATATATGGCTTGTTATCAATGTCTTCTTATCAATGGCCAAGGATAATTTAACTTGTCTTTTGAAAGACCCCTTTATGTTGGCCTACAAATTCACTCATTTCGTTGCTTGTAAAATGATGTATGCCTGAATTTGTTTGTCAAAATGGAGGAAGTCCATGTGATAAGTGAATTGAATTTGGTCTCAAAGCACAAATGACCATATTGTTTCACTGTATATCAGTGTGGTAAACCGTCACAGTTATTACCACGGTTAAAGGCACCTTGCGTTGTCCATCAATTAAATTAAAATCAAATTCATTAACATTTTACATACGTGAAATGTATGAAAGTTGATTCAACTGAAACACAAAACGATTGTTGAATGTTATTCTCATGACAATTGATAAATGGTTTGAGTGTCCAATAGTCACATACATTTGATCATTAATACCTTCAATTGACAGCACTTTGGTGGCCTTCAAAAGCACACATATACATATTTAAGGTTGTCATGGCATATTCACTGCATGTTTGTCCCAAAGTCAGAAATACTCTGTCATCTGCAGAGGCAGCTAACACTTGTCACCACCAGTAATATCATTCACATGTCCCAATTCGCACACTGCATTCTTCCAATGTTGCTGCAACGTTCCAGTGCAATTTACAGGATTGCTACCATAGATTGCTAGTAACTTTGGGAAAACATCCGGTGCTAGCTTTGCTGTTCTCCCCCCCCCCCCATCTTAGTTTTATTGCATCAGTCATTCTTTTCTCTATTTTTTTTAACCTGATTACACAATATTTCTATGAACCACAGTAGTGAACAGTACGCTGGCGACCAAGTAGACATTTTACACATACCTGTCAATCACACAGATGGCACTCTTGAATCCTCTCGACACATGAATCTCTTATCAGTGATGTAGTGCCCATGCTGTATTGAAAGGAGTGTTAGCTCCACTTGTTTTGGAATGGAATTTAAGGGAATAAATCATATTTTTAGAAGTAACTTTTTAATGCTTTCCGGTGTTAAATGCTATTGTCCTCATTAATATATTTTAAAAGATTTGGAAAAATGAATATATAGTATAGGGAGACGAATCCCCCCCACCCAAAAAATGTTTTTATTGTGAATTTACTAAATATTGCCATACTCTGCAGCCCCCTTTGAATCTGGGGCAATACAATGTTTAAATTACTTCACATCAAATGAATGCCTATGTTAACACACTTTTATTGTATTAAACATGAAGATTCTATTGTGAAATGAGTAGTGTGGTTATTTTTGTCATTTTGTGTCTAACATCGTATACTCATGCTAATCCTGGATTTACAATCTATCAATTCAGTTCAATTGAAAACTTTCAGAGATGCCTAAGGGCCTGCACACCAAGTCCGACGGGTGTAAAAACAATCGTTTCACCATTAGGTGGGTGATTCAAGCTCTGGGAAATGTATTTAGGCTAGTCAGCCTGATCTGCTACAGCTAGGTGAGTGAATTATTTTGCTACTTGAAAAAAAACGTAACCCTAATAAACTACAAAAGCACAGGAATAGATTTTTTATCTTTTTTTACAACTAGAATTGTTGTATCACTGGCGATCAGGAGCACCTTTTGTATACAAAATCAGGCCCATCCCTCTTGACATGTTATTTTGTCCCATTTATCAGTAAAATCTTGAGACCTCCCACAATCCTTATAGTTTACAGTAGTGTTTGACAGAAACAAACCAATATTAACACATTTGTTTTGTGAGTTCTAAAAATAAAAACCTTCCCCAGCAGAATCTGACCCTTAAAACCTCTCTAGGGTACGTGAGACGTTAGCGTCCCACCTCTTCAACAGCATAATTAAAATTCCTCAAACATGCATGTATTTTACACCATTTTAAAGATACACTTGTAAATCCAGCCCACAGTGTCCGATTTCATATTTATATATTTATATCCAAAAATCTGAGTTTACATTGGCGCCTTACGTTCAGAAGTCACAAAACATCCTTTGATTTTGCAGAGAGCCACATCAATTTACAGGAATACTCATAATAAACATTGCTAAAAGATACAACTGTTATGCATGGAATTTTAGATGCACTTCTTAATGCAACCGCTGTGTCAGATTTCAAAAAAGCTTTACGAAAAAAGCAAACCATGCAATAATCTGAGCCGGCGCTCAGAGCCCAATCAAGACACAAATATAACCGCCATATTATGCAGTCAACAGAAGTCAGAAGTAACATTATAAACATTCACTTACCTTTGATGATCTTCATCAGAATGCACTCCCAGGAATCCCAGTTCCACAGTAAATGTTTGTTTTGTTCAATAATGTCCATCATTTATGTCCAAATTCCTCCTTGTTGTTCTAGCGTTCAGTACACTTTCCAAACTCACGACGGCAGGTCCAGCGGAAAGTACGGACAAAAAGTTATATTACAGTCCGTAAAAACATGACAAACGAAGTATTGAATCAATCTTTAGGATGTTTTTAACATAATTCTTCAATAATGTTCCAACCGGAGTATTCCTGTCTTCAGAATTGCGGTGGAACAGAGCTCGCTCTCACGCGAACGTGCATGGTCAGAGCATGGTCACTTCATGGCAGAGCTGACTCATTCCTCTCCTTCGGCCCCACTAAACAGAAGAGGCATCAGCCAAGGTTCTAACGACTGTTGACATCTAGTGGAAGCCTTAGGAAGTGCAACATTACCAATATCCCACTGTATTTTCAATAGGAGCTGAGTTGAAAATCGACCATCCTCAGATTTCTCACTTCCTGGTTGGATTTTTTCTCAGATTTTTGCCTGCTTGATGAGTTCTGTTATACTCACAGACATCATTCAAACAGTTTTAGAAACTTCAGAGTGTTTCCTATCCAAATCCACTAATAATATGCATATTCTAGCTTTTATGGATTTGTAGCAGGCCGTTTACTCTGGGCATGCTTTTCATCCGGACGTGAAAATACTGCCCCCTACCCCAAAGAAGTTAAGCCCCCAAACTCGTCAGGGCCCAAAACGATCCCCAGAGTCTTAACAGGTTAGAAATCGGGCAGGAACCAAGTAATGTGAAAATAATTTAAATTTTTTAAATGTAGCCTTTATTTAACTAGGCAAGTCAGTTAAGAACAAAATCTTATTTACAATGACAGCCTAGCGGGGCACAGCGGGTTAACTGCCTTGTTCAGGGGCAAAACGACAGATTTTTACCTTGACTGCTCTGGGATTTGATCCAGCAACCTTTCGGTTATTGGCCCAACACTCTAACCACTAGGCTACCTGCTGCCTCTTGCACTGAGATGCAGTGTCTTAGATCACTGCGCCACTCGGGAGCCCCACATATACAATGCATTCGGAAAGTATTCAGACCCCTAAAATATTTCCACATTTTGTTACGTTACAGCCTTATTCTAAAATGCATGAAATAATTTTCCCCCCTCATCAAACTACACACAATACCCCATAATGACAAAGCAAAAACAAGTTAAGAAATTTGTGCAAATGTATGAAAAAAACAACTGAAATATGACATTTACATAAGTATTCAGACCCTTTACTCAGTACTTTGTTGAAGCACCTTTGGCAGCGATTACAGCCTCGAGTCTTCTTGAGTATGACGCTACAAGCTTGGCACACCTGTATGTGGGGAGTTCATCCCATTATTTTCTACAGATCCTCTCAAGCTCTGTCAGGTTAGATGGGGAGCGTCGATGCACAGCTATATTCAGGTCTCTTCGATTGGGTTCAAGTCCGGGCTCTGGCTGGACCACTCAAGGACATTGAGACTTGTCCCGAAGCCACTCCCGTGTTGTCTTGGCTGTGTGCTTAGGGTCATTGTCCTGTTGGAATGTGAACCTTTGCCCCAGTCTGAGGTCCTGAGCGCTCTGGAGCAGGTTCTCATCAAGGATCTCGCTGTACTTTTCTCCGTTCATCGTTCCCTCGATCCTGACTAGTCTCCCAGTCCCTGCCACTGAAAAACATCCTGACATTATGATGCTGCCACCACCATGCTTCACCGTAGGGATGGTGCCAGGTTTCCTTCAGATGTGACGCTTGGCATTCAGGCCAAAGAGATCAATCTTGGATTCATCAGACCAGAGAATCTTGTTTTTGTGGCTGGAGTCTCTGACACTGCCTGGACGGCAGGGAGATCGGCTGGGCCGTATGCACTGCCCTCTGTAATGCCTTGCGGTCGGATGCCAAGCAGTTGCCATACCAAGCAGTGATGCAGCCAGTCAAGTTGGTCTCGATGCTGTATTTGTAGAACATTTGAGGGCCCATGCCAAATCTTTTCAGCCTCCTGAGGGGGAAGAGGTGTTGTCGTGCCCTCTACACGACTGTGTTAGTGTGTTTGGACCATGATAGATCCTTAGTGATGTGGACACCAAGGAAATTGACGCACTCGACCCTCTCCGCTACAGCCTCGTCGATGTGAAAGGGGCTGTGCTTGGCCCTCCATTTCCTGTACTCAACGATCAGCTCATTTGTCTTACTGACGTTGAGGGAGAGGTTGTTGTCCTGGCAACACACTGCCAGGTCTCTGACTTCCTCCATATCGGCTGTCTCATCGTCACCGGTGATCAGGCCTACTACCGTTGTGTCGTCGGCAAACTTAATGAAGTTGGAGTCGTGTGCGGCCACGCAGTCGTGGGTGAACAGGGAGTACAGGAAGGGACTAAGCACGCACCCCTGAAGGGGTCCCCTTGTTGAGGGTCAGTGTGGCGTATGTGTTGCCTACCCTCGCCTCCTGGGGGTGGCCCATCAGGAAGTCCAGGATCCACTTGCGGGGGGGGGGTGTTCAGTCCCAGATGAGCTTCGAGGGCACTATGGTGTTGAATGCTGAGCATTCTCACGTAGGTGTTCCTTTTGTCCAAGTAGGAAAGGGCAGTGTGGTGTGCAATAGAGATTGCTTTATCCATGGATCTGTTCGGGTGTTATGCGAATTGTAGTGGGTCCAGGATGTCTGGGATGATGGTGTTGATGTGAGCAATGACCAGCCTTTTAAAACATTTCATGGCTACAGATTTGAGTGCTACGGGGCCTTAGTCATTTAGACAGGTTACTATAGCGTTCTTGGGCCCTGGGATTATGGTGGTCTGCTTGAAACATGTAGGTATTACATAATGTGTCAGGGAGAGGTTGAACATTTCAGTGAACACTCTTGCCAGCTGGTTAGCGCATGCTCGGAGTACGTGTCCTGGTAATCCGTCTGGCCCTGCGGCCTTGTGAATTTTAACCTGTTTAAAGGTCTTGCTCACATCGGCTATGGAGAGTGTGATCACACAGTTGTCAGTAACAGCTGATGCTCTCATGCATGGTTCAGTGTTGGTTTGCCTCGAAGCGACTATAGCTCATCTGGTAGGCTTGTCACTGGGCAGAAAAATCACGTATTTACCTTTTTTTGTTTAATATTTATAGTTAACAATTAATATGCTTAGCAATAGTAAAGACATTTCTTTAATGCCAATGCTGTGCTTCCGAGAAAGGAGGTTTCATCTCTTCCACATTCACTCCCCGCAGCTGGTCTAGGAGTGTAGTCAAGGACATGGGTTAGAGGTAAGCTTGAAGAACAGATAGACCTGTATTGTTTCCATTTCTCTTTGCTTCTGAGTAACCTGGTCACACTGCATAAGAAAAGGGCCTCTGAGAAGTGACCAGAGTTCTTCAGCCCATCCGTTTCTTTTACTATCTTCCAAGGGCACAGCTGTGGGGCGATAGAAGAGATGGAGAAAGGAGTAGCTAGCTTGATGGAGAAAGGAGTAACGGAACTAAAGTTATAATTTGTTGGTGCGCTTTGACCCGATACAAATAACCACAAGAAGAAGCAAGGTAGCTTATATTGCCCTGATATGCTGGGGAGGGGTGGAACCAACCACGACTAAGCAGTTCTTGGGTTTCTATATAAACCCCTTATTATTTGAGCTCTAACTCCATTCACTCTGTGCATGTAGTGACCTTGCTCCCTTATTAATAAGTGAATAAAGATTTAGTATAACTCTGACTTGTGTGATAAGTGTGTCTCTCCTCATTTGATAATACAGTAATAACCACCACAGGCTCGGGTTCCCCTTTGTAATCTGCAATAGTTTGCAAGCCCTGTCTCTCCGATGAGCACCAGAGCCGGTGTAGTAGGATTCGATCTTAGTCCTATATTGATGCTTTGCCTGTTTGATGGTTCATCAGAGGGCATAGCGGGATTTCTTATAAGCGTCCGGGTTAGTGTCTTGCTGCTTAAAAGTGGCAGCTCTAGCCTTTAGCTCAGTGCGGATGTTGCCTGTAATCCATGCCTTCGGGTTGGGATATGTACGTACAGTCACTGTGGGGATGATGTCTTTGATGCACTTATTAATGAAGTCGGTGACTGATGTGGTAAACTCCTTAATACCATCGAATTAATCCTGGAACATATTCCAATCTGTGCTAGCAAAACAGTCCCTTCAGCTTAGCATCCACTTCATTGGACCACTTCCAAACTGAGCCTATCACTTGTACTTCCTGTTTGAGTTTTTGCTTGTAAGCAGGAAACAGGAAGATAGCGTTATGGTTAGATTTGCCAAATGGAGGGCGAGGAAGAGCTTTGTATGTGTCTCTGTGTGGAATAAAGTTGATCAAGCGATTTTGGGTCATTGTCCTGTTGGAAAAACAAATTATAGTCCCACTAAGCGCAAACCAGATGGGGTGGCGTATTGCTGCAGAATGCCGTGGTAGCCGTGCTGGTTAAGTGTGTCTTGAATTCTAAATAAATCACAAACAGTGTCACCAGCAAAGCACCCCCACACCATAACACCTCCTCCTCCATGCTTTACGGTGGAAAATCCACAGGCGGAGAACATCCGTTTACCCACACCGCGTCTCACAAAGACACAGCGATTGGAACCAAAAATCGCAAATTTGTACTCCAGACCAAAGGGCAGATTTCTGCCGGTCTAATGTCCATTGCTCGTGTTTCTTGGCCCTAGCAAGTTTTTTCTTATTGTTGGTGTCCTTTAGTAGTGGTTTCTTTGCAGCAATTCGATCATGAAGGCCTGATTCACACAGTCTCCTCTGGACAGTTGATGTGTCTGTTACTTGAACTCTGTGAAGCATCTATTTGGGCTGCAATTTCCGAGGCTGGTAACTCTAATGAACTTATCCTCTGCAGCAGAGGTAACTCTGGGTCTTCCATTCCTGTGGCGGTCCTCATGAGAGCCAGTTTCATCATAGCGCATGATGGTTTTTGCGACTGAAATGTTCCTTATTGACTGACCTTCATGTCTTAAAGTAATGCTGGACTGTCGTTTCTCTTTGTTTGTTTGAGCTGTTCTTGCCATAATATGCACATGGTCTTTTACCAAATAGGGCTATCGTCTGTATTACCCCCCCACACACACACACACCTTGTCACAATACAACTGATTGGCTCAAACGCATTCAGAAGGAACGAGTTACCACAACTTTTAAGAAGGTACACTGTGTTTGTCTATTGTTGTGACTTAGTTGAAGATCAGATCAAATTTTATGACCACTTTATGCAGAAATCCAAGTAATTCCAAAGGGTTCACCTCCTTTTCCTGCTACTGTACATCCTGCTCCTTCCCTGACTTTTCCTACATGTTTGTATTTTACACTGCTAATTTGTCAGAATTTTGAAATCACAAACAGAAAAGTATTTCGAGCCTTTTGACCCATCTTTCCCCCACGCCTATTCCCAACTTAACCTGCCAAGACATTGTGCTGTAGGACGTTGGCACCCAGGACGCTAATGTGTCTCTTTCTACAAATGGATAAATGGGCGATAATTGTGCACCTTCACAATTGTATTTAAATTAGGCCTAACTGAGTGATAAGGAGGGTGAAGAGGTTGATTTAGAAAGACAACAGTGTAATGGTGAGTTTGTGTTATGCCTATTTATCAGCAGCAAATAATTTGACCGCATGCCTTGCTGGTTAATAAAATTCTCCTTTGTTTTACTTTGTAAAAAGAAGCTGTTATATTTACTGTAACCCTATTACTAATCTCATGTATTGTAAGGGAAATGAAAACGTGTTGCAGTAGGCCTTTAGAATAATGCAAAACATATCCTTCACTCTATCCCTTGAACCAAACGATGCCAGCCCACTGAATGAATGAATGACAAATGGATGGGTGATAATTGTGCAAGTCACTTCACAATCAAATTTAAATTAGGCCTAACTGAATGATGAGGGTGAAGAGGTTGATTTAATTTAGAACAACAATAGAGTAATGATGAATGTATTATGCCTAGTTATCAGCATGTTATGCCTATTTATGGCGCCATTTGAATTATTTTGACCTTGCGTCTTGCAGGTTGATACCATTCTCTTTTACAGTTTACTTTGCAAAAATAAGCTGTCACAGGACTGTTATATTTACTGTAACTATTAATAATCACATTTATTGTAAGGGAAACAAAAACATGCAATATGTTGCAGTACGCCTTTAGAATAATGCAAAACATATGCTTGACTCCTGCCATGTTGATGAGCGGGAAACAAACAAATCCAGTCAGCCAGAAACTACACCTAAACGATACCGAAACGAATTACACACATAATAAGAGTTAGCCTGTAGACAATATAAAATAATCTGATGAGTGACAATATCAGTTATCAAATTGTACACGAAGAGATGGGCACATCTTGTAATTGACAGATGCACTTTATCAAATCCTCCTTCAGAGTCACATGCAGGTAAAACATTTTGAGTTCCATATACATTGTACAAAAATATAAACGCAACATGTAAAGTGTTGATCCCATGTTTCATGACCTGAAATAAAAGATTGCATAAATTTCCATACACACAAAAATATTATTTCTCTCACATTTTGTGCGCAAATGGTTTACATCCCTGTTAGTGAGCATTTCTCCGTTGCCAAGATAATGCATCCACCTGACAGATTTGGCAAATCAAGAAGCTGATTAAACAGCATGATCATTACACAGGTGCTGTGGACAAAAGGCCACTATAAATGTGCAGTTTTGTCATACAATACAATGCTACAGATGTCTCAAGTTTTGAGGGAGCTTGCAATTGGCATGCTGACTGCAGGAATGTCTACCAGAGCTGTTGCCAGAGAATGTAATATACATTTCTCTATCATAAGCGGCCTCCAACGTTGTTTTAGAGAATTTGGCGGTACGTTCAACCGGCCTCACAGACAACGTGTGTGAGAGAGCGGTTTGCTGATGTCGACGTTGGGAACAAAGTGCCCTATGGTGGTGATGGGGTTATGGTATGGGAAGGAATAAGCTACAGACAACGAACACAACTGCATTTTATCGATGGCAATTTGAGACACCGTGACAAGATCTTGAGGCCCATTGTCGTGCCATTCATCCCCCGCCATCATGTCATGTTTCAGCATGATAACGGATGGCCCCATGTCGTAAGGGTCTGTACACAATTCGTGGAAGCTGAAAATGTCCTAGTTCTTCCTTGGCCTGCATACTCATTGAAGAATGGGACAATATTCCACAGGCCACAATCAACAGCCTGATCAACTCTATCCAAAGGAGATGGGGCAGCAGGTAGCCTAGTGGTTAGAGCGTTGGACTAGTAACCGGAAGGTTGCAAGATCGAATCCCCGAGCTAACAGGGTACAAATCTGTCGTTCTGCCCCTGAACAAGTCAGTGAACCCACTGTTCCTAGGCCGTCATTGAAAATAACAATTTGTTCTTAACTGACTTGCCTAGTTAAAAGGTAAAAAAACAAGTGTCTACGCTGCCTCAGGGAAATGGTGGTCACACCTGCTACTGACTGGGTTGCTGATCCACGCCCCTACCTTTTTATAAAGATATCTGTGACCAACAGATGCATATCTGTATTCCCAGTCATGTGAAATCCATAGATTAGGGCCTAATTAATTATTTCAATAGACTGTTTTCTTATATGAACTGTAAATCTTTTAAATTGTTGCATGTTGCGTTTATATTTTTGTTCAGTATGGTATCAGAAAGAGCATATTCTGCAGTTTCTATGACACTGTCAAATAACTCAAAATTGCAGCTCTATTTCTGCCTCGCCGCAGACAAAACCGAACAGAGCCAACTTAGACAGTGATCCCAACTGCCACGGTGAGACAGGAGCCTGGAAGGGATGGCACGGTTTGGGTAGAAAAAAGTGACGAGTTTATGTGACATGCAGATGTTGCTGCACGTCAGAGATTGTATTGTTGCTTATGCGCACAGAAAAGAAAACAGTACGTGGGAAAGGCACACCTGTTAATTGAAATGCATACCAGGTGATTACCTCATAAAGCTGGTTGAGAGAATTCCAAGTGTGCAAAGCTGTCATCAAGGCAAAAGGTGCTTTCAAGAATCTCAAATATTTTGATTTGTTAAACACTTTTTTGGTTACTACATGATTATATGGGTTATTTCATAGTTTTGATGTTATTCACTATTATTCTACAATGTAGATAACAGTAACAAAAAAAGGAATGAGTAGGTGTCCCCAAACTTTTGACTGGTAATGTACCTGTGGACGTCGGGCCCTCATACCACCCTCATGGAGTCTGTTTCTGACCGTTTGAGCAGACACATGCACATTTGTGGCCTGCTGGAGGTCATTTTGCAGGGCTCTGGCAGTGCTCCTCCTGCTCAAACCCTAACCCTAACCCTGCTGCTGGGTTGTTGCCCTCCTACGGCCTCCTCCACGTCTCCTGATGTACTGGCCTGTCTCCTGGTAGCGCCTCCATGCTCTGGACACTACGCTGACAGACACAGCAAACCTTCTTGCCACAGCTTGCATTGATGTGCCATCCTGGATGAGCTGCACTACCTGAGCCACTTGTGTGGGTTGTAGACTCCGTCTCATGCTACCACTAGAGTGAAAGCACCGCCAGCATTCAAAAGTGACCAAAACATCAGCCAGGAAGCATAGGAACTAAGAAGTGGTCTGTGGTCACCACCTGCAGAATCACTCCTTTATTGGGGGTGTCTTGCTAATTGCCTATAATTTCCACCTTTTGTCTATTCCATTTGCACAACAGCATGTGAAATTTATTGTCAATCAGTGTTGCTTCCTAAGTGGACAGTTTGATTTCACAGAAGTGTGATTGACTTGGAGTTACATTGTGTTGTTTAAGTGTTCCCTTTATTTTTTTGAGCAGTGTATATATAAATAAAAAGTCAGTTAGGGAAGCTACTTTGAAAATAAATGACCAATAACTTCACGCTGTGAGATGTTAAGTTACACTAAAGCTAGCCTCATGATATAAACAGAGATCAACCACAGACAACACCCACACAAATAGCCACAGACAGAATCAGAGTGTTTAAACATCTTATTATACAGTGTTACTTTCTATACATGACAACCCATCATAAGAATTGGGTTGATTTAATTTGTACATGTTTTTACAGGTAAACCAACAAATACTTGTGCTTAAGACCTCTCCTGTTAAAAGCTCCATTCTTGTTACCCCACTTTACTGGTAAACATGTTTGAATCACCCCTGTTCTCTGGTTCTAAATAAATTAACCACGATGGGCATAGTTCATTTCACATATCTGGCTATTATTAAAACATTTTGGAAAGGGGAGCAAAGACAATGTCTTAACCCCACACCCACTCCCAACAGACACTTGGATACAAGAGACAACCTATTGTCTAGTTGTTTGTTGGTGGTTTCAAACTGGTTGGTCTGATCACAGGACAAGACAACCCCTTCCTCTCAGCCTTGAGTGCCTAAACTAACCAACGTCTAACGGCGCACACACACACAAAACCTACATAAAAAGTGCTTACATACAATGCAAGGTGACCACTTGGATACCTATTTTAATTACACCTCAGGACAAACCCCTTCATAAATCGCAAAGTTTTAAGTAGAGTTTGATGCAAACCGCCCTACATCTACTACAATATAGAATGGGGTCTAGAGAGGCGCGACTTTGATGTTGAGGTAACAGTGAACTAACAATGTTGATGCAGATTTAGCCTTGGGTTTGAGGTGTTATCTACTGTATACCATGAGTGAAAAGACCATTAAAAAAACTAACCACAACCAACCCATACCATTTCCTCTCAAAACGCCAAGGTAGTGTGATTAGGTTAGTTTTGATGCAGAAAATCTGGAAAATCTTGATCCCACTGGAAGAGTAGATTCAGGGTGGATTTAGAAAGTTGAAAGCCACTAAAACCAAACAGGGACATTCTTACATCTGAAAACCAAAGGTTACTAATTTTATTAAAATATTTAATTGTTAAACTTATGGGTATAAGTCAGTTTTTATATTGAGAAGTGTCAAAGAAATTAATGTACTTACTTACCGTTTCTTCTGTGCTGCGCAGGCTACACAGAGAAGTAGCACAAGCTGGTGAGGGAAATTGCACATAATGGAATATAACGTTGCGGAAGTTCGGAATGACACAATTGCATGTGTACAACATCTAAAGACCTACATCACGATATGGAGAGCGTGTGTTTCTAAAAGCACATATTTGTGTGTTTTTGGTCATGCTTTTTGGATGCCCGCACACTGCACAACGAGCAACCAGGAAGTCTATCACGACTGGGGTAAGTTTCTCAAAAACAAGTTTAAAAAAAAATCACACAAACAAAGCATCTTCACCCTTTTATAACATGCCATTAACATCAAAAATACAGAGTAGGTTGAAAAATAGCAACATTCTCCTTTAAAGGTCTTCAACTCATAAAATTAACATTGATAATTTGACAAAAAGTGAGATCTACCAGGAGCAAATGAGGGCCCAAATATCTAGCGAAGTTATTTCACACACAGGAAAATAAATAATGTTGTCTTATCTTAGATCAAGCACTAAAACACATTGCTAATCGGCATGTAGTCTGTGCCCTGGCTGTTTGGTTATCCATCAAGAAATCCGCTCCAGTAAATGCTTTCAGTTAATGTCACAAAGCCATTCCATATCCCAAACTGAACTTTAATTAAAACAAGTAAATGAGAAACCATGCCTCTTCAACAGATGGTGGAACACTAAACGAGAAGGCAGGCACATAATCATGTAATGTTGCTGTGACTTGAGCAATGGGAACAACCTTAAAGCTTGAATCTGAATTCAAAGCTGGATTCTGGATACAGTATATTGAAAAGAAGACTATGATACCTAACATTACTGATGCGTTGACCACATGGTCCCAAAACAATAACATTTCCAAGATGGCTTACTTCTGTAAAGTACAATTATGATATAGTTTATGATGAAAGTGTAAAATATGATTACATTTCAGTTAAACAATACCTAAAACAATTAGATTAGCAATTTTAAACCAAAGTTTAAAACAAAGTCCTGATCAAGAGAGCTGTTCCAACATATTATATCCATAATGTAAATACTTTTCACAGACAAGATGCAACATTCACCCACCAAAAACCCTTGAGGGAACATCCCAACTGAACGGCAAAGCATAAATCACCTAACCTGAATACCTACATGTATTCATGAATATTCCTAGAACATAGAGTTGTGTATGGCAGTCACTTTGACCATCCACCTATTTGCTTCACGAGGAACAGAATGTGCTCTTCCAGTTGGTCAATCTGTGAAAGAGAAGGGGGTTCAAAACATGTTGGTTCTACACTTTGGGCAGAAGATGGTCCTTAACACTAGAACCGCCGGGCCTCGAGGCATACCAGGCCAATGTCGCACCCTTGGCGTGTCTATTTTCACAGTCTAATAAATCAATTTAATATACACCATCACAAAGAAACTCATCATTTCATTTAGGCAGGTCTTAAGAAACATTATGAAACTAAGACAATGTATTCCAAAAGAGCAGCATGTTTAAAGTTATGTAACTAGTCTGTGCTCAGTAGCCTAGGCTATATGCTGCCACGACTGCTCACGTGTGTAACGCATGAAAGAGCGGTTATTCTACAAAAAAAAGTTTGATCAAAATAGAACCCTTGAGTTGTTTGGCAAACGTAGGTGTTTTAGAAACCATAGAATCTGCTCTTTCCGATAGGTTATAGGAATCAAAGCGGGTTTTTTTTGTGTAATTGACAAAAAAATGGAACAGTCTCTTCATTCACAATTGATAATATTGTCAACCACCAGAATATTGTCTATTTAATCTTGCCTTTATGCTACTTCTATTATTATTTGTGTGTAATTAGTTTTGATATAGTTCAGGTGTACTTTCGATGGGCATTATGAGATGGGCCACTAACTGTTGAGTGTACTCGTAAAACTGCTTATAACAAACTCTGTTGTATCGAAATTCTCACAACGTAAGTGTGTGAAAGACTTATTTAGGAAAAGTCAAGGACGGAGGGGGACATGACTAAAAATGGCAGCGATATTACAATTGTTAAATCACATGAACATGGTCAAAAGACCATGTTCAAAAGACGTTGGCGGTTCTAGTGTTAAAAGAGCATAAGGTTCAATGAATTTGAGATTTCACAGAAACAAGGGCCAAATAAATGGATAGCCAGCGCACAAAAATACATTTTACTGTACAGGTGCATCAAAGCTGGGACAGAGACAAAAACTGATTCTGTCACCACTAGCCTTAATCACTGTTCTAGCCCGGCTACCACTCGGTACGCTACCCTTCACCTTAGAGGCCCCATTAACATAGTTATTAAACATTGGTCACTTTAATAATGTTTACATTCTGTTTTACCCACTTCATATGTATAGACTGTATTCTAGTCATGGTTCATCCTATACAACTACTGCTGTACACAGCTTTTCTATTCATATACTGTCCACACTGTCTTACACTATACACAGTTGTGGCCAAAAGTTTTGAGAATGACAAATATTAATTTTCACAAAGTCTGCTGCCTCAGTGTCTTTAGATATTTTTGTCAGATGTTACTATGGAATACTGAAGTATAATTACAAGTGTTTCATACGTGTCAAAGGCTTTTAATTGACAATTACATGAAGTTGATGCAAAGAGTCAATATTTGCAGTGTTGACCCTTCTTTTTCAAGACCTCTGCAATCCGCCCTGGCACGCTGTCAATTAACTTCTGGGCCACATCCTGACTGATGGCAGCCCATTCTTGCATAATCAATGCTTGGAGTTTGTCAGAATTTGTGGGTTTTTGTTTGTCCACCTGCCTCTTGAGGATTGACAAGTTCTCAATGGGATTAAGGTCTGGGGAGTTTCCTGGCCATGGACCCAAAATATCGATGTTTTGTTCCGAGCCACTTAGTTATCACTTTTGCCTTGTGGCAAGGTGCTTCATCATGCTGGAAAAGGCATTGTTTGTCACCAAACTGTTCCTGAATGGTTGGGAGAAGTTGCTCTCAGAGGATGTGTTGGTACCATTCTTTATTCATGGCTGTGTTCTTAGGCAAAATTGTGAGTGAGGCCACTCCCTTGGCTGAGAAGCACCCCCACACATGAATGGTCTCAGGATGCTTCACTGTTGGCATGACACAGGATTGATGGTAGCGCTCACCTTGTCTTCTCCGGACAAGCTTAATTCCGGATGCCCCAAACAATCGGAAAGGGGATTCATCAGAGAAAATGACTTTACCCCAGTCCTCAGCAGTCCAATCCCTGTATCTTTTGAAGAATATCAGTCTGTCCTTGATGTTTTTCCTGGAGAGAAGTGGCTTCTTTGCTGCCCTTCTTGACACCAGGCCACCCTCCAAAAGTCTTTGCCTCACTGTGCGTGCAGATGCACTCACACCTGCCTGCTGCCATTCCTGAGCAAGCTCTGTACTGGTGGTGCCCCGATCCCGCAGCTGAATCAACTTTAGGAGACGGTCCTGGCGCTTGCTGGACTTTCTTGGGCGCCCTGAAGCCTTCTTCACAACAATTGAACCGCTCTCCTTGAAGTTCTTGATGATCCGATAACTGGTTGAAATGGTTGATTTGATGACGGCACGTGTTTCCTTGCAGGTAACCATGGTTGACAGAGGAAGAACAATGATTCCAAGCACCACCCTCCTTTTGAAGCTTCCAGTCTGTTATTCGAACTCAATCAGCATGACAGAGTGATCTCCAGCTTTGTCCTCGTCAACACTCACAGCTGTGTTAACGGGATTGCAGCCATAACAGGTTAACGGGATAAGTGTCATCAACAACCGCTGAATAGCATAGCGTTACATTCAATAAATATGACAAAAAATATTTATATTCATTAAATCACAAGTGCAATATAGGAAAACACAGCTTAGCCTTTTGTTAATCCACCTGTCGTGTCAGATTTTGAAATTATGCTTTACATCAGAAAAGCAATCAAATTAATCGTTTACCTTGATGATCTTCGGATGTTTTCACTCACGAGACTCCCAGTTAGACAACAAATGTTCCTTTTGTTTCATAAAGATTATTTTTATATCCAAAATACCTCCGTTTGTTTGGCGCTTTATGTTCAGAAATCCACAGGAAAGAGCGGTCACGACAACGCAGACAAATTCCAAATCATTTCCATAATGTCCACAGAAACATGTCAAACGTTTTTTATAATCAATCCTCAGGTTGTTTTTAAAATATATAATCGATAATATATCAACCGCAAATGTCTTTCACAGTAGGAGAGGGGAAAACAATGGCTGTCCAAACTCTGTTGCGGGAGCAAAACTCATGTGACCACTTGACGTGATGTTATCGTTCTGGCTCATTTTTCAAAATAAAAGCCTGAAACTATGTCTGAAGACTGTTGACACCTTGAGGAAGCGATAGGAAAAGGAATCTGGTTCATATCCCTTTAAATCCAGCAAAGGGAGGCTATGGAACATGCAGTTGTCAAAATAGAACCCACTTCCGGTTTGGATTTTCCTCAGGGTTTCGCCTGCAATATCAGTTCTGTTATACTCACAGACAATATTTTGACAGTTTTTGAAACTTTAGAGTGTTTTCTATCCAATACTAATAATAATATGCATATATTAGCAACTGAGACTAAGGAGGTGGCCGTTTACAATGGGCACCTTTTCATCCAAGCTACTCAATACTGCCCCTGCAGCCATAAAAAGTTAACGAGAGAATCACTGACATGTCGGCAGGGCTGAAATGCAGTGAAAATGTTTATTTGGGATTCAGTTCATTTGCATGGCAAAGAGGGACTTTGCAATTCATTGCAATTCATCTTCATAACATTCTGGAGTATATGCAAATTGCCATCATACAAACTGAGGCAGCAGACTTTGAAAATTAATATTTGTGTCATTCTCAAAACTTTTGGCCACGACTGTACAGTGCATTTGGAAAGTATTCAGACCCCTTCCCCTTTTCCACATTTTGTTACATTACAGCCTTATTCTAAAATGGATAAAATATATATAAAAAACGGCCTCAATCTACACACACAATACCCCATAATGACAAAGCGAAAAAAGGTTTTTAGCTCTAGAAATTCTTGCAGCTCTAGGAAGAGACTTGGTGTTTCCAAACTTTTTCCATTTAAGAATGGAGGCCACTGTGTTCTTGGGGACCTTCAATGCTGCAGAAATGTTTTGGTACCCTTCCCCAGATCTGTTCCACAACACAATCCTGTCTTGTAGCTCTAAGAACAATTCCTTTAACCTCATGGCTAGGTTTTTGCTTGGACATGCACTGTCAATTGTGGGACCTTCTCTCTCACCTCCACAGCCAGTAGTGCCATTCCACAGCTGGTAATTTCATGTAAGATGGTCATTTTCATTTCCCCCCCATTTAATCAATTTTAGAATAATAATAATAACAAAATGTGGAAAAAGTCAAGGTCTCTGACATTGCTCGTTCTGATATTTCCTAATATCTTGTTTTTTGGGGAGACTGTGTGTGTTTATTTTATTGCTAGGTATTACTGCACTGTTGGTTCTAGAAACACACTCATTTCAATGTACCTGCAAATTTGTGTACACGACCAATAAACTTTGATTTGATTGAACAAAATAAACCAAATTCTGGAGCCCTATTTTGAGAGTAAAATATAGCAACAATAGCCTAAAATTAATAACTGGTTTAGGTTACATATCAAAATATCTTAAATCTTTCTTGGATATGTCAGATTAAACAATGTATTTATTTACTTGAATCATACCATCTCATTAGCACTGTGAATTACTTTATAAGTAATTTTTTCTACTGCGTGACAAAGCAACAATTACTGTGTGACCAAATCATGGGCTGGTGCCACCACCTGAATATGCTAGTAGCAATAGTAGAAAAATGTGTTTCACCTTTTGCACCAAGTCCCGGCAGCAGCATGGAGAGGCATCATCTGGAGAACAAATACTGGAGTCAGTGCTTAACCAACTTGGAAGCCAACAGCTGGGTAAAATGTGCCAATAATGTGTCAAAGTGATCAAGTAAGCAGTATCTGATGAGTCATTTGGACATACCATTCACACTCTTTGAGCAAGTTAGGCTCTGTGGTTCCTTGGGTTCGGTATTCTTCGGTGCAGCATAATCTGAAACTACATAAGATGTATATATACAGCTCATCTAAAAGGTTTCATGTCCAATATTTAATTAGAAGATCCTACAAACACAATGAGCAAGATGCAAAAAACAAAAGGTTACATTGCCAAAGAAATCGCCACAGTGCGGTGACCCTGGAGCAGTGTAGGGGTTAAGTGCCTTGCTGAAGAGCACAACAGCAGGAAATGGCATCTGAAACCTAGAATACCACCAGACTTTCCTGTCACACATGGGATTCGAACTAGAAACCATTAGTTGCAGGCCTGCCTTTCTAACCTCTAGGCTACCTGCCACACACTACGATATCCCTTTGATACTGTATTAGTACACGGATGCCTGAACTGACACACCAGTTACTGGAGCTGTGGCCGGCGTGACTGGAGCAGTGGCCGGCGTGACTGGAGCAGTGGCCGGCGTGACTGGAGCAGTGGCCGGCGTGACTGGAGCTGTGGCCGGCGTGACTGGAGCTGTGGCCGGCGTGACTGGAGCTGTGGCCGGCGTGACTGGAGCTGTGGCCGGCGTGACTGGAGCTGTGGCCGGCGTGACTGGAGCTGTGGCCGGCGTGACTGGAGCAGTGGCCGGCGTGACTGGAGCAGTGGCCGGCGTGACTGGAGCAGTGGCCGGCGTGACTGGAGCAGTGGCCGGCGTGACTGGAGCTGTGGCCGGCGTGACTGGAGCTGTGGCCGGCGTGACTGGAGCAGTGGCTGGCGTGACTGGAGCAGTGGCCGGCGTGACTGGAGCAGTGGCGATGATGGGGATCTTGGTCTGGAATGGCTCCTGTCTGGGAGTGGAGGTCTTGGCACTGCCGGTGTGTGTGCTCTGCAGCCCCTCTAGGATCATAGTGTTGAGGTGGCCCCCGCCTCGCTCTATTTGCAGGGTGACTGACAGCAGGTTGGAGTTGCCATCGAAGTCCTGGACAGAGGCCAGCACTCCATCACTCAGCAGGGCACTGAAAAGCTCCAGGACCTCTACGGGCCACACTGACGGGAAGTGCTCCTTACCTACAGCAGACAACAGACAACATGACACAGACTGACAGGTATCATCTCAGAGCACTTCTTAAATACAGGGATGAAGACTCAGAAACAAGACGGATCAGTCACACAGGCAGTTGACAGGAAGACACAGGTCTTAGATCATATCCCGCTTTATGTACAGAAAATGAGTGTCACAGAAACTAGACAGACCAGTCACAGACATACAACAGACACAGATCACATCTCAAAGTGCTCCTACAGGCCCAGACAGACACAACGGGACAAGATCACAGCTACAGGGCTAGGCGTTAACTTCAGACTGTGCAGTTGACTTCTGCCTTGTGGCCCCTCTTACCTGTGAGGGCACAGCGGGCAATCTGGAAAGGGAGCTCCAGGAACTCTGTGGGGATGGGCAGAATGCTGGCGAAGGGGAGCTTCTCGGAGTTGCCGTAGTCTGCATAGATCACACTGGCCTCAGTCTCTGTGGTCTCCAAGAACACGGCTCTGTACCAATTCTTATCACCTGCGGGGTAAAACAACAATAGCTTTCCTCAACTAGAGGAACGTGGTCTACATGTACAGCGCCACTGAGATTTTGTGTACAAAAATGAGGGATTGAGCCATCCGTTGACAGGTGATGAACAGAGATGACTGTCCATAAAAAAAAACTGACAATATGTTTGCCTTTGTACCGTATGCAGCTCATCCAAAAATAGTTGACTTGAACTGAACTTTTGAAGGACAAAAAGAGAATGAATTCATATTCGATTTCATCCATGTTCATGTGGCTATAGTCAAAAGGAATGTGTAGTCCACATTTCATACAACCAGGTCAGTACTTCCACACTAGCATCCCCTATATCAGGTGTAATATTCAGAATATTCTGATTATTAGGGCTTTTCACATAATCTGATAATTCAGTAGCTTTTCTCAGTGCGTCACATAATGAAACAATGGCATTTCAGCTATTAAAGACTATTGGAACACACTTTTGTTGAGAGTTTTTAAGACTAGACTATTCACACTGTACTTTGACTTTTAACATTCAATCCCAACCAGGTATTTACCTGCGCGGCAGAATGCACTCTGCACTCATTGTATATTCTACACCTAAACCTCCACACTGTGTTGAAAGAAGAGTAGACCGCTGCTTGGCTGCACACACATTGTGTCATTACTTCACTATCAGACATGAAATTACCAGCTTTGGCCTGGAATGGCCACTGGCTGTGGAGGCGAGAGAAAGAGGGGGACAAAGAGAACAAACTCTGGTCTTTGATAGATAACCTGGTCTGTCCAATTTAGGAACACCTACCTGTAAGGTGCGTGTACATTTTGGCCAATTAATATTTCCTATAAGACAAGATAAATTATTATTTTTTTTAATTTTTTTTTTAAACGAGTGCAGTGTAGTTCCTCGTTTATTTGATTTGAATCTGAAAACAGAATGCTTTTTTGCTTTCATTGTCTAAAGGAAATATTGGATAATGAGAAACAGAATAACGAATTGATTATTCAACATGTTACGTTTTCAATGATCAGTTCTGGTTAAACCCATGCTCCGTAAGTTGTGGCCTTGTGGGTCAGGTGACCAGTCCAAATTGGCCTAGGTCAGTGAAACAGCCACTTCCACAACTTTTACAATCTTTTGCACATCAACATGCATCCTACAGTGCATTCGGAAAATATCCAGACCCCTTGGCCATTTCCACATTTTGTTACGTTACAGCCTTATTCTAAAATGGATTTAATAAAACATTGTCCTCAACCTACACACAATACCAAATAATGACAAACACAAAACAGGTTAAGAAATTTTTGAAAATGTATCACAAATACCTTATTTAAATAAGTATTCAGACTTTTTGCTATGAGACTCGAAATGTAGCTCAGGTGCATCCTGTTTCCATTGATCATCCTTGAGATGTTTTTACAACTTGACTGGAGTCCACCTGTGGTAAATTCAATTGATTGGACATGATTTGGAAAGGCGCACACCTGTCTATATAAGGTCCCACAGTTGACAGTGCATGTCAGAGCAAAAACCAAACCATGAGGTCGAAGGAATTGTCCGTAGAGCTCCGAGACAGGATTGTGTTGAGGCACAGATCTGGGGACGGATACCAAAACATTTCTGCAGCATTTAAGGTCCCCAAGAACACAGTGGCCTCCATCATTCTTAAATTGATTTTTTTTTGGAACCACCAAGACTCTTCCTAGAGCTGGCCGCCTGGCCAAACTGAGCAATCGAGGGGGAAGGGCCATGGTCAGGGAGGTGACCAAGAACCCGATGGTTACTCTGACAGAGCTCTAGTTCCTCTGTGGAGATGGGAGAAACTTCCAGAAGGACAATCTCCGCAGCACTCCACCAAATCAGGCCTGTATGGTAGAGTGGCCAGGCAGAAGCCACTCCTCAGTAAAAGGCACATGACAGCCTGCATGGAGTTTACCAAGAAGCACCTAAAGACACTCCCACCATTAAAAGAGACATTCTCTGGTATGACGAAACTAAGATTGAACTCTTTGGCCTGAATGCCAAGCGTCACGTCTGGAGGAAACCTGCCACCATCCCTACGGTGAAGCATGGTGGTGGCAGCATCATGCTGTGGGGATGTTTTTCTGTAGCAGGGACTGGGAGACTAGTCAGGATCGAGGGGAAGATGAACAGAGAAAAGTACAGATAGATCCTTGATAAAAACCTGCTCTAGAGTTATCAGGACCTCAGACTGGGGCGAAGGTTCATCTTCCAACAGGACAACGACCATAAACACACAGCCAAGACAATGCAGGAGTGGCTTTGGGACAAGTCTCTGAATGTCCTTGAGTGGCTCAGCCAGAGCCCGGACTTGAACCCAATCTAACATCTCTGGAGAGACCTGAAAATAGCTGTGCAGCGACACACCATTAAACCTGACAGAGCTTGAGAAGAACTGCAGAGAAGAATGGGAGAAACTCCCCAAATACAGGTGTGCCAAGCTTGTAGCGTCATACCCAAGAAGACTTAAGGCTTTAATCGCTGCCAAAGGTGCTTCAACAAAGTAATGAGTCTGAATACTTATGTAAATGTGATAATTCAGTTTTGTATTTTTAACACATTTTCAAAAATGTTTAAAAAAAACATCTTTATCATTGTCATTATAGGCTATTGTGTGTAGATTGATGGGGGGAAACTATTTAATCAATTTTAGAATAAGGCTGTAACGTAACAAAACGTTGAAAAAGTCTTAACACTTTCTGAAGGCCTATTGCATTTTGCACACATCCAGCCTATACTGTCCATTGCTTGGCCTTTTCATGTTTTTTTTTATTGTGTAGGCTATGCTGTAAAATTAATCTTATCTAAATCAAGATGAGCCCATTAAACCGGCTCACAGGAAGACACTTTCAGAACAATTGCCCGCCATCGCAATTCAGCGTGAAGAACTTGTGCTGACCGTGAGTTGGTGGATATTGTCACTCCAGGCCTGGGTTGATACCAGTTTTGCATGGTGCACGCCTGCGGGGCGAGAGACTGCCAAGACTAGAGCTTTGATCCTTAATCCAAACCTGTCGGACCCTAACAATATACAGTGCCAACATTTAAGCAAAATAAGGTTTTTGTGCGTAAGCAACATTTCTGGGATCTTTTATTTCAGCTCACGGGAACAAGACTTTACATTAGTGATGCACCGATGACATTTTTGGCCGATACCAATATTTTCCTTGCAAAAAAACCCCGACACCGATATATACAATTTTAGCGGCCTTTTAAGCATTCTAGTAGTTAAATAGTTAACACACACACACGCAGCGGTCTAAGGCATTGCATCTCAGGGAAAAAGGTGTAACAGTCCCTGGTTTGAATCCAGGCTGGATCACATCTGGCCTTGATTTGGAGTCCCATAGGGCGGTGCACAATTGGCCCAGCGTCGTCCGGGTTTGCCGTCATTGTAAATAAGAATTTGTTCTTAACGGCCTTGCCTAGTTAAATAAAGGTTACACACACACAAAAAAAATTGTTGGCATTTACATATGTCCCCATTACCAGTAAAACATAATCAAAACCTATTTTTTTATTATTTCTTTCACTTACTTGCTGTGCTGTTTTGTTGTTCATTTGTTCAGTCGTTTCATTCTCAACCAGGATTTCTATGGAATGCCGTTTGGGTCTTTGCGTGTCAAAAAGGATACACATCAAATAACACTATTTTCATGTCAAATAAGCTTGTTGACCAATCAAGACCTGAATATGACTGCACTTCACAAACGCGTTCATATATTTTTTTACATAGTTATTACACATTGATTACACCATCACTCGTATGTCATATGTCACGATTGATCGATATCTATGCTATGATGCTGGTAAAGTTGTCTCACGCACCTACAGTGCTGGTCATTAAAAAAAAGCTAGCTAGCTCATGGATGCACAAAAAAATATTCCCCAAAAACATAGCAAAACGACATAATCTGTTTCAGTAGCTATAGATAGCTAGCTAACTATATAGCTAGGTATCATCTAAAATACCTCTAATTTATAAAAATTATTATTTGATTAATGGTGGTCGGACCCATCTATGTGAAACTAGCCACAATAGCGGTTAGCATTCAAAATAAAAGTATGGCATAATTCTTCTATTTGTATTTATTTGCATCATTGTCAATGACATATTTTCATTTTGAAGGTAAACCGCAAATTCCACTATTGTGCCTAATTAGCTTCACAAAACATTACCCCGGTCCGGTCGAGCATCATTAGCCAGATTAAGCTAGCTGGCTGCTTATAACGTTAGCTTTGGGCAACAGGGTTAAGTAGCTGGCTAGCTATTTATTTTCATGAATTGAAGTTCAATTTCAATAGGCGAACAAGTGACAACCTTGATAATACTTACTCACAAGGATTCCTAAATCATTGCTAAGAATAATGAAAATGACTGCAGTTTCTACTGGTCATTGTTTTCAGGCTGGTTGTATTGGTGCTAGCTAGTGTCATGACGTTGCCCTCTTTGGGTACAGCAAGCCCCATCCCCCTCTCTCTGTCTCCCACACTCAGGCTGCTGCGACCTCAGGTCGTAAATTCCTGGAGGAGATTATCTCCTCATGGCCACAGTATAGAGAGAGAGGGAGTTTTCATAGAGAGAACAAAGGAATTTCTTCCACCTCACAGAACTTTAGGTCCGAACAACATTTATGTTCTGGAGAAGGTATAAAAGATCGGTGAAGAATCCAGCTACGAACTGGTCCATTTGGTACAATTTTGTGAAACTCATGAGACAATACGGCCACATTACCATAACGCTGTTTATACAATAGCCTCAGTAATGAGGCTTACATCTAATTGTTGTATAAAATGAGGAAAGATTAAACTATTTGTGAAATTATGGGATGCTATGTAATGTGAGAGAATTGCATTTCTGTGTAAAGTTTCACTTAAGTCACTGGCACGCCCCCATGAACACAGTTAGGACCTGGCGTCATGAGACAGCCTTTTTCTGCTCTTCCGAATAAAACCCCCACCTTGAGAATTTCTCAACAGACCATGTTTCTCTCAATTACGAGAAGACAAAGGTTGCAGACCAGCTTACCTCGATAACGAGAGGGCCAAGGTTTGAGACGATTGCTGAATCTTTTAACCATCCCACATGGTTAAACTCTTAGACTATCGATACCGACAGAATAAGAACAAGTCTTTGCTAGTCTGCAGCTAGGAATTCGCGTTCAATGATACCGAATTCCTAGCTGCAGACTAGCAATTAATATCAAATATCTATTCTATAACGACATGAATGAATGTCACTCTGAACTATCCATTCTAACCAAGACAGAGAGAGAGGGCGGACAGACTCTCCAACAGAAACAAACTTTTCAACAGAGATCCTGACGACACACTGAGCGTAAATATATATAGTGATTGCAATTGTTCCTGAATGAGTGAGCGTTCATGTGCAAAGGATTAGCATTTAAATTGTTATAATTATCAACTGTGTGTTGTCTTATCTCAGTCGACCCCCACTTCCCTTCTGTACACCTAGCCGCGATGCCGGTTTATCCCATTAGGGAAACTCCATTATCATTTCCTTGTAACAATCTACTGTTTGTTTATGCATTTCTGTGAATTACTTAGTAAATAAATGACTTAAGATAATTGATGTAGGATGACTCAGTGAAGACTGGGTTCGTGCAGATAACCAACAATTTACGACGTTTGGAATGAGACTAACATGAGGTAAATAATTCATTAATTCGAAGACTAAGTGATCAGATATTCAAATATCTGAAAGTTATGTTAGGAAAATTATAAATTTATAATCGGAATATTTTCCTTGGTGCCACGATTTCCTAGTTACATGATTAATCAATTTAGAGAGAGTTATTTGATAAATAAGTCTTCAGTTTAATGATGCCAAAGACACAACACTAGGTACCAAGCTAAAGCTAGCTACCCCAGAAGTTGCGGTCCAACAAATTATGGTTTATTACCAACGCGGTATTGTAAACACATCGTTCGTGGCCGGTGTTTGCAGACTTTTTTTGTACAGCTTTGACAGTGCTACTGTATCTTTTTTGACACGCAAAGACCCAAACGGCGTTCCATAGTATGTATGTCGTGAAGCTAATAGCAGTGACGCTATTACTGTGTAACGCCGGCAAGGCAACATCTGAAAAATAGCGCACTTGGTAGTGTGTAACGGTGCTCGACCAGTCGGCGAAAGCCAGCATCACCCACGACAGAGAACGGTTGATTGTCAAGGGCAAAGAATCCCATTATCTTGGCTTTAATCGATTTCGCCTTTGTGTTGTCTCGCTGAAATGGTATTACTCTTACAAATGATGTTCGACTTGTTGACTGCTCGATCCACACAACAGACATTGTGGGCTAGGTTAAGAATGCTGTGTTGCACGTGTAGCGCAAAATTTTACGTGGCGTCATTATGTCATGTACCTACATTAAATAGGTATGCAAGGTAGCTTTGACATCGGTTTTTAAAAATCGGCGTTAACTTCTTATGGCTGCAGGGGCAGTATTGAGTAGCTTGGATGAAAGGTGCACAGAAGTGCCCATAGTAAACGGCCTGCTCCTCAGTCCCAGTTGCTAATATATGCATATTATTATTCGTATTGGACAGAAAACACTCTGAAGTTTATAAAACTGTTTGAATGATGTCTGTGAGTATAACAGAATTGACTCAGGGGTGTGAATACTTACAGCGCCAGTGAAAAGTTTGGACACCTACTCATTCAAGGGTTATTCTTTCTTTTTTTACTATTTTCTACATTGTAGAATAATAGTGAAGACATCAAAACTATGAAATAACACATATGGAATCATGTAATAACCAAAAAAGCGTCAATATATTTTATATTCTTCAAAGTAGCCACCCTTTACAGCTTTGCACACCCGTGGCTATCTCCCAACCAGCTTCATGAGGTAGTCATCTGGAATGCATTGTTAAAAGTTTGTTCATTTATTTCCTTCTTAATGCGTTTGAGCCAGTTGTGTGTGACAAGGTAGGGTTGGTATACAGAAGGTAGCGCTATTTGGTAAAGGACAAAGTCCATATTATGGCAAGGAACAGCTCAAACAAGCAAAGCGAAATGACAGTCCATCGTTACTTTAAGACATGGTCAGTCAATACGGAACATTTCAAGAACTTTGTAAGTTTCTTCAAGTGCAGTTGCAAAAAACCATTAAGCACTATGATGAAACTCTCATGAGGACAGCCACAGGAATGGAAGACCCAGAATTGCCTCTGCTGCAGAGGATAAGTTCATTTGAGTTAACTGCAGCTCAGATTGCAGGCCAAATAAATGCTTCACAGAGTTCAAGTAACAGGCACATCTCAACATCAACTGTTCAGAGGAGATTGCGTGAATCAGGCCTTCATGGTCGAAGAGGAGACTTGCTTGGGCCAAGAAACACGAGCAATGGACATTAGACCGGTGGAAATCTGATATTTTTGGTTCCAACCGTGGTGTCTTTGTGAGACGCAGAGTAGGTGAACAGATGATCTCTGTGGTGTGATGGTGTGTGGGTGCTTAGCTGGTGACGCTGTCTGTGATTTATATAGAATTCAAGGAACACTTAACCAGCATGGCTACCACAGCATTCTGCAGCGATATGCCATCCCATCTGGTTTGTGCTTAGTGGGACTATATTTTGTTTTTCAAAAGGACAATGACCCAACACACCTCCAGACTGTGTAAGGGCTATTTGGCCAAGAAGGAGAGTGATGGGAGTGCTGCATCAGACGACCTGGCCACCACAATACCTAACCTGGTTTGGGATGAGTTGGACCGCAGAGTGAAGGAAAAGCAGCCAACAAGTGTTCAGCATGTGGGACATCCTTCAAGACTGTTGGAAAAGCATTCCTCATGAAGATGGTTGAGGTCGGGTGTGCAAAGCTGTCATAAAGGCAAATCAAATCAAATTTTATTGGTCACATACACGTGATTAGCAGATGTTATTGCAGTGAAATGTTTGTGCTTCTAGCGCCGACAGTGCAGCAATATCTAACAAATTACACAACATATACCCAATACACACAAATCTAAGTAGGAATGAATTAAGACTATATACATAAGGACGAGCGATATCAGAGCGGAACGGTCTAATATACCGTAGAATAGTATAGAATACAGTAAATGCATTAGATGAGTAATGCCAGATACGTAAACATTATTAAAGTGACTAGTGTTCCATTCCTTAAAGTGGCCAGTGATTTCAAGTCTATGCCTATAGGCAGCAGCCTCTAATGTGCTAGTGATGGCATTTAACAGTCTGATGGCTTGAGACTGAAAAACAGCTTCTGTCTCTCGGTCCCAGCTTTGCTGCACCTGTACTGACCTCGCCTTCTAGATGATAGCGGGGTGAACAGGCAGTGGCTCAGGTGGTTGTTGTCCTTGATGATCATTTTGGCCTTCCTGTGAAATCGGGTGATGTAGGTGTCCTGGAGGGCAGGCATTGTGCAGACCTCACTACCCTCTGGAGAGCCTTACGGTTGTGGGCGGAGCATTTGCCGTACCAGGCGGTGATACAGCCCGACAGGATACTCTCGATTGTGCAGCTGTAAAAATTTGTGAGTGTTTTTGGTGACAAGCCAAACTTCTTCAGCCTCCTGAGGTTGAAGAGACACTGTTGCGCCTTCTTCACTACCCTGTCTGTGTGGGTGGACCATTTCAGTTTATCCGTGATGTGGTCAGCGAGGCACTTTCCACTTTCTCCACTCTGCTGTTTCCTGAAATCCACGATCATCTCCTTGTTTTGCTGACTTTGAGTGTGAAGTTATTTTCCTGACACCACACTCCGAGGGCCCTCAAGTCCTCCCTGTAGATCGTCTTGTCGTTGTTGGTAATCAAGCCTACGACTGTAGTGATGTCTGCAAACTTGATGATTGAGTTGGAGGCGTGCATGGCCACGCAATCATGGGTGAACAGGGAGTACAGGAGAGGGATGAGAACGCACACTTGTGGGGCCTCGGGGTGGAGATGTTGTTTCCTACCCTCACCACCTGGGAGCGTCCCGTCAGAAAGTCCAGGACCCAGGGTCTTGAGCTTAATGACGAGTTTGGAGGGCACTATGGTGTTAAATGCTGAGCAGTAGTCGATGAACAGCATTCTTACATAGGTATTCCTCTTGTCCAGATGGGTGAGGGCAGTGTGCAGTTTGCAGTGTGATTGAGTCGTCTGTGGACCTATTGGGGCGGTAAGCAAATTGGAGTGGGTCTAGGGTGTCTGGTAGAGTGGAGGTGATATGATCCTTGACTAGTGTCTCAAAGCACTTCATGATGACGGAAGTGAGTGCTATAGTCGCGATAGTCGTTTAGTTCAGTTACCTTAGCTTTCTTGGGAACAGGAACAATGGTGGCCCTCTTGAAGCATGTGGGAACAGCAGAATGGGATAGGGATTGATTGAATATGTCCGTAATCACACCAGCCAGCTGGTCTGCGCATGCTCTGAGGACGCAGCTAGGGATGCCGTCTGGGCCGGCAGCCTTGCGAGGGTTAACACGTTTAAATGTTTTACTCATGTTGGCTGCGGTGAAGGAGAGCCTGCAGGTTTTGGTAGCGGGCCGTGTCGGTGGCACTGTATTGTCCTCAAAGCGAGCAAAGAAGTTGTTTAGTTTGTCTGGGAGCAAGACATCGGGGTCTGCGATGGGGCTGGTTTTCTTTTTGTAGTCTTATGATTTGTTTTGTTATCCAGATTGAGGGTTATCACACACCAGTTTGTGAAGTGCTAATATTTAGTCTAACTTACTGATATTGAATATTACATTTTTATCTTGAGTTGATCGACACTGCTGTGTCCAATCCATTTTTGTGGGTTTCCTACCTCGTGCTTTGACACCTTGTCAGAGCAATCCACCATTTAGTCCACTACCCTAGTTCCTCATGTAAGCATATTGCTAATGTTGGCATTCAATTGGTTTGAAAACATCCCAAAAGAGCTGTGTGATCTATCAGTAGAACTCTTTGTAGCATAATTCAAGTATTTGGAACAGAACTTAAATTCCCTGTCTTTCCAGAAAGAGATTTAGCCATATTGAAACGTCAAATCTGATCATAAAGTGAACGGACGGCCATATTGCCAAATCCTGAGCAGCGTGAAAAAATGGCAGTCCGTTCACTTTACGATTAGATTTCACCTAACGTTTAAAAAAATTAGTGTCATTGAGTTAGAGGTTATTTTATAGTGCCCTTGAAATGGGAAATATCTGATTGTTGTTGAAGCACTGCATGTGTATGCATTGTGTGAGGCACTGAATTAGTGTGTATTTTAGCAGTGAGAGTGCATGTGTGTGTGTGCAGTCCTGTCCACAAGGTGATGAAAGTGTGGGTTAGGGTTAGTGTGTGTGTGTGGGGGGGAATGACGACTCCTCACCCGAAAACTGGGCACAGCATGCAGCTCCTGGCATGGGTTTGCACTGACTAGGCAAGGCCTTGGTGGTGCAGTATACAGCCAAGTCCATCATCACACTCTGCAGTCTCTCCACATACACTAGACCACACAGACACAAATTAGTGTTCATACCGTATACACAGATAATTTGTGGGTGAGTCTGGTGTAATTGTACACCTGTAAAAATTGACATAGATTTCTGTAGACACAAAGAACAAGAGACAGGAGAGTCCTCACCGTGGCTGGGGTTGAAAAGATAGAATAGACTGGGGCTGACAACGGCTGCTATGCAAGGCTGGAAGGTCTCATTGCGAGGCAGCTCCACCGTCCTCCAGTCCAGAGGGAATTTGTCTGCTGAGGTAGATATATCGTTCGTCTGATTAGCACTACTAGCGTTAACATTGATTGACTAATGGTTTCCTTGACTAATGTCCTTGAAAATACAATTATTTCCATAGCTCACAAGTCACCCCCCCACCCCACACATATGCATTAGGGCTGACCCCAATTAGTCGACTGTTTGGTTGTTGGTCGACCAGAAACAAAAATATATATGTCAACTAATCCATTGCGGAGGCCTAGACTAAAACCCAATTTATGCTTGATCCAAAATTGTGGCCGAAGGCTCCATGTGACAATTGCAGCGCCTCCAGAGACATGCACAGGACAAATCAAGCGCCGTACCGCATCGCAATTCGCTTCCCAAATGTTGTAACAATGCGTAGGGCTCTGTATAACTCCGCATTGACATGATTGGTTGACGGTAGGTGAGGGTGGTACATCCTGTAGATAAACTTACTTCCTTCCTTGCCAACAGCTCTGCACTGCTCCACGAAGCTCAAGCAATATGAATGCTTTGACTTCCGCTGAGTCCGTATCATCGTAAATGCTGCATGGACAACGCAGACGTCGGCTTAACCATGCGCCCAGATGCACAATGTAATTATCTCTCTCCAGAATGCGCTCTTCCGACAATGTGCATATGTGGGAACTCCATCAAGATTGTTGGAAAAGCATTCCAGGTGAAGCTGGTTGAGAGAATGCAAAGCTGTCACGAGGCAAAGGGTGGCTACTTTGAAGAACCTCAAATGTAAAATATATTTTGATTTGTTTTAACACTTTTTGGATTACTACATGATTCCATATGTGTTATTTCATAGTTTTGATGTCTTGACTATTATTCTACAATGTAGAAAACAGTAAAAAGAAAGAAAAACCCTTGAATGTGTTCTAAATCTTTTGACCGATAGTGTATTTAAAAAAAATCTTTCCAGCCCTCTCCCTTTCGATAACCACTCAGCGTGAAAAGGGAAAGATATCATGCACTGATCAAGTGGAAATGACATAAAATAGGCCATCCCAATTACTTCTTATCAGTGCTCGACTTGGAGTGAAATAGGTTCCGGTACTCATTTTGGGTGCTGGTATGGTCTATATTTAGGTGCAGAAGCGCCACAATATTTTTGAGCTAATATTCTAAGAGGAACAGGAGCTTAAGCATTACAAAGCTCCGGTGAGCTCCTGCCCAAGTCAAGCATGGCTTCTTACCCCTTGCACAAATAGCCTACAACGGTGTCTGTCCCGAGCTCACCGGCGCTGGAAACTCTGCTCGGCCAGAATATTTTATGCAATGTTGCAAGTTCGCCAGCACAAGCTTCTGGCCGTACCAAAGTTAATAGTTGATACAAGGTTTCAAGTTTGTTGCAGACAGGCTCATGTGTAGCCAATGTGATTTATAGGATACATATTTTTTTTTTTATTGGGCTATATGTAGGCTATTACATAGTTGGCAATGGAAGTTACTTTTTAGGTTGGTACAATTTTTATTTAGATTGGGATAGAAGTTTGATTAACCACATGACAATGATTGAGATAAGACATTATTATAAATGAAATTAAAATGTGCCTATGAAAACCAGAACTGGCAAGGCAGATCAGTAGATATGGTAAGATAAATTGGCATTCCACTTGAGAAAAGTTGCAGACTCCTCGTGTAGCCTATTACCGGCAACTTAATGAAAGTAATGGCGGAATCTGCGAAAGCCAGCAGGAGCGGGAGAATAGTTGGGTAAAAAAAAGAATATTCTGGTTATCTAGATCTCTGGCGCCCTCGAGGCATTGGTCTTATTTCATCAAACCGTAAGTTCAATGCATATAGTTGATTTTATTAAAACACATAGGGTGTGTCTATATGGAAAAATACACATTTAAAAATGTTTACCAATCAATTGGTCAAGGACAGCCCTAATGTGCACAGACATTAAAATTAGGAAGTCACCCGGAAATGTATGTTAAATTCCAGAATCAATTAAATGTCCTGCTGAATTATGGCATTTTACTGTCCTGTACCGTCAACCTGATGGGAGAAGGCCAAAGCTCTGGTTGAGTGGTTGGTTGGGCTGGAGATTATTTAACAGGCTTTGCGCTGGATAGGACGTTTATTTAGGAGTGATATTTTAAGGGATGGGACTGGGTGTCAGATTATTTTTCATGCAGTTTGTAATCCTGTGAGACTGACAATGTTGTACTAGTAATATCTTCGATATGCAGGTAGGGAGTCAGATACTTGGTAAAGTAGCTAACAAAAGGAGTTAAGGTTTGATGTAAATGTTACAGACATTTTATGACTGACAGTCACGGCTGGGATTTCTTTGTTATGTCTGTGGTGAGCTTGTGGTCTATTGGTATTCAGAGGTATTTCCATTTCAACTCTCTATTTATGGTGGTAGGACCTTTGTAGGATTTTTTTTCTTATGTCAGTAAGTATGAATTGGCATTGTCTTGCTGCCATCTTGTCTACACTGTCACAATCAGAAACAACTGTCCCAGTGAGTGCAGGTGATGGAACTTAGGACAGGGTTCATTGCTTCTCTGTCCATTGCTGGATGGTTCATTTGGTGGGTTTAGTTCTCTTCAGTAGCTTATGGTATACAAAATGTCAAACCAACATCCAGTTTGTTATGCAGCGACTGCATATTGGAACTACACTGAAGAAAAATAAATGCAACATTCAACAATTTCTAAGATTTTACTGAGTTACAGTTCCTATAGGGAAATCAGTCAATTGAAAGAAATTCATTAGGCCCTAATCTATGGATTTCACATGACTGGGAATACAGATATGCATCTGTTGGCCACAGATACATGGATCAGAAAACCAGTCAGTATCTGGTGTGACCACCATCTCCTTCACATAGAGTTGATCAGGCTGTTGATCGTGGCCTGTGGAATGTGGTCGAACTCCTCTTCAATGCCTGTGTGAATTTGCTGGATATCGGCGGGAATTGAAAAACGCTGTCGTATACAGAGCATCCCAAACATGCTTAACAGGTGACATGCCTGGTGAGTATGCAGACCATTGAAGAACTGGGCCATTTTCACCTTCCAGGAATTGTGTACAGATCCTTGCAACATGTTGCCGTGTATCATCATGCTGAAACCTGAGGTGATGAGGCAGATGAATGGCACTACAATGGGCCTCAGGATCTTGTCACGGTGTCTCTGTGCATTCAAATTGCCATCGATAAAATGCAATTGTGTTTGTTGTCCGTAGCTAACCCCACCGACACCATGGGACACTAAACAATATTGACACCAGCAAACCGCTCACCCAAACACACTGTCTGTCATATGCCCGGTACAGTTGAAACCAGGATTCATCCATGAAGAGCACACTTCTCCAGCGTGCCAGTGGCCATAGAAGGTGAGCATTTGCCCACTGAAGTTGGTTACGACGCTGAACTGCAGTCAGGTCAAGAACCTGGTGAGGACTACGAGCTCGCATATGAGCTTCCCTGAGACGGTTTCTGACAATTTGCGCAGACATTCTTTGTGCGAGCACACAGTTTCATCAGATGTCCGGGTGGCTGGTCTCAGATGATCCCGCATGTGAAGAAGCCGGATATGGAGGTCCTGGGCTGGCGTGGTTACACGTGGTCTGCGGTTGGGAGGCCAGTTGGACATACATTGTTTTAAAGAATTTAATAGTAACATTAAATTCTCTCGCAACAGCTCTGGACATTCCTGCATGACAATTGCTTGCGCCCTCAAAACTTGAGACATCTGCGGCATTGTGTTTTGTGGCAAAACTGCACAATATAAAGTGGCCTTTTATTGTCCCCAGCACAAGGTGCACCTATGCAATGATCGTGCTGTTTAATCAGCTTCTTGATATGCCACACCTGTCAGGTGGATGGAGTATCTTGGCAAAGGAGAAATGCTCACTAACAGGGATGTAAACACATTTGAGATAAATACACTTTTTGTCTGTATGGAACATTTCTGTAATCTTTTATTTCAGCTCATGAAACATGGGACCAACACCGTACACGTTGCGTTTATATGTTTGTTCAGTATAGATTAAAATGAAGTAAAGTTGTGGAGCTTGCTCTAGCTTTATAAAATACATTTTCTGTCTGGGTAGTGGAAGAAGTTTAAAAAGTTTTACTTTACTATTTTTTTCCCCTCCCACCTTTATTTAACCAGGTACGCCTGTTAAGAACAAGTTCTCATTTACAACTGCGACCTGGCCAATATAAAGCAAAGCAATGCGACAAAAACAACAGAGTTACACATGGAATAAAAAAACGTACAGTCAATAACACAATAGGAAAAAAATTAAGTATATACAGTGTGTGCAAATGGCGTGAGGATGTAAGGCAATAAATAGGCCATAGTAGCAAATTAACACTGGAGTGATAGATGAGCAGATAGTGATGTGCAAGTAGAAATACTGGTGTGCAAAAGAGCAGAAAAGTAAATAAAAACAATATGGGGATGAGGTAGGTAGATTGGGTTGGCTGTTTACAGATGGACTATGTACGTTAGCTGCTCAGATAGCTGATGTTTAAAGTTAGTGAGGGAAATATAAATCTCCAGCTTCAGCGATTTTTGCAATTCGTTCCAGTCATTGGCAGCAGAGAACTGCGTGCTAAAGAATAATAACTAGGTAGTAACTTTAAATTAAATTAAATGTGGGGCTTGATTTAACTCTTTAAAAGTATGTTTGTGGTAGTGGAAGAAGATTAAAATGTTTCAGCAAAGCAGGTAATTATAGTCCAAGTTAAATTTAGTCAGTTGGTTTGATTACTTTGATAGTTGTAATAATACTATTAAAGCAGTGATAGACTATCACCCTCATTAGTTTGGATTGTGTGGCAGTTAGATCACACTTTTCATCAGACTACACTCAAGACTACTACACTTTTATACACTCTCCTACTAAAATACCACACTATACAAACTGTAATAAGAGAAGACAAGGAGACCATTGGATCCAAGCCCATAATTGCATCCCAGCTCATCATTGGATCTAAACCCCATCAATGGGGGAACACTGTACCAAACCCAGCACCACGTCTCACAGCTGCTGTGATTGTGGCAAAAAGTTATATCTTTTAAAGCTGACCTGCAGAGCCATGTGACTCTCGACAAGAGACCCAGCAAATGCCGCTTCTGCAAAAAAACTATTCAGTCTGTAAATTGAAGGCCCATGTTTGACTAGGTCACAGTGGGATACCCAGCACCTGCCCCGTTTGTGGCAAGACCTTAAAACACAAAATATCTGCCCATGCACATTAGGATTCCCACAGGAGTAAATACATTTAGCAGTGGGGCGGCAGGGTAGCCTAGTGGTTAGAGCATTGGGCTAGTAACCGAAAGGTTGCAAGTTCGAATCCCCGAGCTAACAGGGTACAAATCTGTCGTTCTGCCCCTGAACAAGTCAGTGAACCCACTGTTCCTAGGCTGTCATTGAAAATAAGAATTTGTTCTTAACTGACTTGCCTAGTTAAATGAAGATATAATAAAAAATAAAAAAACATTTAGCTGTGATGACTGAGGAAAGAGCTTCAATCTCAAGGGGAACCAAACTGTCTCCTACAGGAGAGACACCATTTAGCTGTGGTGACTGTGTGAAAATATTTTTTAAGAATAACCTGACCAGGCATAGACCAATTCAGACAGGAATGAAACAATTTAGCTGTTGTGACTGTGGTTAAAGCTTCAGACATAAACACACTAAACAATCATATACTAATTCTAGTGCTGAGCGATTAGTGCTTTTTGGAGGTGGGTTCGATTACGATCAATACATTTTTTTTGCGATATTTTTAAACATGAAATAATGACATTAGAATAATTTAAGCTTTTTAATGGAAATTCTAAAATCCCAAAAGAGTGAATGTTCAATTGCCAAAACATTCCATATTCCATTGTCTCCGTCAGGTCCACATTGGGTAGACATAAATAGAAAATTACTTTGTAATAATAAAATATTGCAGTTGTGTATATTACTTGGTTTTTATTTGATGATTAGATATTTCCCCCCCCTCAATCTACACACAATACCCCATAATGACAAAGCAAAAACATGTTTTTACAATATTTTGCAAATGTATATAAAAAATTTAAAATTACATTTACAAAAGTATTCAGACTCATTACTCAGCACTTTGTTGAAGCACCTTTGTACATGACACTACAAGCTTGGTAGACCTGTATTTGGGGAGTTTCTCCCATTCTTCTCTGCAGATCCTCTCAAGCTCTGTCAGGTTGTATGGGGAGCGTTGCTGCACAGCTATTTTCAGGTCTCTCCAGAGATGTTAGATTGGGTTCAAGTCCGGGCTCTGGCTGTGCCACTAAAGGACATTCAGAGACTTGTCACAAAGCCACTTCTGTGTTGTCGTGGCTGTGTGCTTAGGGTCGTTGTCTTGTTGGAAGGTGAACCTTCGGCCCAGTCTGAGATCCTGAGCAGCTTTTCATCAAGGATCTCTGTACTTTGCTCTGTTCATCATTCCCTCGATCCTGACTAGGTCTCCCAGTCCCTGCCGCTGAAAAACATCCCCACAGGATGATGCTGCCACCACCATGCTTCACTGTAGGGTTGGTGCCAGGTTTCCTCCAGACGTGACACTTTACATTCAGGCCAAAGAGTTAAATCTGGATTTCATCAGACCAGAGTATCTTGTTTCTCATTGTTTGAGAGTCTTTAGGTGCTTTTTGGCAAACTAAGCGGGCTGTCATGTGCCTTTTACTAGGGAGAGGCTTACATCTGGCCACTCTACAATAACATGCCTGATTGGTGGAGTGCAGCAGAGATGGTTCTCCCATCTCCACAGAGGAACTCCGGAGCTCTGTCAGAATGACCATGGGGTTCTTGGTCACCTCCCTGACCAAGGCCCTTCTCCCCCGATTGCTCTGTTTGGCCGGGCATCCAGCTCTAGGAACTGTCTTGGTGGTTTGAAACATCTTCCATTTAAGAATGGAGGCCACTGTGTTCTGTGGACCTTCAATGTAGCAGAAATGTTTTGGTACCCTTCCCCAGATCTGTGCCTCGACACAATCCTGTCTCAGAGCTCAACAGACAATTCCTTTGACCTCATGGCTTGGTTTTTGCTGACATGCACTGTCAACCGTGGGACCTTATATAGACAGGTGTGTGCCTTTCCAAATTACGTCCAAATCAATTGAATTTACCACAGGTGGACTCCAGTCAAGTTGTAGAAACACCAAGGATGATCAATGGAAACAGGATGCACCTGAGCTCAATTTCGAGTCTCATAGCAAAGCCGCTGAATATTATGCAAATAAGGTAACTGTTTAAAAAATAAATAAAAAAGTCTAAAAACCTGTTTTCGTTTTGTCATTATAGGGTATTTATTGTGTGTAGATTGACGAGGGAAAAAAATATTTTAATCAATTTTAGAATACAGCTGCAACTTAGAATGTGGACAAAGTCAAGGGGTCTGAATACTTTGTGAAGGCACTGTACATACTTATTTTGCCATAACCTTACCACTGTTTCAGGATAAATGATAAATTACTCCTTATCAAACCACATTTACTGAATCATGATTTAATTGTATTGATGGCAGGTGGGTTGGAATTCAAGTTGATATTTCTAAGTTGCGCTTGAATTTATTAGCAACAAATATTGTATGACGGCACGAGTAAAGACAAACAGGAGATATTTGATAAACATGAATTGTTCTTGTAAAAGTGTGTGCCACTGGCAATGTGACTGAATTAATTGGTTCAGCACTGTCATGTAAGCTCATGCTGAAATAAAATGAAGAGAAGTGTTTTATCTGAAGGCAAGACATGGACAGACAGATGAACTGTGACATTGCAGCCAATCTTGTGCTGTTGTCCAAAAAAGTTATTTTAATTATTACACAAGCTAGGTTTCCATCTACTTGTCGACACATTTTCAATCAAATGATACAGATTTGGTTTTGTCAACATTTAAGAAAGTCCACCAACAATTTGCTGTTTCCATCAGGCCCATCATCAGTTTTTTTTATCCGACATGTACTTGACTTGTTTAAAAATGGTTGGATGGAAACATGGTTACAATCTATTATTGATACTGAAAATACAGTAAATCTGACTCACCAGATGCAGTTCCATCGGACCCAAATGGGATGGACACTTTTGCCGGCTGCCGAGCACTAGCCTTGCTCTGATTGTTTTTCTTGACCTGCTTCTCAGTGGGCGGCTCATTTTCATTGGTGGCTGCGGGTTTGGGTGGTCCCACACTAGTGGTGGTGTCTCTCTGAATGGCAGGCTTCTGCTGGGGGATTTTAGGGACAGTGGGATCGGATTTAGTATGGGCCTGGCTCTGTCCAGGGGCTTTGGCCAGCTGTTCTGAGAGCAGTGTGGTGGCCACGTTTTGACCACTGCTGTCCAGTTCAAGTCCGTAGCCTCGCTCTGTGATGAAGAGGACACGTGCATGGAGCTGCTGGCCCACACACAGGGCCTGGAAGCGGCCTATAGACTCAGCACTCCACTGGGGGCTCAGAGGCTCAACACCTACAGGGATTGGGGGAAGACTATTTTATAGTCATGACTTGCTATGTTTTCCCACATTGACATTTGCAACAGTTTCTCACCATATTCGTATGAGCAGGTTTTGAAAACAATTACAATTTTAGGAATGAGGATATCATGAACAAAATCCCCAAAATCCTGCAAATATACAAACACGTACATACAATCTTTTCTTTGTGCAAGACCGGGTTTAAATATTTCTGTATTTACTTAACTGTATTAACTATTTTTTTACTGCTCTAGATATTATTATTGCTTGGATAACTTTAATACCTTACTGCGCAGAACTGCGCAGAACAGTAATAATTATCACTTTAGTATCACCGTGAACCATTGTAATGTTTGTTAGTGTCAATTAAGTCAGTAAGGTATGGGTTGCCAACTGGAGATTTGACATGAAAATAAAATGTAATTCATTCACACACACAGTAATGGTTAACGGTTAATGTAATAACACCAGTTAATGTTATAACTTACCGGATAACGTAATAAAACACGAAGAGATAATGTAATAACCTTTCACTTTACATTATAAGTTATGCTACTACACAGTGGTTTTTTACGTTATCATGGGAGTAACAACTTGATGAATAACGTATCATCTTTAACTGATCATGTAGCTAATAACATAGCAAAAGCAATGTTTATGTATTACTCAGTTTGTGCCAAATCGCATCTGCTCTATGTGGGGGTTGTAACCAATAGGGTCCATCTGCGATGTCATCTCTCTGAGCAGTCAAACCTGTGTCTCTTGTTACCTTGCTATGGGGCGGCACGTAGCCTTGAGGTTAGAGGGGCAGGCCTTTGAATCCTGGGTCTCATGGGAAAAATCTGGTGGATGTGAATCGGCAACTGGAGGGTTGCTGGTATCTAATTCTAGATATAATCTCCTGCCGTTGTGCCCTTGAGCAAGGCACAAGCACAAAATGGTTTCAAGAAGTAATCTTTATCTCAGGGGACTGTAAAACAAGGATCCTCAACACACAGGTGAGGTTCACCAAACCTTTTGACCACCCCCTCCTAGCGGACACCCATCCAGGCACAGACTGGATTCAAAACTAGCTCTCAAGGAAGGTTACTCATCATCATACACAGCCTGTTGTGTGTATGGCGTGTCAGGGTTTGGGTACTGTGACATCAAAAAGAAAAGTTCCAGTTGTACAATGGCCAAGTAAAGAAGTGTTATATTGGTATTTTGAAAATCTCTTTCAACTAGACCGGTTTCAGTGTGCGCTTGTCAGTTTCTATTTATGAGTATTCAGTTACTTTTGTGTGTGTGTGTGTGTGTGTGTGTGTGTGTGTGTGTGTGTGTGTGTGTGTGTGTGTGTATGACTGTGCACATTTCAATGTGTGCTTGCGAGTGTGTTTATATAGAAGTATTCCGGTATGATGTGCATGAGCTTGTGTTTGTAACTAGCAGTATATGCATCAAATTGAAGGAAGCAATACGTAAAAACATTAATCAAAAAAGTTTACATTATTCCTCAAAAAAGTTGTTACTCACCTGATAACATTACAACCACCGAATAATGTAATAACTTATTACATAAAAAACCTGTAAAGTTTGACAATGTAGAAAAGTTACTACTTTAACTGTCACACACACACACACCTGCTAGCCAGCAGCGGATAGCCAGGAAGTGGTGTTTGAGGAGCTCGGGTGTGATCGCTCTGAGGTGGGCTGGTTCTACATCACTGGTGTTGCCATAGTCCACAAAATACACCCGGGCTTTACTGCCAGCCCACACACCCTGCACCATACCACGGTACCATGCCCCATCACCTGTGGAGGGAGAGCACACACACCAGTATTAACCATAATATACAGTTTCCGACTACATTCACTGCACCAGTGGGAGTAAGAGAGAGGGCCTTGGTGATATTTTTACTACCCCATATAGTATGATAGATATTCAGTTAGAGTGGCGTTTGATAAATCTCGTCGTTTGTTCTTACCAGAGAACAGGGCGCAGCAGGGCTCACCCACACTAGGACTGAAAGGGGTGATGTCTGCCTCACAGTGCCGCTTCAGCTCAGCCCTCAACTCCGCTAGAACCTGCAGGTCTTACAACACCAACAGATATCGCTGATGAATGTCAATTACAGTGAAAACAGGGAATGTAACACATAAAAACGATGAATATAACACATGTACCATATTTAACCGTTACTGACATTCAACAATTTCAAAGACTTTACTGAGTTTTCATATAGGGAAATCAGTAAATTGAAATAAATTCAGTAGGCCCTAATCCATGGATTTCACGACTGGAAATACAGATTTGCATCTGTTGGTTACATAACAAAACAAAAAAAAGTAGGGGCGTAGATCAGAAAACCAGTCAGTATCTGGTGTGACCACAAGACACGGCTCATGCAGTGCTGTTGATTGTGGCCTGTGGTCCCACTCCTCTTCAATGGCTGTGCAAAGTTTCTGGATATTGCCAAGAACTCGAACAAGCGGTCGTACACGTCTATCAAGAGCATCCCAACATGCTCAATGGGTGACGTGTGGTGAGTATTGCAGGCCATGGAAGAACTGGGAAATTGTGTACAAATCCTTGCGACATGGGATCGTGCATTATCATGCTGAAACATGAGGTGATGGCAGCAGACGAATGGCACAACAATGTGCCTCGTCATGGCATCTCTGTGCATTCAAATTGCCATCGATAAAATGCAATTGTATTCGTTGTCCGTAGCTTATGCCTGCCCATACCATAACATCACCGAAACCATGGGCACTCTACTCACAATGTTGAAATCAGCAAACCGCTCGCCCACACAAAGCCATACAGTGTCTGCCATCTGCCCGGTATAGTTGAAACCGTGATACCTCCGTGAAGAGCACACTTCTCCAGCGTACCAGTAGTCATCGAAGGTGAGCATTTCCCACTGAAGTCGAGTCAAGACCCTGGTGAGGACGACGAGCAAGCAGATGAGCTTCCCTGAGACGGTTTCTGACAGTTTGCACAGAAATTCTTCAGTTGTGCAAATCCGGAGTTTAATCTGCTGTCCTGGTGGCTGGTCTCAGACTATAGCGCAGATGAAGCCAGTCCAGGTCCTACACATCCGGCGTGGTTACACATGGTCTGCGGTTGTGAGGCCGGTTGGACCTACTGCCAAATTCTCTAAAATGACATTGGAGGCAGCTTATGGTAGAGAAATTAACATTAAATTATCTGGCAACAGCTCTGGTGGACATTCCTGCAGTCAGCATGCCAATTGCATGCGCCCTCAAAACTTGAGACATCTTTGGCATTGTGTAAACTGCACATTTTAGAGGGTGGCCTCATTGTCCACAGCACAAGGTGCACCTGTGTAATGAATGATCATGCTGTTTAATCAGCTTCTTGATATGCCACACCTGTCAGGTGGATGGATTATCTTGGCAAAGGAGAAATGCTCACTAACAGGGATGTAAACAAATTTGTGCACAAAATTTGAGAGAAATAAGCTTTTTGTACGTATAGAACATGTCAGGGATCTTTTACTTCAGCTCATGAAAAGCTTGTGACCAACACTTCACATCTTGCTTTTATAATTATGTTCAGTGTACATTGCAATTGTATGTAGTGGTATAGAAGCAAAGTTTTAACTCAACATATCATCACTTAAGAAACAATATGTCAATGGAAAAGGATTCTGAGGTGAGGCTCCCACAGCAGTCAGAAAGTCCAGGACCCAGTTGCACAGTGCGGGGTCGAGACCCCCGGGTCTCGAGCTTAATGGTGAGCTTGGAGGGCACTATGCTGTTAAATGCTGAGCTGTAGTCAATGAACAGCATTCTTACATAGGTATTCCTCGTCCAGATGGGATAGGGCAGTGTGCAATGTGATGGCGATTGCGTCATCTGTGGACCTATTGGGGCGGTAAGCAAATTGAAGTGGGTCTAGGGTGTCAGGTAGGGTGGAGGTGATATGATCCTTGACTAGTCTCTCAAAGCACCTCATGATGACAGAAGTGAATCTTATGGGGCGATAGTCATTTAGCTCAATTACCTTAGCTTTCTTGGGAACAGGAACAATGGTGGCCCTCTTGAAGCATGTGGGCACAGCAGACTGGGATAGGGATTGATTGCATATGTCCGTAAACACACCAGCCAGCTGATCTGCGCATGCTCTGAGAACGCGGCTAGGGATGCCGTCTGGGCCGGAAGCCTTGCGAGGTTTAACACGTTTAAACGTTTTACTCACGTTGGCCAGGGAGAAGGAGAGCCCACAGGCTTTGGTAGCGGGCCGTGTCAGTGGCACTGTATTGTCCTCAAAGTGAGCAAAGAAGTTGGTTAATTTGTCTGGGAGCATGACGTCGATGTCCTTTTACGGGGCTGGTTTTCATTCTGTAACCCGTGATTGACTGTAGACCCTGCCACATACGTCTCGTTTTTGAGCTGTTGAATTGCGACTCTACTTTGTCTCTATACTGACGCTTTGCTCTTTTGATTGCCTTGGAGGAAATAGCTACACTGTATTTGGTCATGTTTCCAGTCGCCTTGCCATGATCAAAAGAGGTGATTCGCGCAATGCTGCCATCAATCCACAGTTTCTGGTTAGGGAAGGTTTAATAGTCACAGTGGCTAAAACTTCACCGATGCACTTGCTAATAAACTCGTTCACAGAGAAAGCGTATACATCAATGTTATTGTCTGAGGCTACCCGGAACATACAGTTGAAGTCGGAAGTTTACATGCACTTAGGTTGGATTCAATAAAACTCGTTTTTCAGCCATTCCACAAATTATTCTTAACAAACTATAGTTTTGGCAAGTCGGTTAGGACATCTACTTTGTGCATGACACAAGTAATATTTCCAACAATTGTTTACAGGCAGATTATTTCACTGTATCACAATTCCAGTGGGTCAGAAGTTTACATACACTAAGTTGACTGTGCCTTTAAACAGCTTGGAAAACTCCAGAAAATGATGTCATGGCTTTAGAAGCTTCTGGTTGGCTAATTGACATCATTTGAGTCAATTGGAGGTGTACCTGTGGATGTATTTCAAGGCCTACCTTCAAACTCAGTGCCTCTTTGCTTGACATCATGGTAAAATGTGATGAAAGAAATAAAAGCTGAAATAAATCATTCTCTCTACTATTATTCTGACATTTCACAATCTTAAAATGAAGTAGTGATCCTAACTGAACTAAGACAGGGTATTTTTACTAGGATTAAATGTCACAAATTGTGAAAAATGTAGTTTAAATATATTTGGCTAAGGTGCATGTAAACTTCCGACTTCAACTGTATACCAGTCTACGTGATCGAAGCAATCTTGAAGTGTGGAATCCGATTGATCAGACCAGCGTTGGATAGACCTGTGCATGGGCGTTTCTGGTTTTAGTTTCTGTCTATAAACTGGGAGCAACAAAATGGAGTCATGGTCAGATTTGCCGAAGGGAGGCCTTTGTATGCATTGTGGAAGTTAGAGTAGTAATGGTCCAGAATGCTATCAGCCCGTGTCGCGCATTCAATATGCTGATATAATTTAGGAAGCCTTGTTCTCAGATTAGCTTTGTTAAAATCCCCAGCCACAATACATGCAGCCTCAGCATGTATGGTTTCCGGCTTACATAGCTAGCACTGCCTTAGACCACTGCGCCACTCGGGAGACCTAGGCTCCCTTATTCTAATCTAGTAAAATCTCACTCCTACTGTAAGATGTTTAGAATGCCTGTACCTTCTTGGTTATATTTGTAGCAGTAGAACTCTCCAGGATTCTCCATCACACTGACCACCAGTGCCACCATCTGGCCCTCAGTAGGAAGCTCAGCACATGTCCACTGTAGCTTCTCTGCCACAGCAGGCTTGGCCACTGCGGGACAAAGAAATGGAATAGCAAGGGTGAGATACTCCCATACAACTAAAAGGCCCCTTTTTTTGAGAAGAACAGTATACAAATGCAAGATATCACCGTCATCATTGTGGACACGCTTCAAAACTAGCAAAGTTCCCCTAGCTTCGATCAATGGCCTTTTCAACAACATATCCTTCATGCCAAACTATTGACACACTATGCAATCTATAGCCTGTCTAACCAACCGGTTTGTTGTAGCAAAGCGTATCACATTCTTGTTTCATACACAATGTGCAGGGACATGCAGCAGGTATCAGTTAGTTGCTTTCTCAAATGGGAGCCATACATTCATCAGAATTTCACTCAGCTTGACCTGGCTGATAGCAACAGTATCTAAGGGGAACTGGAAGGGTCCCTTCTTAGAACAGGCAACTTTAAAGAATCTCTACGAGTACCTCTTCAGCGAGGCGGCAAAGCCCATGGCTCCCACAACAACGCGTGTGCAGTTCCCACACATGTGGGAACAAACATGTAAATGCACATTTTTTTGCCCAATAATGACGTCGGCAAAAGACTGCAGTTTTTTAAGAACGTTGGGCCAGTAACTGAAAGGTTGCTAGGTCCAATCCCCGAGCCGAATAGGTGAAAAATCTGCCAATGTGTTCTTGAGCAAGGCATTTAACCCTAATTACTCGTGTAAATCGCTCTGGATAAAAGCGTCTGCTAAATGAATAATCAAATGTAAATGTAGGAATGGTAGGCTATAGACTTATGGGCACAACGAGAAATATATACACGTTTCAACGTACAATCAGGGTCGTCCTTAGGTGATGCTGATGTAGACCTAAGATCAAGTTGGAGCGTTTAGCATTTTTGAAACACCCGTTACTGCCATTTCCTGAAACCTAGATCTTGGGATGGGCAGTATATCGTATTTTACTATATACCGGTGTTGATCTACACACTAGTGTGGATTTTTATTGTACCTTCTATAACGATAAGTGTGCTTGCTTTAGCACTCTTGCGTATTATCAGGCTGAAAGCACAACTTTAGAAAATGTTCATATTATTGGGGGATCAGCAGCGAAGCCAGTGAAACCCAATTGTATTAGTTGGCAAATACTTTTTCTAGTTCCGCCAATTTGATTAATAAAATGCTAATTCCCTTAAGACCTAGGAGGATGCAAATGTGCATGATTGTATAAAAGGCCATGGGTCACACGCTCTCATGTAATGCCATTTGGCCAAAAGGTGGCGTTATAACGCTTCACAAGCTGTGTGACCTAGAAACATGAAATTCTGTACATACACAACATTGCCAAACGGCTCAGTCGCGAAGTGGTAGGCCACATACAGGGCCTTGCAAAATAATTAATCCTAGGATGTTTGCTTGTTTTTACTGCGAAGCTTAGCAGAAATAGACATTCTAATGTTATTTATGTTAGTGCCTAGTGAGCTGCACAATAGACTCCTACTTGGGCACACCACCTCTGTTTTTGCACCAGGAACCTCCCAAAATCACGGATGGCGAGACGGAGGAAGAAATCCTCCCACTCCCACAGGATGTTGCAGGCCTCAGACAGATGGAGATACCCCGCTCGATCAAGAGTAGGGACAAAAGGTTGCCGACATAGACTTCAAAATCGTAGAGGAAGGACCGCAGATACCCCCCAGCGACTAAGGTGCAGGAAGATCAGCCTCCAGGGCGGTGAAACTATTAGTTGTTTGTATCCGCTCAGGGCCTCTCATTGGGAGTGTAGACTGGTTTGCGGGAGGCCGCTGTCATCGGCTTCCACGGCTCGTGACATGCGACCATTGTGATTGCCGTGCTCCTTCGACTACGCTATCAGATGGGATAGGAGAGATAGGAGATGGCTCCCCTGGCGAACGAGCTCCGGGCAACACCGGACCAGACGACACACAACAGCGATGAATCCAACATGTGAACACTGTCCAAACACCGGCTTAGAAAAGGTAAACATTCCACTCTGCGATTCCCCCAGTTTCTTACGTCGGCTGTCGACCTGTGCGATCCAGGAAGCCACTTCATGCCTATAATCCTTGGCAAGCAAACAATTGCCACATTGGAACTATGAGTGATCCAATTTGTCCCGAAACAAAGCATAGTACATACAACTCCTACAGCGCTGGAACCGTTCATTTACCTCTACATACAAAGAGGGCAACATTGGAAAACTCATCTGGGACTAACTTTGTTAGCTTCATGGCTAATGTTAGAGGTTTAGCATCTCTTTAAAGCAGTCTTTAACCTGTCAGTTAAGCAGGATTCCGGCGGCCCTACCTGTTAAAAACAAACTAAAACCTGGTTGTTTTAGTTAAAATAACAAACCGAGTGGTTCCTGTTTAGTGTTCAGCTGCGCACTCTGATGATGTCAGAGACCCGCTGTTGGGAAGCATAGGAGTCAACATGGACAAGAAATTGAGCTCAGGTGCATCCTGTTTCCTTGAAATGTAAAAAACAATTTTTGAGTCCGCCTATGGTAAAGATCGAGAGGAAGATGAACAGAGCAAAGTACAAAGAGATCCTTCATGAAAACCTGCTCCAGAACGCTCAGGACATCAGACTAGGGTGAAGGTTCACCTTCCAACAGGACAAAGACCCAAAGCACACAGCCAAGACAACGCAGGAGTGGCTTCGGGACAAGTCTTTGAATGTCCTTGAGTGGCCCAGCCATAGCCCTGACTTGAATCGGATCGAACATCTCTGGAGAGACTTGAAGAAAGCTGTGCAGCGACACTCCTCATCCAACCAGACAGAGCTTGAGAGGATCTGCAGAGAAGAATGGGAGAAACAGGGTCGTCTGAATACTTATGTAAATGTGGGGAAGAACGGTGCCGGATGGGTGGCTGCCTTTTTACGGGCTCCTAACACAACGTGCTATTGTTTGTTTTTCGCATTTTTAAAACTTATTTTGTACATGATGCTGCTGCTACAGTCTATTATGGCCGAAAAGAGCCTCTGGACTCACCTTGAACTGGACAAAGATTTTTTCTTTAATGAGTCCGACGCGAAGGATATAGCACTTTCTCAAGACAAGGCCCAAATCCCTGTCATTCGCGAGAAGTAAAGAAGGAAAAATTGGGGTGCTTCGTGACAATTCGGAGGCGAGTGTGTAAACTACCATCAGTACTTTTGTCCAACGTGCAATCATAGGAAAATAAACTTGACGATCTACGATTAAGACTATCCTATCAAAGGGACATTAAAAACTGTAATATCTTACGTTTCACAGAGTCGTGGTTGAACGAAGACGCAGATAATATAGAGCTTGCTGGGTTTTCCGTGCATCGGCAGGACAGAGCAGCTACGTCTGTAAAGACAAGGGGTGTGGCTTGTGTCAATAACAGCTGGAGTGTGATGTCTAATATTAAAGAAGTATTTAATATGAGGTAGAGTAACTCATGATAAGCTGTAGACAATAAGACCGCACTCAATGAGCTGTATAAGGCCACACGCAAACAAGAATATGCTCATCCAGAAGCTGCGCTCCTAGTGGCCGGGGACTTTAATGCAGGGAAACTTAAATCCGTTTTACCTCATTTCTACAAACATGTCACATCTGCAACCAGAGAGAGAGAAAATATAAATAAATAAAAACTCGAGCACCTGTACTCCACCCAGACACATATACAAACCTATCCCTCGCCCCCTCCATTTGGCTAATCTGACCATAAATCTATCCTCCTGATTCCTGGTTACAAGCAAAAACTAAAGCAGGAGTTAAGAGTGAATCGCTCAATACGGAAGTAATCAGATGACGCGGATGCTACAGGACTGTTTTGCTAGCAGACCGGAATATGTCCCGGGATTCATCCAATGACATTGAGAAGTATACCACCTCAGTCACCGGCTTCATCAATAAGTGCATCCTGGACTTCCTGATTGCATCCTGGACTTCCTGATGGGCCACCCCCGGGTGGTAAGGGTAGGCAACAACACATCTGCTATGCTGATACTCAACACAGAGGTGCGTGCTTAGTCTCCTCCTGTACTCACTGTTCACCTATGACTGCGTGGCCAAGCACGACTCCAACACCATCATTAAGTTTGCTGACGACACAACAGTGGTAGGCCTGATCACCGACAACAACGAGACGGCCTTTAGGGAGACCTGGCAGTGTAAATGTAGGAATGGAGACCTGGCAGTGTGGTGCAAGGACAACAACCTTCCCCTCAATGTGAGCAAGACAAAGGAGCTGATCGTGAACTATAGGAAAAGGAGGGCCGAAAAGGCCCCCATTAACATTGACGGAGCTGAAGTGGAGAGGGTCGAGACTTTCAAGTTCCTTGGGATCCACATCACCAACAAACTATCATGGTCAAAACACACCAAGACAGTTGTGAAGAAGGCACGACAATATCTTTTCCCCTTCATGGGTCCCCAGATCCTCAACAAGTTCTACAGCTGCACACTCAAGAGCATCTTGACCGGTTGCATCACCGTCTGGTATGGCAACTGCTTGGTATCTGACCGTAAGGCTCTACAGAGGGTAGTGCGTATGACCCAGTACATCATTGCGGACAAGCTTCCTGCCTTCCAGGACCTATATACTAGGCGGTGTCAGAGGAAGGTCCCCAAAAAATTGTCAAAGACTCCAGTCACCCAAGTCAGACTGTTCTCTCTGTTACCGCACAGCAAGCGGTACCGGAGCGTCAAGTCTAGGACCAAAATGCTCCTTAACAGCTTCTACCCCCAAGCCATAAGACTGCTGAACAATTAATCAAATGTCCACTGTAGGAGTAAATGAGACGTATAGGACAGCACATAGACGTATAGCACAGCACATAGATGTATAAGACAGCTGAACATTAAAAATAGACCACAGGAAGACAGGGAGACACATAGGCGCCTAAGACAATTGGACACACTAAGGATAGGGGAGAACAGAACAAAGAGTAGATTGACACAGTAATGAAAGGGAGAGACACATGGTCTGCTGACCTGACACACTAATGATAAAAAGACCCATAGTCAGCTCCTTCTAAAAAGTAGGCTTATAGGATAGAATCTGCTGATTCCAATAAAGGCAGAACAAAGAGTACATTGACACATTAATGAAAGGAAGAGACACAGAATCTGCTGACACACTAAGATAGAGGGTCCGGCCACCATTATAAACTAATTGAAAGCAGATATGGGCGGTATTGGGCGTGAACAAGTAGGAAGCTTGAACTAAAAGATAATGGTGGTGAATGACTTAAGAAATGAAACTTCATTTGCATAAGGGATGGACATAATACTATGTGTGTATAAATAGAAGAGCTAGGGCTCTGGGAAATTGTGTGTTCCGCGGGACATTCCGGCTGGCAATGCTCTGTATTAAAAGCCTAATTGATTTCACAAGTTCTTACGAGTGTTATATTTCTGAGACGATGTTCCACGACATATTTGGCGAGCATGCCAGGAGGGACAGGGACTGAGGAATGGCGTTCAGGGCTGGTGATAGTTTCTTTGGACAATCTTGCAAACAATATGGCCACAACTATAAAAAGGTAAGCCTGTTCTTACATAGTTGAAATGTTTGTATGGATTGTTTCAGAGATCCTGTCTCAGCGAGAGGGGCGCCACGTAAGTCTCTCTTTCAAATTTCCTAAAAAGAAACCAGTAAATACTAGAGAACTTTCGAATTCAATGAATTTGCATGTATGTGTAATTTGGGGAATTGTATTAAATATAAATGTATGCGCATGTATAGAGACTGAGTGAATAGGCGCTGTGAACTTTGCTTGTGTTAGGTGTTTAGCGGAGCGGGCATGCATGCGCTCGTTCTGATCAGACCGTTCGAATGTGTAGCTTAAATGATGCGGTTGTTTGCGCATCTGGCTGAGATGGCTGGCTATAATGAGGGACAGCCCATACGGTCAAAACAGATAATGTAGGTAGAAAATCCTGTGATACCTATTCAATAAAATTAGTAGAAGGAATGCTTGGACAGGTTACTTATGAATAATGGCTCTAAAAATAATAGAGAACTGCATAAATAAGTAGTTAGCTAGATATTTATGGCTACCGCTCCGTAAGGAGGACTGAACGGGTGAATATTTAGGATGCAGGAAGAACGTTGGCCCGATTGTGCGGCGTTCAACTGCAAAAGCAGCTTATACGGTTAAAACGTAAATAAGTAGTTAAATAAATATTCATGGCTACCGCTCCGTAAGGAGGACTGAACGGGTGAATATTTAGAGCGCAGGAAGAACGATGGCCCGATTGTGCGGCGTTCAACTGCAAAAGAAATCCTGCGGATACGAAACGCTTCGTCTAGCTAAACGGGGGGTTGAAAATCGGTAGGTCACGCCACGATATTGCTCTAATATGGAATAGAGATCAGTATTGGGGGGTGAATAGGATATGAAGACAAGCTGATCCGATTAGACAGTAGTCTCGTCATATCGTAGAAATCCTATCAGTCTAGGCTTATGTTGAGGAAATGGAGTAAGTCAATAAAGAAAGACTGTAAGTTGTTTTTAGGTAAAAACAAAGGGATTGAATGAACGAATGAAAAAATAAACGAATGTATGAAAATACTGTAAGAGAATGAGTGGATCTGTGTAAAGATAGAACATTAGAAAGAAAGGACAGGTTGTGTGTGTTTAGGCAGAGCGTCCAGAAGAGGGAGCGCGCAGCCTTCCTGTGACAGAGTATAGAGTTGAGGAAGGGTGCCACTAAACTACTGTTAGGCAGAGGGAACGAAATTAAGAAACATCGAAGTAAAATAAGTTATAATCAAGGATAAAAACACTGACGTGATAAAGTAGTAAGCGACCATAGTAAAATTACTAAAAAGGTGTCAAAATAAATAAAAAATACTGAGGCTTGTTTCACTAAAACCATGAATCAGGAATTAAACAGTAAGATTGTCTTTTAGCCTATGTAGCAAGTGGATAAATAAAGAGGTAAGAAAGTGTAGACATTATAACTAGCTAAATTATAAAGGAAAAATGTATTCGAATTGGATTTCATACTAAATAAAGTTAAAAGTAATAAAATAAGCAAATTAATAAAATGAATAAATAATGATATCTGTAAAGGGAAAAACACAGTGATGTTTGAAGTACTGTACTAGAATAAGACATTAAGTCATTTGTAGTATTCAGAAATAATGTCTGTACTATATAGAGTAGGCTTTGATAGGAGAAATTAAGTGATGTGACAAATGAATTATAATCTGGGAAAGGTGATTAGCAGAACTATTGACAATATCTAAGAACCAATAAGAAAATAGCTCTCTGTTTTGGATATACAGTGGGGAGAACAAGTATTTGATACACTGCCGATTTTGCAGGTTTTCCTACTTACAAAGCATGTAGAGGTCTGTAATCTTTATCATAGGTACACTTCAACTGTGAGAGACGGAATCTAAAACAAAAATCCAGAAAATCACATTGTATGATTTTTAAGTAATTCATTTGCATTTTATTGCATGACATAAGTATTTGATCACCTACCAACCAGTAAGAATTCCAGCTCTCACAGACCTGTTAGTTTTTCTTTAAGAAGCCCCCCTGTTCTCCACTCCACTCCACATTACCTGTAGTAACTGCAACTGTTTGAACTCGTTACCTGTATAAAAGACACCTGTCCACACACTCAATCAAACAGACTCCAACCTCTCCACAATGGCCAAGACCAGAGGGCTGTGTAAGGACATCAGGGATAAAACCATCAGGGATAGACCTGCACAAGGCTGGGATGGGCTACAGGACAATAGGCATGCAGCTTGGTGAGAAGGCAACAACTGTTGGCGCAATTATTAGAAAATGGAAGAAGTTCAAGATGACGGTCAATCACCCTCGGTCTGGGGCTCCATGCAAGATCTCACCTCGTGGGGCATCAATGATCATAAGGAAGGTGAGGGATCAGCCCAGAACTACACGGCAGGACCTGGTCAATGACCTGAAGAGAGCTGGGACCACAGTCTCAAAGAAAACCATTAGTAACACACTACGCCGTCATGGATTAAAATCCTGCAACGCACGCAAGGTCCCCCTGCTCAAGCCAGCGCATGTCCAGGCCCATCTGAAGTTTGCCAATGACCATCTGGATGATCCAGAGGAGGAATGGGAGAAGGTCATGTGGTCTGATGAGACAAAAATAGAGCTTTTTGGTCTAAACTCCACTCGCCGTGTTTGGAGGAAGAAGAAGGATGAGTACAACCCCAAGAACACCATCCCAACCGTGAAGCATGGAGGTGGAAACATCATTCTTTGGGATGCTTTTCTGCAAAGGGGACAGGACGACTGCACCGTATTGAGGGGAGGATGGATGGGGCCATGTATCGCGAGATCTTGGCCAACAACCTCCTTCCCTCAGTAAGAGCATTGAAGATGGGTCGTGGCTGGGTCTTCCAGCATGACAACGACCCGAAACACACAGCCAGGGCAACTAAGGAGTGGCTCCGTAAGAAGCATCTCAAGGTCCTGGAGTGGCCTAGCCAGTCTCCAGACCTGAACCCAATAGAAAATCTTTGGAGGGAGCTGAAAGTCCGTATTGCCCAGCGACAGCCCCGAACCCTGAAGGATCTGGAGAAGGTCTGTATGGAGGAGTGGGCCAAAATCCCTGCTGCAGTGTGTGCATACCTGGTCAAGAACTACAGGAAACGTATGATCTCTGTAATTGCAAACAAAGGTTTCTGTACCAAATATTAAGTTCTGCTTTTCTGATGTATCAAATACTTATGTCATGCAATAAAATGCAAATTAATTACTTAAAAATCATACAAAATGATTTTCTGGATTTTTGTTTTAGATTCCGTCTCTCACAGTTGAAGTGTACCTATGATAAAAATTACAGACTTCTACATGCTTTGTAAGTAGGAAAACCTGCAAAATCGGCAGTGTATCAAATACTTCTTCTCCCCACTGTAGGTATATCGGGTATGGGGAAAATTAGTGTAAGGTGACACTAGAATTTAGGGCGGTAGCAGAAACTGCCGCTATACAAGAGTTTGTATCCTTGTCAAAATAACAAACAACTAATCGGTTTGAGGTTAGTGAGAATGGAATTTTTACTTGGCGGTGTATAGTCTCTGAGCGAACAATGAGTGTTTCATAGAGATTACAGTTTATATGTGGTCAAGAAGAAGTATTAGATCACGTTTGACTTGACATCTAGTAGAGTACAGATGGAATTTTAATTGTTAGACATTCTATACCGTCATTCTCTGAAAACTGATAAGACGTTTATGGAATAAAAACTATTTGCTGATTAAAAGGTAACATTGTGAATATTAACGATATGTATACTTCCTTTTCCAGAAAAAAAGGGTTTAATCTTCTCTGGTCAAAATGTCATTGGAGACTGCATTACTGTGGAAAGCAGTTCTTAAAGTCAGTTGCTTTAAAAAAAAAAAAAATCTGGATAAGGCAAAAAAACTAAAAAACATTTTAATTTAAATAAAAATTTGGAGTTCTGGATAAGTGAGTCCAGTCCCTTTGTGTTATTGGCCTATGGTTCACTAGTAAGTACACCATGTACCGGGAATGAATACGCATTAGTAGATTTATTGGAAGGGTTTATTTCCAATTCAGTTTCAAATTGGGTATGCAGAAGGATGGAAATGTTTTTTGAAAAATGTATTTAAGTTGTTCCTAAAGAAAGGGGAGTGGAAACATATTAATGGTGTCAAAATGCCCTGAATCCTAAGAATTTCCTGTGAAAGACTGATCACCTTTACTAGAAATTGTTGGAACAGGTGGGATTTAATTATAAAATGATTAAAAGACACCAGACTTTATTCAAAATGTATAATTACTTTGAAAATCGATTATGTCTCTGGGAAAATTATGAAGAGTTGTACCCTTAAATTGAATAAGTTATTCAAATAGGTTTATTATTATTTTTTTTTTAATTATCAGTTCCTGGGGTTATGGTCTTTGGGTAAATACACAAATGTGCTTTGTTCATTCTGCATATAAAAAGTGATGAAAGTTACTCCAAAGGGTTTATTGGAGTGTGGGTCTCTGTGAGGGTTTTGTTGATAAATACATCATATGTAATTCATCTGAGAGATCACCAGTAGAATAAGGGAGTTATCATGGAAGGTGATGTCAGAATGCTTTAAGGCATGGGAGAGAATATCACCACAAGTGAGTGTGGAGCTCAAACCCACCCTAACCGACTGAATAGTGAGGGACAACTGTGTCTGATGACCTGTGAACTGTATCTAAAAATAGACATGCTGAAATGATATGGGCCAGGGAGAATAATGACTTAAAGGAATTGGGGTACTGACCTTTTATTACCACTCATGAGAGAAAAACTGAGACAAAAGGGCTATTGGGAAAATAGATAATACTAGTAATAAAAGTGTTTAGTATAAATGTTAATTACTAAAGGGATGGTGTGTATTGAATAGATACGGTCAAATTTGAGTTAAAGTAAACACTAAGGACTGTTATCCTGAATATTGGGTTGGAAAAAGTATTTTTTTTAAAAGAACTGTTTAGTTATTTGGATATAGAACTGTTTAAATTTAATTGGCCTAGGGAAGCTCTGGAAACTAATCCTGAGACAAGGTGGTTGACAAAACTTACAGAATATTAGATTAAAGGTTTTTTGTTTCTTTTGTTTTATAATGTCATTGGAATGATAAAATGTAATAATATAATTAAATAAAAAGGTAGTCTGTTGTGCGATGATACCCAAGGATGAAGAAGAAAGAGACCCACAATAACATTGGCATAGAATGAAACGGATGGACGTTTTCCCCAGGTTTAATTACATTACAAATAGTGGTAATATTGCAAATGTGCAATTATTATAATTTATTTTTCTCTTTTTCTCGTTTGGTCAATTTATTTTTGTTTTGAGGAACATAAGGTTGTGAATATGTTCCTAAGGAGGGATTGATATCTATTTTAAATTGATTAGAAAAGATTTGAGAATGTTTTAAGTATGTATCAAACAATGGCTGTTATCAGTTAGAAAAACTGTGACTACATTGAGAATATGAAGGGGCTCATAAATGAAGGTAATGATAGTGAAGGGGTGTTATTTCTAGAAATATGTATAAAAATAGAGATAATTCATAGAAAAGGAAAGACAGCTGGCTGTGTAAAATATAGGGACAATTCTAAAGTAAATAGAACAATTCACATACTTAAATTATGGTAAAAATAATAAGTGGTGGCATTTTGAACACTAGAGCAAAAGTTTAAGAAACTTATGACTTAGTTTTGTGAGGATTGGATATTCTTCCAACTAGAAGACACTTGACTGATTACATGTTATTTTACAGCAGTTGCTGTAGGGACCATCATTTGACTATCATTATGAATATTTCTGTGGCAGGAGGCCAGGTAGTTGAGGCAGAATGTTTACATAGGGCTGTTATTTAAAAATTAAGATTTAGTGATCTTGCTATAAGAAGAAAGTCTGTTGTCAGGAAATAACCCATGTGTTAGTGTGTATGTCCTCAGGGAAAAAAACAGCCAGAAATGAAAGGGCTTGGGCTGCATTCTGGAGACTGAGTGTACATCAAGATACACCAGGCTGGGGGTATACTTCTTACAACACTGCAGTGGTAAAGATCTTCATGTCTCTCTTTGGTGGGTGCATAAGTCTCACGAGAAGTGAGGTTCAGCTGAATAATGGGTGAGCTTGAAAACACCATGACAGAGGACGTGGAATCAGAGAGAGAGAGAGAGAGAGAGAGAGAGAGAGAGAGAGACTAGATTCCACTATAGACATACTGGGTTGAGTTTGGGGGCTACTTGTTTCATTTTTTAATACATCATGTGAAAAAGAATAGATGATAGGATATTATACTCTAAACAAACATGTTAAAGGAATTGATATGAAAGCATATACAGTGTTGAATTAATTCAAGAAGAGATAATGTTAATTGTAGGTTATGCACATGATTATCAGTTGAAATGGAGCAGATGGGAAACTAAGTAAAAAATGACATGATTTGGGAACACCTCTCAGAACCTGGGGCCGAAACGGGAAGACTGGGTGGAAGCATGAGGAAGCTTTTTAGGGCTTTTATTTTTGTGGAGTCCAGCAGAAAAGTATCCTGGAGGCATAGACAGGTAAAGAGAGAGTGGGAATTGTCATGGTCTCAGATTTCAGTTTTCAGTTTTCATGAATATATATATGCATAACACATAACATTGTCAATAGTGTTATGTTTTGTCTGTTGTTTTCCAAGTCTTATGTTTAGGAAACCAGAAGGAGAGGGGTTCGCCAGCTTAAGCTGGAATGTCAGTTTGTTGTGTGATGAGTGATGGAAGTAAGAGGATGTATGGTGTAATCATAGAACAGAGGCCATAAGTCTCTAAGTCTGAATGCCTCACAGAAAGAAGGCAGAAACCTGAACCAGGACGAGAGGTTCCGCGTCTGATGATCCAAGGGGACCAGAAGGACCTCTCCCAGTGATACCAGGAGATCTAGTCCACGTTCGAGTGTTCCGAAGGAAGTGGGATCAGCTGAGGAGAGAAGGACCCTACGAGGTGGCAACAGCCACAAAAACAGCAGTCCAAGTGAAAGGAAGCAAGACGTGGTACCATCTGAACCACTGCACCTGAGTCCCAACAGAGAGAAGGATACAACCACATAGAGATGAGGACACAGAGGATGCTGATTCACCAGGAGGGAGCCCGGAGGGAGCAGGAGCAGCGGAAACGATTGAGACGCCAGGGAGGAGCCAAGAAAACAGCAAATCAAGTGAAAGCCAAAATACGACAAGTGCACCGACTAATGCACCCAGAAGAGGAGGAGAGACCTCACAAGGAACAGAATGAGAACATCTCTTCCCTAAAAATTGAAACCCTTCCAGATGGAAGCTAAGTCCGGCCTGAGGAGGGAGCCTCAGGTGAAGAAAGAGGAGGAAAAGTCCCGTAAGCTGAAGAAAATGGGGATTTCCCCACAATTGACTTTTAAACTCTTGAATGGTCTCCTTTACAGACAATTGAAGTTAGAACAACAAAAGAATAATGACATTGACATAACAGAAGTAACAGTGAATGCTAGTATAGAAACAACAGACTAATGCACAATCAAGACGTATGGTGGAAGCAGGAAGAGAAGAAAGGAATCAGTTGAACAATCCCAAAAAGACTGACAAGGTGAGAATCTCTGTTCTACCTCAACTCATAACAGAAGCAGGAGAACTGAAGTCTATCTCAATAATAAGGATCAAACCCTTACCGGAGATGGCACTCTGTGGATGGACACATCACCAAACAAAGGGACAAGTCGTTTGGGATCCGAAAGGATGTGACCTGACATTAATCAAAGAAAAAGACGAGAGGGTGCTCATCATGAATCAGATTGAACCAGTTGAAGGTGAAGAATTAATAGTTGAAATAACAAAAACAACAGTGACCGAAGGGAGTAGCACCACGGTCATTAAGATTGATCCTACCCTTGCACCTGAACAAGAAGAACCTGTGACAATGACAACAACAATGGTGGCAGCTGCTGTGACGACCACAGTAGCTACCACTAAGATGACATCGACTGCCCTTACCAAGCAGACCACCGTACCCACAAAGCAACCTGAGACGTCAGAGCTAGTAGAGTTTTTTACTGACATTTGGAACTTTTTGACAAACTCTAATGATCTACCTCATGACAAAAACATTGTAAAAGCGACAGAATTAGATACATCAGACTCAGAACCACTCAAGGAAATCACACAAGAAGAAGTAGTGAAGAACGAGTGGTACGAATGGGCTAAGTATATGGCAAACAAATACAGAATGGACAATTGTATTTTGTGTAGAAAATCACCTTTGTCTGATCTCTTAATAGTCTCTGAACTGTCATCATTTAAAAACTGTGTAAGTTGGAAAAATGACCATTGTACCAATAGAAAGTATTCTATTCCCTTGTGTGACATAGAATATAGGATTGCTCTGGGTAAGCACTAGGGGTAAAACTATGTTGAATGAGACCATGCTGGGAGACAATGATTGTGCTGCCTATAACATTAGAACCGAATTAAATGGACCTCAATTAGACAGAAGTACTGTGGTTAAAGGAAAATATGAATGTTTTTACAGCCATAACACCGAAGGAATTGATGTAGGAAACACCACTGTAGAATGTGATACTATTTGGGTGCTAGAGACTGCGGGAGTTCGTAGAAATAATGATAAAGGGTTGATAATGAATAGAAAAGGGTTGTGTGGTAAAATAACTCAGGTTGCACCTTCTCTCACTATGTTAAAGAATCAAGACAGAGGTATTGCGGATAGTTTCTGGATGTGTGGAAAAAACAAATTGTTGAATGTATTGCCTAATGAATGGATTGGTCTTTGTGCCTTAGTTAGAGCAATTCAACAGGTTACCATTATTAAATCACCCCACGATGACTATGTTAATCCTAGAGTTAAAAGGGAGTATGAGAAAGACCCTGAGGTATACCTTGATGCAATTGGACAGCCTAGAGGTGTACCTCGGGAGTTCAAGGCAAGAGATTAAGTTAAATCAGGATTTGAATCTATATTTTTGTGGATAACACCAAATAAAAACTAGGAGTGGATTAATTATATATATTATAACCAACAGAGATTCATTAACTATACTGACTCGGCCCTAACAGCGTTGGGGGAACAGGTACAGGCTACCAGTAAAATGACTTGGCAAAATAGACAGGCTCTCAATTGGCTCTTAGCGGAGAAGGGTGGAGTTTGTGTTATGTTTGGGGATGATTGTTGCACCTTTATTCCCAATAACACTGCGCCTAATGGATCCTTTGCAATCGCTATGGCTAAACTTAAAGGTTTACGAGCAGAGGTTAAGGCAAATGCTGGGTTTGACTCTCATGTTTGGGATTGGTTGGACCTAGCATTGGGAAAGTGGGGAGCTATGTTTGCTAGGATGGCTATTATGCTGGGAGGAGGGTTATTGGCTCTGGGTATTGTATTATTTTATTTTAATTTTTAATTTTCTCATATTCAATTTATTATTATACTCATTGTATTATTTTTTATTTTAATTTTTAATTTTCACATAACTGAGATAACCTCAGGCAAGGTTAGGTACCTACATGCTCATGTTTCATCAAAAATGTAATGTATTAATTTTTATTAGTTCTATACCAAATTAGATCTTTTAATCTTATGAATTACTAGATATGTTTGGTCTAGTTAGGTTTTCATTAATGTTTCTAATTGGATCTTTTACTCCTATTTTAGTATTAATCATTTGGAGATGTTTGGTCCAGTTGGTTTATATGCTTTACTCTGTTTTTGTATTTTCTTGTCCATCATAGGTATTCTCATTTACTATCCCAAAGTCATATTTGTATAATTTATGTGGCTAATTAGCCCTAGAGGAGGGTTTGTAGGAGTAAATGAGACGTATAGGACAGCACATAGACGTATAGCACAGCACATAGATGTATAAGACAGCTGAACATTAAAAATAGACCACAGGAAGACAGGGAGACACATAGGCGCCTAAGACAATTGGACACACTAAGGATAGGGGAGAACAGAACAAAGAGTAGATTGACACAGTAATGAAAGGGAGAGACACATGGTCTGCTGACCTGACACACTAATGATAAAAAGACCCATAGTCAGCTCCTTCTAAAAAGTAGGCTTATAGGATAGAATCTGCTGATTCCAATAAAGGCAGAACAAAGAGTACATTGACACATTAATGAAAGGAAGAGACACAGAATCTGCTGACACACTAAGATAGAGGGTCCGGCCACCATTATAAACTAATTGAAAGCAGATATGGGCGGTATTGGGCGTGAACAAGTAGGAAGCTTGAACTAAAAGATAATGGTGGTGAATGACTTAAGAAATGAAACTTCATTTGCATAAGGGATGAACATAATACTATGTGTGTATAAATAGAAGAGCTAGGGCTCTGGGAAATTGTGTGTTCCGCGGGACATTCCGGCTGGCAATGCTCTGTATTAAAAGCCTAATTGATTTCACAAGTTCTTACGAGTGTTATATTTCTGAGACGATGTTCCACGACACCACCAGGACTATTTACATTGACACCCCCATCCCCCCTTGTTTTTACACTGCTGCTACTCGCTGTTTATTATCTATGCATAGTCACTTTACTCCTACCTACATGTACAAATTACCTCAACTACCCTGTACCCCCACACATTGACTCTAACGGTAACCCCTGTATATAGCCTCGTTATTGTTATTTTATTGTGTGTTACTTTTTATTTTATACTTAGTTTATTTTGGAAATATTTTCTTAACTCTATTTCTTGAACTGCATTCTTGGTTAAGGGCTTGTAAGTAAGGATTTCACCTGTTGTATTCGGCGCTAGTGACAAATACAATTTTATTTGGAATGTGATATTTCAGTTATTTTTTTATACATTTGCTAACATCTCTTAAAATCTGTTTTTGCTTTGTCATTATGAGGTATTGTGTCAATTGATGAGGAAAACAATTTAATACAATTTAGAATAAGGCTGTAACTTAACAAAATGTGGAGAAAGTCAAGGGGTCTGAATACTTTCCAAATGCACTGTATGAGAGGCCTGTGTTTACCACAGTCCTTATTTTCAGCATTTATCCAAACCCCCCCCCCCATGGCGGAGTTAGGCTCCGTCACCATTTTAACTTTGTTATGCATTTAAATAGTTGAATGAGTGATAACACATTTAGGCGACAACTAAACCAGACATTGTTTTTCCATTGGGATTTGGTTGTGCTTTTAGTTGGTTGAAAGCATAGTGATGACACATTGGAAATTCAACAAACTTATGGCTGTCTTTTTTTACTGGGTTGTAATCTCATTGATCAACGTCGCAACCAAATATTACCCAATTGTCCATGTTGAAATTACATGGTGTGCCCAATGGGCCAGTACTACCACTTTTAGGGGCCAATACAAAACTTTCCCTAAATTCTAGACCTCAGCTGAATCTGGTAATGAATGTTGTGTCTGTTGAAGAAGTTGAGGAGACTAAATTACTTGGTGTTACCTTAGATTGTAAACTGTCATGGTCAAAACAAATAGATTCAATGGTTCTAAAGATGGGGAGAGAGGTCGGTCCGTAATAAAGAGATGCTTTGCTTTTTTGACACCACACTCCAAAAAGCAAGTCGTACAGGCTCTAGTTTTGTCTCATTTTGGTTATTGTCTAGTCATGTGGTCGAGTGCTGCAAGTAAAGCCCTAGTTAAGCTGCAGCTTGCCTAGAACAGAGCTGCACGTCTTGCTCTTCATTGTAATCAGAGGGCTAATATAAATACTATGCATGCCAGTCTCTCTTGGCTAAGAGTTGAGGAGAGACTAACTGCATCACTTCTTTCTATTTGAAACAATGTGTTGAAAATCCCAAATTGTTTGCATAGTCAATTTACAGACAGCTCTGACACACACACTTATGCCACCAGGGGTCTTTTCATAGTGATAATGGGATTTATTTGATCATGTGAATGATTAGAATATTCCACCCTGAAACCATATGATTGTATGAAATTGATTAGAATCATGAGATTATTCTAATGGTGTGTGTGGTTTTAGTCAGTAGAATTATATATCCGGGTGTGTAGGTTGTCTATTATAGTATCTTAAAAACAGACTGTCTGAGCAAGATTCGGTGCCGACCTTGGCTGGGGCCACAGAGTACTTCCCCGGGTCTCTCTATCTTGAGGGAGGATGGGGAGTAAGTCTCACGGATTCCCCTAATCTTTGTCGGCTGGGTAGCAGGACATTGCTAATGTTAGTGTGAATGTGTGTGCGTATATTAGTGTGAATGTGTGTGCGTGAGAAGCAAGTATAAACTGAATTGTTTTGTACAACAGACCAGAGCTCCCGTAAATAAACTTTCTGACTATCGTAGCTGGGCCTCCGTCTGATTCATTTCAACCAGTTTCCTACAAATTCTGGGTTTCAGGCTGAGTAGTTAATTGAATTGGGTTTATGAACATTGAGAACATAATAAGTCCCCAAATCCAGAACAAATTCAAGAAAACGTACAGTATTATATAGAGCCCTTATTGCATGGAACTTCCTTCCATTTCACTCAAATAAACAGCAAACCTGGTTTCAAAAAACAGATAAAGCAACACCTCAACGCCTCTCCCCTATTTGACCTAGATAGATTGTGTGTATGTATAAGGAGGTTACGTGTGCCTTTTTTAAAATGATGTAGTTTTGTCCTTGAGCTGTTCTAGTCTATTAATGTTCTGTATTATGTCATGTTTCATGTGGAACTCAGGAAGACTAGATAAATCTTTCGTGACAGCTAATGGGGATCCTAATAAAATATCAAATTCACCATTGGGCGTTTGTACCCTGGCGCTAATGTATCTCTTTCTCCTCACTAAATAAATGAGATCAATGGATGAATGGACAATCGAAGTTGATAATTGTACATGTGACTTCATGATTGAATTTCAATTAACTGAATGAAGAGGGAGAAATATATTGTTGCTAAATAAAGAAGGCTCAAGTATGAGGTTGCCCATTGAGTTAATCATTAGCTGCTAGATCACAAACTCTTAACATGATCGTGTTACTAGTTAGCACCATATTGATGACTTTCATGCTAAATGAGTACAGCAGAAACACTGCCGTACAGGTTGGCAGGTCTGACTTCTAGTTACCATGAGATGATTCTGTCCAGGCTATTTCAGCCTGCCCCTTCGTGGTGGGCTCTTCGTCCTGATGGTTGGAAGGCAAGGCATAACCTGTGGCGACCAGCATCTCAGCCACATTGCCCTGGGGGTCGCTGGCCTCGTCGATCATGGCCACCAGTGCCATACCCTCCCGCTCGCCCAGGATCTCTACCCGCAGGAATCGGTTGCACACCATCCGCCTGAGCATCAGCACAGTCTCCTCTGACCAGGCCTCTGCTGTGGGACGCACTCCTATAGGGGGAGGGGTGGGATTGTGTGCGTAACAGGCAATACTTTTTATTTTAATGTGATGAGTTTGTAAGTGATCAGGTTAACACCACCACTATCCCTAAAAACACAATTTAATGCACTAGAGATTCCTTTGAGTTTGAGACGAAAAGGAAGGAATCAAAAGGCATGAAATGGCAATACATTTCTTTATTGCTATAATTTTGTTATTGACACCTTGGACAAAAGGAATGACAGATGAATAGATGTCGCCAGAAAAGCAGAAATTCCAGATTAATCAATACATTGAATTGAACATGTAATAGGTCATACCTGCCAGGGCACAAGGGATGGCCTGCATTGGCAGGGCTAGGAGTTCAGAGCTGATGGAACACAGGCGACTCAGCTCCACCTCCTCTGAGTTGCCAAAGTCAATGTAGCCTACACACACCTTCTCTTCAGAGGAGTAGGCCAGCACTTTGGCCCTGTACCACTGGTTGTCCTCTGGGAAGGTACACACGGAGAGAGATCACTACCAACTGCGATGAGATCACTGGCTGGCAATGCTCCACAAATGTCCTCAACCAGGTCAAGATTAAGATCAAAGGAGAAAGCTCATCATGTGTCCTTTTTCTGACCGTGTATGTGCCCTGAGTGAATGTGAGTACTCTAGCCTGACACAGAATTAGCGAGAGTGTCCTTACCATAGAATAGGGAGCAGCACACTGTGCCAGGGGCAGGTCTGAAGTTTTGGCTGGCTGGGGCCTGAGAGCAGTGGTCCCTCAGTTTCAGATGCAGCTCCTGGATCACACCTGTACAGACATACAACACTCAGCACCCATGATGCAAGAGACGGAATCACCTCCACAGGGTTACATTCAATTCACTAGGGCACATTAAAGCAAAACATTTTATAAACAGTTTTTTTATCAGTACCTCCTAGGGTTGCAAATAGGGACGCATGATATATCGGTGGACATATCGGGAAGATAATAGCTAAAAATGCCAAAATCTGTATCGGCCCGAAGTCTAGTTTAACGGCTATATTAAAAACCGATGTCAAAGCTCCCGTGCATACCTATATGACGTAGGTACATGACGTAATGTGACGCTACAGACGCTACACGTCTGCTGTGTGGATCGAGCAGTCAAGAAGTCGAGCAGTCATTTGAAAGAGTAAGACAACTTCAGCGAGACAACTCAAAGACGAAATCCATTAAAGCCAAGATAATGGGATTCATTGCCCTTGACAATCAACCGTTCTCTGTCGTGGGTGATGTTGGCTTTCGCCAACTGGTCGAGCACCGTTACACACTACCAAGTGCGCTATTTTTCAGATGTTGCCCTACCGGAGTTACACAGTAATAGCGTCACTGCTATTAGCTTCACAACATATATACTATGGAACGCCGTTTGGGTCTTTGCGTGTCAAAAAAGATACAGTAGCACTGTCAAAGCTGTACAAAAGAAGTCTGCAAACAAGCAAACACCGGCCACGAACGACGTGTTTACAATACCGCGTTTGTAATAAACATCATTTGTTCGACCGCAACTTCTAGGGTAGCTAGCTTTATCTTGGTACGTAGCTAGCTTTAGCTTGGTACTTAGCTAGCTTTAGCTTGGTACCTAGCTAGCACCAATACAACCAGCCCGAAAACAATGACCAGTAGAAACTGCAGTCATTTCCATTATTCTTAGCAATGATTTAGGAATCATTGTGAGTAAGTATTAGCAAGGTTGTCACTTGTTGTTCGCCTATTGAAATTAAACTTCAATTCATGAAAATTAAGGAGAAGTGCATCTAAAATTCCATGCATAACACTTGTATCTTTTAGCAATGTTTATTATGAGTATTCCTGTAAATTGATGTGGCTCTCTGCAAAATCAAAGGATGTTTTGGAACTTCTGAACGTAACGCGCCAATGTAAACTCAGATTTTTGGATTATAAATATGAACTTTACCGAACAAAACATACATGTATTGTGTAACATGAAGTCCTATGAGTGTCATCTGATGAAGACCATCAAAGGTTAGTGATTAATTTTATCTATATTTCTGCTTTTTGTGAATCCTCTCTTTGGCTGGAAAAATGGCTGTATTTTTCTGTGGCTATGTACTGACCTAAAATAATCGTTTGGTTTGCTTTCGTCGTAAAGCCTTTTTGAAATCGGACACTGTGGCTGGATTTACAACAAGTGTATCTTGAAAATGGTGTAAAATACATGTATGTTTGAGGAATTTTAATTATGGGATTTTTGTTGTTTTGAATTTGGCGCCCTGCAGTTTCACTGGCTGTTGAAGAGGTGGGACGCTACTGTCTCACGTACCCTAGAGAGGTTAACAAGAAGTATATCTTTAAAATTGTGTAAAATACTTGTATGTTTGAGGAATTTCAATTATGAGATTTCTGTTTGTATTTGGCGCCCTGCACTTTCACTGGCTGTTGTCAAGAATAATAATATGCATATATTAGCAACTGGGACTGAGGAGCAGGCAGTTTACTATGGGCACCTCTGTGCACCTTTCATCCAAGCTACTCAATACTGCCCCTGCAGCCATAAGAAGTTTACTGTCATGGTCAAAACATATTGATACAACAGTAGCTAAGATGGGGAGAAGTATGTCCATAATAAAGCTCTGCTCTACCTTCTTAACAGCACTATCAACAAGGCAGGTCCTACAGGCCCTAGTTTTGTCGCACCTTGACTAATGTTCAGTCGTGTGGTTAGGTGCCACAAAGAGGGAACATTGCAATTGGCTCAGAACAGGGCAGCACGGCTGGCTCTTGGATGTACACAGAGAGCTAATATTAATAGCGCTCTCCAAGCATGTCAATCTTTCCTGGCTCAAAGTGGAGAGATTGACTTCATCATTACTTGTATTTATGAGAGGAGGTATTGACATGTATGCACAGAGCTGTTCGTTTAAACTACTGGCGCACAGCTCAGACACCCATGCATACCCCACAAGACATGCCACAAGAGGTCTTTTCACAGTCCAAGTCCAGAACAGACTATGGGAGGCACACATTACTACATAGAGCCATGACTACACGGAACTCTATTCCACATCAAGTAACTCAAGCAAGCAGTAAAATTAGATTTAAAAAACAAATAAAAATACACCTTATTGAACAGTGGGGACTGTGAAGAAACACAAACAAGCACAGACAAATGTACACACACGATAACACACACACATATTTCTTACTGTATATATGTGGTAGTGGTGGAGTAGGGGAGTGAGGGCACACAGTGATTTTGGAATTAGAAGTTTGATGAGCAGGTGTCCACATACTTATGGTCATGTAGTGTAACACTTGTCCAGTCAAATCTACAGTATACACATGTAGAGACAGCAGTCACTACCAAGTGGACAAGAGTCAATGTACTACAGTAGTGGAGGCTCCTTAGAGGAGGAAAGGGAGGCCAAACCTACGTGAATTTCATAAAAATAAATAGTAAAACATTTTAAAAAGTTATCATTTTTAGATAACACTATAGTAAATATATTCACGTCAACAAATATTGCAATAAAAAGATCAGTAGCCTCAACAGCACTCTGTAGGGTAGCACCATGGTGTAGCCGTTGGACAGCTAGCTTCCGTCCTCTTCTGGGTACATGGACTTCAATATAAAACCTAGGAGGCTCAAGGTTCTCACCCTCTTCCATACACTTACACAGTAATTAAGACGACTTCCAGAGGACATCCTCAAACCTAGCAGAGCTCTTGCAACATGAACGGACATATTGTTCACCCATTCAAAGGATCAGATAATCTAGTACTGAAAGCATAAGCTACAGCTAGCTAGCACTGCAGTGCATACAATGTGGTGAGTAGTTTACCCAAGGGGAGATAGATAGACAATAGTTTACATTAATTAAAAAATAGAAGCAAAAGAGATTATTATTTTTTGCACACCAGAATTTCTACTTGCACATCATCATCTGCTCATCTATGACTCCAGTGTTAATTTGCTAAATTGTAATTACGCCGCTAGTATGGCCTATTTATTTCCTTACCTCCTCATGCCATTTGCACACTGTATATAGACTTTATTTTTTTCCTATTGTGTTATTGACTGTACACTTGTTTATTCCATGTGTAACTCTTTTGTTTTTGTCGCACTGCTTTGCTTTCTCTTGGTCAGGTCGCAGTTGTAAATGAGAACGTGTTCTCAACTAGCTTACCTGGTGAAATAAAGGTGAAATAAAATTTAACAAATTAAAAACTTGTAATAAATGGTGTGGAAATTGGTTGGTGACTAAACTGCTTGGAGTAACCCTGGATTGTAAACTGTCATTGTCAAAACATGCTGATACAACAGTCGCTAAGATGGGGAGAAGTCTGTCCATAATAAAGTGCTGCATTCTTAACAGCACTATCAACAAGGCAGGTCAGGTCCTACAGGCTCTAGTTTTGTAGCTCCTGGACTACTGTTCAGTCGTGTGGTCAGGTGCCACAAAGAGGGACCTTGGAAAATTACAATTGGCTCAGAACAGGGCAGCTGGCCCTTGGATGTACATGGAGAGCCAACACGTAAATCTCTCATGGCTCACTACTTGTTTTTGTAAGTGTTGACATGCTGAATGCACAAGGTGTCCTGGCTAAATTCCCAATCTGGCCCTCAACCATCACGGTCACCTAATAATCCCCAGTTTACAATTGGCTCATTCATCCCCCTCCTCTCCCCTGTAACCATTCCCCAGGTCGTTGCTGCAAATGAGAACGTGTTCTCAGTCAACTTACCTGGTAAAATAACAGATAAATAAAAAAATAAAGGTGTCTGTTTAAACTACTAGCACACAGCTCGGACACCCACACATACCTCACAAGACATGCCACCAGAGGTCTCTTCACAGTCCCCAAGTCAAGAACAGACTACGGGAGGAGCACAGTACGACATAGAGGCATGGCTATACGGGAACATTATTCCACATCAGGTAACTGATGCAAGCAGTAGAATCAGATTTTATTTTAAGAACTAGATACATTTACACATTATGGAACAGCGGGAACTGAAGAGACACACACAGGAAAACACACAAATGATAATACATGCACTCTACACGTACGCATGGATTTTGTATTGTAGATATGTGGTAGTAGAGTAGTGGTCTGAGGGAACACACTTCATGTGTTGTGAAAAGTGTTATGAAATGTAATGTCAAGTAATATCTTAAATTGTATAACTGCCTTATTGTTGCTGGACCCCAGGAAGAGGAGCTGTTGCCATGGTAACAGCTAATGAGGATCCTTAATAAACACAAATAAAGAAATTAAACAAAAGCGTATTGATGAGTTGTCACTAGGTTGTACTCACTGGCGTTGTCCAGTTTCTGACAGATGATGTCGTAAGGTGACTGCAGGTGCGTCACCATGGCAGCGAAGGTGTCTCCCAGTCCCTGGGTCAGAGGGTCAGGTGGCTGTGCCTCCATGTTCTCGTTCTTACCCACCGACTGGCGGCGGAAGTTTTCCAAGGACGCACTCACCAGGGAGTCTGGAGCAGAGGGGGACCAGCAACTAAATATTTCAACAAACTGGAGATGTGAAAATATTTGTATGAACATAACAAGATTAAACAGACAAACTGAAAAAGTTCCACAGACATGTGACTAACAGAAATGGAATAATGTGTCCCTGAACAAAGGGGGGGGATTGAGAGCCGGGCTCTTCGCTGGCCATGGCTGAACACTGACATTCCTGTCTTGCAGGAAATCACTCACAGAACGAACAGTATGGCTGGTGGCATTGTCATGCTGGAGGGTCAGGTCAGGATGAGCCTGCAGGAAGGGTACCACATGGAGGAGGATGTCTTCCCTATAATGCACAACGTTGAGATTGCCTGAAATGACAAGCTCAGTCCGATGATGCTGTGACAACGCCCCAGACCATGACAGACCCTCCACCTCCAAATTGATCCCGCTCTACCACACAGGGAGGAGGTGAGGGCCCTCGGAGTGTGGTGTCAGGAAAATAACCTCACACTCAACGTCAACAAAACAAAGGAGATGATTGTGGACTTCAGGAAACAGCAGAGGGAGCACCCCCCTATCCACATCGACGGGACAGTAGTGGAGAAGGTGGAAAGTTTTAAGTTCCTCGGTGTACACATCACGGACAAACTGAATTGGTCCACCGACACAGACAGCGTTGTGAAGAAGGCGCAGCAGCGCCTCTTCAACCTCAGGAGGCTGAAGAAATTCGGCTTGTCACCAAAAGCACTCACAAACTTCTACAGATGCACAATCGAGAGCATCCTGTCGGGCTGTATCACCGCCTGGTACGGCAACTGCTCCGCCCACAACCGTAAGGCTCTCCAGAGGGTAGTGAGGTCTGCACAACGCATCACCGGGGGCAAACTACCTGCCCTCCAGGACACCTACACCACCCGATGTCACAGGAAGGCCATAAAGATCATCAAGGACAACAACCACCCGAGCTACTGCCTGTTCACCCCGCTATCATCCAGAAGGCGAGGTCAGTACAGGTGCATCAAAGCAGGGACCGAGAGACTGAAAAACAGCTTCTATCTCAAGGCCATCAGACTGTTAAACAGCCACCACTAACATTTAGTGGCCGCTGCCAACATACTGACTCAACTCCAGCCACTTTAATAATGGGAATTGATGGAAATTATGTAAAAATGTATCACTAGCCACTTTAAACAATGCCACTTAATATAATGTTTACATACCCTACATTACTCATCTCATATGTATATACTGTACTCTTACCATCTACGGCATCTTGCCTATGCCGTTCTGTACCATCACTCATTCATATATCTTTATGTACATATTCTTTATCCCTTTACACTTGTGTGTATAAGGTAGTAGTTGTGGAATTGTTAGGTTAGATTACTTGTTGGTTATTACTGCATTGTCGGAACTAGAAGCACAAGCATTTCGCTACACTCCCATTAACATCTGCTAACCATGTGTATGTGACAAATAAAAATTTGATTTGATTTACAGGCCTCGCTGTAACGCTCATTCCTTCAACGATAAACGCGAATACGACGAATCACCTCTGGTGAGACAAAACCGCGACTCGTCAGTGAAAAGCACTTTTTGCCAGTCCTGTCTGGTCCAGCGACGGTGGGTTTGTGCCCATAGGCGACGTTGTTGCTGGTGATGTCTGGTGAGGACCGGCCTTACAACAGGCCTACAAGCCCTCAGTCCAGCCTCTCTCAGCCTATTGCGGACAGTCTGAGCACTGATGGAGAGATTGTGCGTTCCTGGTGTAACTCGGGCAGTTGTTGTTGCCATCCTGTATCTGTCTCGCAGAGGTGATGTTCGGATGTATCGATCCTGTGCAGGTGTTGTTACACGTGGTCTGCCACTGCGAGGATGATCAGCTGTCCGTCCTGTCTCCCTGTAGCGCTGTCTTAGTACGGACATTGCAATTTATTGCCCTGGCCACATCTGCAGTCCTCATGCCTCCTTGCAGCATGCCTAAGGCACGTTCACGCAGATGAACAGGGACCCTGAGCATCTTTCTTTTGGTGTTTTTCAGAGTCAGTAGAAAGGCCTCTTTAATGTTTTTATAACTGTGACCTTAATTGCCTACTGTCTGTAAGCTGTTAGTGTCTTAACGACCGTTCCACAGGTGCATGTTCATTAATTTTTTTAATTTTTTACACATTTTTTACAATTTTTTTACAAATTTTTTATTAGGGGTGTTCATTAATTGTTTATGGTTCATTGAACAAGCATGGGAAACAGTGTTTAAACCCTTTACAATGAAGATCTGTTAAGTTATTGGGTTTTTACTAATTATCTTTGAAAGACAGGGTTCTGAAAAAGGTTATTCATTTTTTTGCTGAGTTTAGTATAAGACAACACATTTCAGCAGGAATTTGAATCAGAATCCAATTATTATTATGGAACTTGGAAAAACTGTTGCAAAATGGAGACAAAATAAAATTGACACTGCTCACCAACGTCCTGTTCTGCACGCTTCTTATTGACGTCCTCCCTCACAGCGTAACCTTGGTCCATGAGGAAGGTGCTCAGCTGTTTTCCTGTCAGAGAAAGATATGGTGTTTACATGGCAGACATGAAGACAGACAACGTGAAAAGCACTTCAATAGTCATACAAAGGACATATTTTAAAAAGGGGAGTATGGTTACTATATTATGGTGTTAAAGTCAGTTAAGCATTCAGTAATACAAACATGAGAAAAAAAATTTAACGATGCAAAGATTAATGCAAAGACATCCATATAGTTCAACGCGACACTTCGTAGGACAAATTACGCTGTATACGGACAGAGAGCTGTACTCCAATAGGCGCCCCCAAAAAGATGCTCAAGGTTCCTAAACCTAAAGCTTATGTTTATTATGGAGAAGTACATGTGGTGATTCAGTTTTTCACCTTCTATTATTCACTGTAGCCAACTGACCATAGCCTTCCTGTGATACAGTACCGATAGGAGTCAGCAGGATGTCCACTGCGTAGGTGCGGTCATTCTCCTGAATGTCCACCACAGTGAGTGTCAGGCTCTTTCCAGCCACCAGCTGTCTCACAGCCATGCAACACACCCCCATCCAGCTGTCAGTCACCGGTGTTATCCCGGCGACACTGCACTCCAAAGCCTGCAAGAAAAATGCTGTGGTAAATAAACGTGAACAAGTGCAATTCATCAAGAATAAATACGCATTTGAAATAAAATAGGGCAGTAAATATTTGGGCATTGAATGTTACTCCTAGGAAACAGATTAATTTGGAGAAGGAAAATGAACTTCAGTGCACACAATTTAACCTCTGACTGATGCCTTTCTTTTATTTAATACATTTTCAAAAATGTATAAAACCCTGTTCCCGCATTATGGAGTATTGTGCGCAGATTTCTGAGGAAATTGTTTTATTTAATACATTTTAGAATAAGGCCGTTACAAAATGGAAAAAGTAAAGGGGTCTGAATTAGAGGTCGACCGATTAATCGGAATGGCCGATTAATCAGGGCAGATTTCAAATTTTCATAACAATCGGAAATCTGTATTTTTGGGCACCGATTTGCCGATTTTTTTTTATTTTTTTACACCTTTATTTAACTAGGCAAGTCAGTTAAGAACACATTCTTATTTTCAATGACGGCCTAGGAACGTTCTGCCTCGACAGATTTTTAACCTTGTCAGCTCGGGGGATCCAATATTGCAACCTTACAGTTAACTAGTCCAATGCTCTAACACCTGATTACATTGCACTCCACGAGGAGCCTGCCTGTTAGCGAATGCAGTAAGCTATGGTAAGTTGCTAGCTAGCATTAAACTTATCTTAGAAAAAACAATCAATCAATGACTGTCATTGCTCCAATGTGTACTTAACCATCAATGCCTTTCTTAAAATCAATACACAAGTATATATTTTTAAACCTGCATATTTAGCTAAAAGAAATCCAGGTTAGCAGGCAATATTAACCAGGTGAAATTGTGTCATTTCTCTTGCGTTCATTGCACGCAGAGTCAGGGTATATGCAACAGTTTGGGCCGCCTGGCTCTTTGCGAACTAATTTGCCAGAATTTTACATAATTATGACATTACATTGAAGGTTGTGCAATGTAACAGGAATATTTAGACTCATGGATGCCACCCGTTAGATAAAATACGGAAAGGAATAAACGTTTTGTTTTCGAGGTGATAGTTTCCGGATTAGTCAAAGGTATATGGTTTAGAGAGAAATAGTCGACGCGTTATAATTCCTGTAATAACTTGCGGCTGAACTTGAAAGGGGTTCCTTCGTTATTTTACCGTTCATGTCTTCCATAGAGAATGTCTTGATCTACTTCAAATAAGGTCTGTGTTTCGTGCAGGCTTAAACCGCCTCGGCGTTTTGATACCCGTGTAAATCTCACTAGGATAAGGTGATGTTTGTCAACATATTTTCATAAATCCACTCTACAATTTTTTTTTTTAAATCTTCGCTTATATTTAGCCAATATTGATCAGAGTTACCTTGTCCTATGGATATCTACACAGTTATAAAATTGGCAAGGTGGTGTAAGCCTACACGAAACACAGACCTTATTTTAAGTGAATCTAAAAAATATCCTATGGAATAAATGAAGGAACCGCTTTTCAGATTTTGCTAGGTGTCAAGGGAATTATGACTCGCACTTTGGTCGTCAATTCTTACCATGCCCATTATTAAAATAGGATTTCCTGCATATAGAAATGACAGTTTTTGTTTTCAACATTCATCACAGGTAACTTAAACTCTATTTTTATTCAAACAGTTGAGAGTATGTCTCAAGCAGACTCTTCAGTATCATTGTCACTTCAGAGCTGTGTGTGTGTGTGTGTGTATTTATGTATTATATTGAGTTAAAATAAAAGTGTTCATTGTTCAATCAGTATTGTTGCAATTGTCATTATTACAAAAATGTGTGTGTGTGATATATATATATAAAACAATTGTTTTATATAAATTGGCCGATTAATCGGTATCGGTATTGAAAAATCATAATCGGTCGAAAAGTATGTGGACACCCCTTCAAATGAGTGGATTCAGCTAAGTGTATAAAATTGAGCACACAGGAATGCAATCGCCATAGACAAACATTGGCAGTAGAATTGCCTTACTGAAGAACACCGTGACTTTCAAAGTGGCACCATCATAGGATGCCACATTTCCAACAAGTCAGTTGGTCAAATTTCAGCCCTGCTAGAACTACCCCCATCAACTGTAAGTGCTGTTATTGTGAAGTGGAAATGTCTTGGAGCAACAACGGCTCAGCCGTGAAGTGGTAGGCCACACAAGCTCCCAGAACGGGACAGCCCAGTGCTGAAGCTTCATAGCTAGTAAAAAACGTCTGTTCTCGGTTGCAACACTCACTACCGAGTTCCAAACTGCCTCTGGAAGCAACGTCAGCACAAGAACTGTTCGTCTAGAGCTTAATTAAATGGGTTTCCATTGCCGAGCAGCCACACACAAGCCTAAGATCACCATGCGCAATGCCAAGTTTCGTCTGGAGTGGTGTAAAGCTCGCCGCCATTGGACTCTGGAGCAGTGGAATTGCGTTCTCTGGAGTGATGAATCACACTTATCCATCTGACAGTCCGACGGACGAATCTGGGTTTGGTGGAAGTCAGGAGAACTCTACTTCTAAAAGAACTGAGGTGAAATTTCACGATGAACTCACACATGGTGGAATGGGTTCAATGCTGGCAGCGAGGGGCTTGATCCGATCCAGTGTCACGTCTTCTTCGTTTCCAAAGTCAATGTAGAGAACTTTAGCATTTCCATCATCTGCAGCTACAGACTGGACAACACCTCTGTACCAGTTCTAGAGGGAGATAAGCAAAGGATTAGATAGAGGCTTTAAAAATACATACTAAGTAGTATCTTTACGACTGCGTTTTTTCAATTATTCTCAGTGTTCTTCTTCATCACCTGATCCAAGGAGTATTTGACGGCACAGACCTCTCCGGTGTCGGGCTTGTAGTCTGTCCCTAGCGAGCCGCCGTTGGTCTTCTGCAGTTCCACAGTAATGGCTCTCAGAGCCTCAACCAGCTCTGGGCTTTGGACGTGAATGAAAAACCTACCAGGGCTATGCAGCTCCACCACAGACACCTTAAGCCACAGACAACCAGGAAGAGAGAACACTTCATCTGAGTACACAAACACAATGAGACTCAACATACTACATTGATAATGTTGGCCTATGTACCTACAGGACAATCGTCATTGTGTGGGTGGAACATTGAGGTATGCTGGATTAGTTAGAACAATCCACAGGTGTACAAACATCAGACATAGCATATTTTCTAAACATGTGGAAAAAATAAGATAAGTCATTAATTCTGCCTCTTGAATTCTTTCAACAGTGACATTTTAGGTCCGACTTTTTCCCGGACCTAAACATGACCTCAGGAGGACATTAAAGGAGCTGGCCAGAGCACAAACCTGAATTTCCATTCCTTTGGTGATGTCATTCTTACGGAGGTCCCGCAGGTACACTCGCTGGGAGCAAGTCACATCACCGTTGTTCACCTGCAAACGCCAGGTAACTGTGTTACAGATCTCAAAATAATGTTCTCCTCAGTTGACTGGTCACATGTTCTAATAAATTCCATACAGTTGCCTGTCAAATATATAGTCAGCCTTGCACAATTCACTATTTCTTCTAAGTACAACAAAAAAAAGAGGAAATTTTTTTGGGGGGGAAACTTAGTTCACATGTATATTTGCTTGATTTACAAACACACAGGAACAAGAAAAAAAAATGGTCTGGACTAACTTACTCATTTACTGTGTAATTTCATGTGGTAAAATAGCAAAAATGAAAACCGAACATTTTGCTCCACATTGTAAAGTGCAAGGGTGCAAATATATTTGACCTCAACTGTACAAGTACATGAACTACAAAGTGAAAGGTTCAACAAATTGTGTGAGGGGTAGGAATGGGCGGATTTTTCCATTCCCTTCTCCGGCCGTTGTATTGGTAAGCTCAATGTTGAAAAATGTCTCAGTCCCTGGAGCAAAAACGTTGTGCTATCCAGGAGTACAAGTACAGGACATCAATATGCTTCTTCCAAACATTTTACACAAGCATCAGAAAAGTCTATCATAGTTCATGTAGAATTCAATGACATTATGGAAGGGCAGCTCAGAACACCTGGATATGGATTTCAAAGAACTGATTGGGTCACTGCTTGACACCAACAAAAAACCCATAATATCTGGCCCTCTACCATCCCTAAATCGTGGCATTGAACGTGTCAGCAGACTTTTAACCCTCCATAACTGTCTACGAGATATGCAGATGGGTGTAACATTTGACAATTTTGAAACCTTCTGGAAACATAGCTCTTTTTGGTTCCTGGATCCTTTCAAAGCATTTTAAGGCTGCATTGAGACAATGACTTATCAATGACCCAAGGCCAGCTCAGTTGAGCCCTACCATTGTGTCGCTGAGTTGTCATAATGCTTCAGCAAATGTACATTACACCAGGGGCGTTGGAAGACACAATGTAAGTAACCTAAATTTGTCCCTCTCACTGCCCTGAATGCCTCTGCTGATCCTACAGCTATTGTATGCAGTTATCATGTGCCCATGAACAAGAGTTATACCATTAGCACTGAGGCGGTGTGCCCTTGTAGGAAGTGCAGGGCGTGCAGCTCACCCTGCACTAACAAATAAAATGAGCATGTCTACTTCTGCTAAGCTTCCCAGTAAAGCAATGAAAACAAGCAACCATCCCAGAAAAGCGCTAAAAATATCCCACATTAACATATGTAGCTTAAGAAACAAGGTTCATGAAATCAATAACTTGCTAATAACAGATTACATTCATAAACTCACTTAGATAATACCATTGATGATACAGTGGAAGCAATACATGGTTATAACATCTACAGAAAATCCAATGGCAGAGGTGTGGCTGTTTATATTCAGAACCACATTCCTGTAAAGCTTAGAGAGGATCTCATGTTAAATACTATTGAAGTAATATGGCTAGAGGTTCATCTGCCTCACCTAAAGCCCATTCTGGTGGGAAGCTGCTATAGACCACCAAGTGCTAACAGTCAGTATCTGGATAACACGTGTGAAATGCTTGATAATGTATGTGATATCAACAGAGAAGTATATTTTCTGGTTGATTTAAATATTGATCGGCTTTCGTCAAGCTGCCTACTCAAGAAAAAGCTTCAAAATGTTATCAGTGCCTGCAACAAACAGCACAGGAATGAAAGCATCATCTTTACTAATGCTGCAGAAATGTGCTTGAAAACAGTATCCAAATCCATCGGATGTAGTGATCACAATATAGTAGCCAGATCTAGGAAAACCAAAGTTCCAAAGGCAGGGCTTAATATAGTGTATAAGAGGTAATACAATACATTTTGTAGTGATTCCTATGTTGATGTAAATAATATTTGCTGGTCTGTAATAACCAGACGCTGCACTTTACAACTTTATGAAATTGCTTATCCCAGTTACTATTACGAATGCACACATGAAGAAAATGGCTGTAAAAACTGTTAAATCCCCAAGGATTGATGTGGATTTTTTTTAAATGATGGTTGAGAGTAGGGTTGTTACAGTGACCGTATTAAAGCCAACCCGGAGGTCACGAGTCATGACGGCAGTCAAATTCCACGTGACCGTTTAGTCACGGTAATTAGGCTTCTCCAAGCTCAGATGCTGCTGATGGTCAAACTTCCTGGTACTCAGCACTCTATTGTCCCTCTAATCACAGACATCAATGCAAATGTGATCTAAATCAAACACTTCATAAGAGCCCATGAGCTTATGTTGCGCAACATTTCTATAAGGCTATGCAAATGTGTGAGAAAACAGAGTGATGGCCTTTATTAAAAAGAGGATCCCATCAGCTTTCTATATATATTTATATATATATCTATATTTATTAATCAACTTTCCTAATATTAAGCACATTGCTTATCTTCACAACAGGAGTATCGCCTACCTGGCTGGCATGAAAATTAACCACGGGAAAGCGTTCCTCCATTCGCTATTTAAGTGCATAGATTACATGTATTTCCACACCCTGCCCCTTTTGAAACAGGTGCATGATAATGGTCCATTCTAAATCAAAACAAATTTCACACATTATTTAATATGAAGACGAGATTAAAACAAGAATAGTCAAACTTTGTCACATGCGCCGAATACAACAAGTGTAGACCTTACCGTGAAATGCTTACTTACAAACCCTTAACCAACAGTTCAGTTCAAGAAGAGTTCAACTCAAACTAAAGTAAAAAATAATAAAGAAATACAAAAAAATAACAATAACAAGGCTATATACAGGTGGTACCAGTACAGAGTCAGTGTGCATGGGTACAGGTTAGTTGAGGTAATTTGTACATGTAGGTAGGGGTGAAGTGACGATGCATAGATAAACAGAGAGTACCAGCAGTGTACAAAACAAATGGGGGCGTCAATGTAAATAGTCTGGTCGCCATTTGATTATTTATTCAGCAGTCTTATGGCTTGGAGTTAGGAGCTGTTAAGGAGCCTTTTGGTCCAAGACTTGGCGCTCTTGTACAGCTTGCTGTGCGGTAGCAAAGAAAACTGTCTATGACTTTGGTGACTGGAGTCTAACAATTTTTGGGGCATTCCTCTGACGACGCGTATTATATAGGTCCTGGATGGCAGGAAGCTTGGCACCAGTGATGTACTGGGCCGTACGCACTATCCTCTGTAGCGCCTTACGGTCAGATGCCGAGCAGTTGCCCGTCAGGAACTCCAAGATCCAGTTGCAGAGGTAGTAGATGTTTAGTCCCAGAGCCCTTAGCTTAGTGATGAGCTTCGTGGGCACTATGGTGTTGAATGCTGAGCTGTAGTCAATGAACAGCATTCACACATAGGTGTTCCCTTTGTCCAGGTGGGAAAGGGCAGTGTGGAGTGTGATTGAGATTGCATCATCTGTGGATCTGTTGGTGCGGTATGCAAATTGGAATAGGTCTAGGGTATCCGGGAGGATGCTGTTGATATGATCCATTACCAGCCTTTGAAAGCACTTCTTGGATACCGACGTGAGCGCAACGGGGCAGTAATCATTTAGGCAGGTTACATTCTCTTCCTTGGGCTCAGGGACTATGGTCTTCTGCTTGAAACATGTAGGTATTACAGAATTGGTCAGGGAGAGGTTGAAAATGTTAGGCTCGACACTTGCCAGTTGGTCCGCGCATGCTTTGAGTACACGTCCTGGTAATCCGTCTGGCCCCGCGGATTTGTGAATGTTGACCTGTTAAAAGGCTTTATCACATCGGCTACCAAGAGTGTTATCACAGTCATCCAAAACAGCTGATGCTCTCATGCATGCTTCAGAGTTGCTTGCCTTGAAACGATCATAAAAAGGCATTTAGCTCGTCTGGTAGGCTCGCGTCACTAGGCAGCTTGCGTCTGGGTTTCCCTTGTAGTCTGTAATAGTTTTCAAGCCCTGCCACATCCGACGGGTGTCAAAGCCGGTGTAGTAGTTCAATCTTAATCCAGTATTGCCGCTTGATTGTTCGTCTGAGGGCATAGCAGGATTTCTCCTAAGTGTCCAGATTAGTGTCTCGCTTCTTGAAAGCGGCAGCTCTAACTCTATGCGGTTGTTTCCTGTAATCCATGGCTTCTGGTTGGGATATGTACAGTTGAAGTCAGAAGTTGACATACACCTTAGCCAAATACATTTAAACTCAGTTTTTAAGAATTCCTGACATTAAATCCTAGTAAAAATTCCCTGTCTTAGGTCAGTTAGGATCACCAATTCATTAAAAGAATATGAAATGTCAAAATAATAGTAGAGAGAATGATATTTTCCAGCTTTTACTTCATCACATTCCCAGTGGTTCAGAAGTTTACATACACTCAATTAGTATTTGGTAGCATTGCCTTTAAATTGTTTAACTTGGGTCAAACATTTTGGGTAGCCGTCCACAAGCTTCCCACAATAAGTTGGGTGAATTTTGGCCCATTCCTCCTGACAGAGCTGGTGTAACCGAGTCAGGTTTGAAGGCCTCCTTGCTCGCACATGCTTTTTCAGTTCTGCCAGCAAATTTTCTATAGGATTGAGGTCAGGGCTTTGTGATGGCCACTCCAATACCTTGACTTTGTTGTCCTTAAGCAATTTTGCCACAACTTTGGAAGTATGCTTGGGGTCATTGTCTATTTGGAAGACCCATTTGCGACCAAGCTTTAACTTCCTGACTGATGTCTTGAGATGTTGCTTCAATATATCCACATAATTTCCCTCCCTCATGATGCTATCTATTTTGTGAAGTGCACCAGTCCCTCCTGCAGCAAAGCACCCCCACAACATGATGCTGCCACCCCCGTGTTTCACGGTTGGGATGGTGTTCTTCATCTTGCTTCTTCCTCCAAACATAACGATGGTCATTATGTCCAAACAGTTCTATTTTTGTTTCATCAGACCAGAGGACATTTCTCCAAAAAGTACGATCTTTGTCCCCATGTGCAGTTGCGAACCGTAGTCTGGCTTTTTTATGGCTGTTTTGGAGCTGTGGCGTCTCCTTGCTGAGCGCCATTTCAGGTTATGTCGATATAGGACTCGTTTTACTGTGGATAGAGATGCTTGAGGAAACAGGTACAAAAGTATCTTCACAAGGTCCTTTGCTGTTGTTCTGGGAATGTTTTGCACTTTTCGCACCAAAGTACGTTCATCTCTAGGAGACAGAACGGGTCTCCTGAGCGGTATGACGGCTGTGTGGTCCCATGGTGTTTATACTTGCGCACTGTTTGTTCGTACCTTCAGGCATTTGGAAATTGCTCCCAAGGATGAACCAGACATGTGGAGGTCTCCAATTTTTATTTCTGAGATCTTGATTGATTTCTTTTGATTTTCTCATGATGTCAAGCAAAGAGGCACTGAGTTTGAAGGTAGGCCTTGAAATACATCCATAGGTACACCTCCAATTGACTCAAATTATGTCAATTAGCCTATCAGAAGCTTCTAAAGCCATGACAATTTTCTGGATTTTTCCAAGCTGTTTAAAGGCAGTCAACTTAATGTATTGTAAACTTCTGACCCACTGGAATTGTGATGGTGAATAAGTGAAATAATCTGTCTGTAAACAATTGTTGGAAAATGTACTTGTGTCATGCACAAAGTACATGCCCTAACCGACTTGCCAAAACTATAGTTTGTTAACAAGAAATTTGTGGAGTGGTTGAAAAACTGTGCACTTATTGATGAAGTCGATGACTGAGGTGGTATACTCCTCAATGCCATTGGATGAATCCTGGAACATATTCCAGTCTACAGTCCTGTAGAGTAGCATGAGCGTCATCTGACCACTTCAATATTGAGCTAGTCATTGGTACTTCCTGCTTCTATCAGGATGGAATTATGATCAGATTTGCCAAATGGAGAGCGGGGGAGAGCTTTGTATGCATCTCTGTGTGCGGAGTAAAGGTGGTCAAGAGTATTTTTCCCCATGGACGCACGTGACATGCTGGTAGAAATTAGGAAAAAAAGATTTAAGTTTGCTTGCATTAAAGTCCCCGGCCAATAGGAGCGCCGCTTTTGGAAGAGCATTCGCTTGTTTGCTTATGGCCTTATACAGCTCATTGAGCGTGGTCTTAGTGCCAGCATTGGTCTGTGGTGGTAAACAGATGGCTACGAATAATATAGATGAGAACTCTCTTGGTAGGTGGTGTGGTTTACAGCTTATCATAAGGTACTCTACCTCAGGTGAGCAATACTTTGAGACTTCTTTAATTAGACATCGCACACCAGCTGTTATTGACAAAAATACACACACACCCAAAAATCGCATCTTCTTCTCTGTTCTGCCGGTGTTTGGAAAATCCCACCAGCTCTATATTATCTGTGTCGTCATTCAGGGACGACTAGGTGTAACATAAGATTACAGTTTTTAATGTCCCGTTGGTAGGATAATCGTAGGTCATCAATTTTATTTTTCAATGATTGCACGTTAGCCAGTAGAACAGATGGCAGTCGGAGTTTAGTCGCTCGCCTACGGATTCTCAGAAGGCAGCCCAATCTTTCCTCACGCAAATTACGGGGATTTGGGCCTGTTCTCGGGAAAGCAGTATATCCTTCTTGTCGGACTCGTTAAAGAAAAACGCTTCTCCATTCCAAGGTGAGTAATTGCTGTTCTGTCCAGAAGTTCTTTTCGGTCATTAGAGAGTAGCAACATTATGTACAAAACAAAAAATAAAGTTACAAAAAACACACACAAAAAAAAAAATAGCACAGGTGGTTAGGAGCATGGAAAACGTCAGCCATCCTCTTCAGCGCCATGGGTGACAATATTAGCCTATCACTTGTGAACGACATATCATCCCTTGTGAATGAAGCTCAGCTTAAGGCAAAAAATAAGCATGTCTTTTTTGTGTGCAAATTTCTCAAATCATAGTCCCACACCTCATGCAGCCAAACCCATAGACCAATATGTTTTGATAAGGTTTGTATCACAACTAAAGTAGCCAAATAACTTCTTAAAATGAAGCACATTAATCCGCTTTACAACGGGTGTAGAGCCTAACTGGCATATATACACAGTGTGAGTTTCAAGTTTGGGGAAGATCATTTTCACCATATCAATGCCCCTTTATAATAAAAGTATTACATGCATATTTGCATTTGCAATCACTTTTGAGAATGGCGTTTCCCTGTTAATTTAACATTCACGCTTATAGCCTACTGCCATGTGTGCTAGAAATAGCCGAATCGTTGGTCAACATTTTAAGCTTAACGTTCTGATCTGTTGCGTCAGGCTCATTGCTTAACTTTTTACGGCTAGGAGGCAGTATTCGGAAGTTTGGATGACTGAGGTGCCCAAAGTAAACTGCCTGTTACTCAGTCCCAGAAGCTAGGATATGCATATGCATTGTAGTATTGGATAGAAAACTCTAAAGTTCTTAATACTGTTAAAATAATGTCTGTGAGTATAACAGAACTGAAATGGCAGGCGAAACCCAGAGGACAAACAATCAAAAAAATCAGCCTACAACTGATTTCAAAGGCTGGCACTTTTATAATAGGGTGAAATCATGCCCGATTGCAGTTCCTAGAGCTTCCATTAGATGTCAACAGTCTTTAGAAAGAGTTTCAGGCTGGTTTTTGGAAAAATTAGCCAGAAATTGTAGTTTTTCTAGGTGGCTCCCATTTTGGCTATAGTGTTTCCAATGAGAGCGCGTTCTTTGGTACTTTTCTCCGGTAAAGACAATAACGATTCTCCTTCTTAAATTTGATCGTTTATTTGCGTATTAGGGTACCTAAAGTTTGATTATAAACGTTGATTGACTTGTTTGGCTAAGTTTATTGGTAACGTTTGGGATTCATTTTCTATGCATTTTGAAGGAGGTAAACCGAGTGGATTATTGACTGAAGCACGCCAGCTAAACTGAGTTATGGATATAAAGAAGGACTTTATTAAACAAAAGGATCATTTGTAATGTAACTGGGACCTTTTGGAGTGCCAACAGAAGAAGATCTTCAAAAGGTAAGGCACATATATCGCTATTTCTGACTTTCGTGTCGCAACTCCCTGGTTGAAAATGATTTGTTATGCATGTGTGTGCTGGGCGCTGTCCTCAGATAATCGCATGGTTTGCTTTCGCCGTAAAGCCTTTTTGAAATCTGACACGGCGGCTAGATTAACAACAAGTTAAGCTTTATTTTTGATGTATTGCACTTGTGATTTCATGAAGGTTTAATATTTATAGTAATTTAATTTGAATTTGGCGCTCTGCAATTTTACCCGGAAGGTGTCGAAATGCTAGCGTCCCACTGATCCGCAAGAATTAACAAAGAGCTGCAGTTAGTTTCAGAATGGGTGGCAAGGAATAAGTTAGTCCTAAATACAATAAAAGTATTGTATTTGGAACAAATCATTCACTAAAACCTAAACCTCAAATAAATGTGTAATAAATGGTGTGGAAATTGAGGAAGTTTGTGACTAAACTGCTTGGAGTAACCCTGGATTATAAACTGTCATGGTCCAAACATGTTGATACAGCTGTAGCTAAGATGGGGAGAAGTCTGTCCATAACAAAGCGCTGCTCTGGCTTTTTAACAACACTATCAACAAGGCAGGTCCTACAGGCGCTAGTTTTGTCGCACATGGACTACTGTTCCAGTCGTGTGGTCAGGTGCCACAAAAAAGGACTTCGGAAAATTGCAATTGGCTCAGAACAGGGCAGCACAGCTGGCACAGTACTACATAGAGGCATGGCTACATGGAACTCTATTCCACATCAGGTAACTGATGAAAGCAGTAGAATCGGATTTAAAATACAGATAAATATACACCTTATGGAACAGCGGGACTGTGAAGAGACAGGCACATAACACAAGCATTCTACACACAATTGCACATGGATGTTGTATTGTAAATATGTGGTTGTGGAATGGTGGCCTGAGGGAACACACTGAATGTGTTGGGTAAGGTGTGAAATGTAATGTAGTATTTTAAACTGTATGTAACTGTCTTATGTTGCTGGGGATCCGTAATAGGTACAAATACAAAAGGAAAGATAATAAAAAATATTTAAGTTGAAATACATTTACTAACTCGTATCAGCTCCATTAATATTCCTTTAACAGCCTCACTGAGTAAGTAGTGCTCTATTCTGGCCCTCACTGTAATTCATTTTCAAAGCAACTCGAGTCAGAGCAGTAGTGATGTGCAGTTTGTGAACGATTCTTTAGAGCAGGATTAATATGCTCTCCTCTGGCTCAGTGGCTCCGGAGATGTGCTCTGACCACCAACTGTATAAGTATGCAGAGAGAAATAGATCATGCTGCAGGAAGCAAAGAGAAGAAAACGACATGTTTAGAATTGATAATTGATCGCATGGTGCAAGAATGAATGCAATGAATTGATTATTATCGATGGAAATGGCTTTGTAGAACAAAAACACAGCTTTCTCTGCTCAACAAATTTCAACTCGACAATTAATCATTTGGGGGGGGGGGGGGGCTGCTGCAGTTTGCAAACGTTATTGTGCCAATCTCCCTCGCAGCAGTCAAGCAATTGCATTCCGCCAATAGTCATTCTCAATCGAGGAGTTTATTCAATCAGTATCGCTGAAGCGCTGCTCTGTAGCATGATTGAAATGTAATTTCCGCTTCAGCCAACATATGCAGTATCAAGAAATTGTTATTTGAATGCCTGTCAATCACAAATGTACATTGTTTGAAGCACACTTATAAGTCTGTCACAAATGACAGCTCCAATAAGCCCCTTATATTGAACGAGAGGCTTGTAGAAACATGATTCTTTTGAGTTTTTAGTTCATCGTTCGCCGGTAGGAGGTCCTACGTGCTCTGGGCATTACTGAAACAAATTAATCGAAAGATTTATTTTGACTGAACAAGTTCAAAAGATTGAGTCAGTAAAAAGAGACAAACTTCAGGAATTTGGCCAATTGAAACAAGTGTGATTTTCTCCACAGCACCTCAACACAGAAGAAATGATACCTTGGAGTCTGACGGGTTCTGCCCATGTCCCATCGGTGAAGCTGGGGTTTCCTTTGGCTTATCACTTTTTGAGATGAAGGGTGAAAAAAAAAAAAAAGGTGCATTTTAGATTTATTTTTAAAGGAACAATCTGCAGTTCAAACAACAAAGCAGACACCCCACCACTGATTTGGTAATAAGCTGAGAGATCAAAATTATAGTTCTCACCATGTTTAAAGGCTATACTGTGTTTTTTTTACAATTACATTGTACAAACAATGGATTTTAAAAAAAATGCTTATATTTTGGGTTCTGATGGAGTATGTTAAACTAAGTCATTTTCTTCAAGAATCAATGGGTATATCACTAATTTAAAAGTCCAGAAATGGAGGTAGCAATCGCATACTGCCCCTTTAAGCTTAACATGAAGTAAAAAGGGTTAAAGTTGCCTGCCTAGCACTAAAACATTCAATTCAACAAATCACCTTTGATTGAGCCAACAAAAACCATGATTAGTTAGATATTCACCTTGTGGGAGTATCCGCAGTACTGGGCTTGCACATGTGCCTGTGTGCATTCCAGTCCTCTGACTGGCAAGCCACTGAGCAGTAGCAGGTCTTCTTGCAGCGCGTGCAGCGAAGGTTACCTGGAAAAGATAAAAGGTTTATTCAATTCTAGCCCAGGTTATAGACCTCGATCAATAGCATCCAACAACTAGCTTTAATGATTTGTTGTGTACTGATCAGTGATTTAAGGGATGCGGATTTAATAAGAAATGTCTACCGATTATGGATATACCTTCCAATGCGGGACACGTGCTGCTAAACAGGTACAGTCATTTAAGTGCGACTTAACATGAACACTTCTCCTATGTTATACACTGTGAACAGTAATCCTGTTCACAGTATGCCGTAGAACATGTGGGGCAAAGACAAACAAAGTGATACATCAATGAGAAATTAGCAGGGAAATAAGACCAACCTTGCTGACTGCAGTAGTTGCACAACTTAACTGTGAATGGGGGCATAGAGGCTGTTTTCTACAAGGGCAAAATAACAAATGTTACACATGTTGTCACTGCCTTTCAGGCAGGCGTTACATTTGAGAGATGGAAAATTGATATTACAATTGAAAAATAATAAATGCATACCATAGAGCCGGTTGTGAGTAGAGTGGTTTCTTTTCGGCTGGCCTCGGCTTTGACAAAGAAAATAAGTATCATTATTTACGTGCTAAAATTAGGGTGTTAGGTGACGCAACAAACAATGGATGCCATGCGAGAATTCGACAAAAAACAGCAGTGATCAAATAAATGTAAAAATACATAAATCATTTGAAAACATGAATGAGGAAGTTAACCATGTCAAGAAATCACAATACTGTACGTTATGATATTTACATGAGCCCAAATGTAAAGTGCCGTGTTCAGAACTTATGAAACACGTAAAATTGGCGTTCATATTTGCTCTTTGCGATGGGTATTCATCATTCTACTCGAGTAAGATCGATGTGACGTCGTATTGGCAACAAGTATGAGAAAGTCCTGAGGGTGTTACACAGTCAAAGGTACTAGGACTGAAAAATAAGGCAAAACCTTTCTCCTTTGCTTCGGTCATTGATGTTTTCAGAGACACTAAAGTAGAGGTTACAAAGTAGAGCTTCGTAGCTACATTTTGGTGTATGGGTTGTCATGGATTGGTTCACACTCACATGGTGCCTCCCGTGACGAGAAGCTAGGTAGCTAGCTGTGTGAGAGAGTGTTTATTGGCCTGACGCTGTTCGCTGAAGTAACTTCCTGGGCAAGTGGCAGCCCTACTCTGCAGTGGGGGTATTGTGCCAGCTCCAAATTTTGTGATTGATGGTTTTATTTGCTAGAAACGGTGCAGCTTATCCTCCCATAACAAGAGCAACTCATCAACACCAAACATATCACAACCCAACTCAGGTGTATGCCTACCTTAGAAGTAAGCCATCTTATTAGACAAGTAGTGTAGCCTTCTGTGTTACAGTTCAGACTTAGTGAGACGCTTGGGCGGTAAACGGTATACCAGGGTATTTAGAAATAACCATGGTATGGTTTTTACAATACCGTTTAAACCATTTTTGAAGTTTTTCAATTTTGATTTAATATTTGTAGCCATTTTTTAAGTAAATACCTGCAGTCAACTTGTGGAATATGTTAAGAGATGAAGCAGATCACGTTCTTCATTTCACAGGTCACATTATGAAGCTTACCATAGTCCCCCAGAACAGTTGAGCCAGTCACGTGTTTGTTAATAGCACAACGGGAGAAAGCAGGAGCAGGTGAGTCCAACTGAATTGACAGGGGTTGTGTTTTATAAGAGAGATCTTTTATAAAACACAACCCCAGCTCATAAATGTATTCATATATAGATAGGTAGGTGCTACCTCATGTCATTTTTGGTGCGTTTGACATTTACAAGTGAATGTGAACGAGAGGCATTGTGCAAAATAAGAATTGATGCATGGCTGTCTGAAGGAGGAACGGTACTGGCTACATCAGTCAGAGCGGTACATCAGTCAGAGTGCTGTCCGCTGATAGAATGCCCGTTTGTGAATTTTCATCCGAATGGAGAAGTGCAACTGAAACTGAAGCACAAAATTTGTCTGACACCGAGCAGATATTACAATAAAAAGCACACAGGCCTGTTGGCCTAGTGTCTCCAGACTCCACACAGACATAGCGTGTAGCCTGCACATGCTGCTCCAGAGCCAGTACCGTTCTTCCTTCAGACAAACATGCATCAATTTTTATTTTGTACAATGCCTCTCGTTCACATATTGTTTCCCATGCTTGTTCAATGAACCATAAACAATTAATGAACATGCACCTGTGGAACGGTCGTTAACTTCTTCAGGCTAGGGGGCAGTATTCGGAAGTTTGGATTAATAAGGTGCCTAAAGTAAACTGCCTGTTACGCAGGCCCAGAAGCTAGGATGTGCATATAACGGTAGTATTGGATAGAAAACACTCAAGTTTACAAAACGGTTAAAATAATGTCTGTAAGTACAACAGAAAAAAAGCAAAGGCAAGCGAAAAGCCGAGGACAATCCATCCACAATTTTTTCCCCCAGCTCACCTCTGATTACAATGGCTGGGAATGGGAATATAAAAGGAGGTCATCCCAGATTGCAGTTCCTAGGGCTTCCATTAGATGTCAACAGTCTTTAGAAAGAGTTTCAGGCTGGTTTTTGGAAAAATTTGCTAGAATTTGTAGTTTTTCTAAGTGGCTCCCATTTTGACTTTAGTGTTTGTAGCGCGTTCCAGTAAAAGCGCGTAGTTCGTTATTTATCTCCGGTAATGGTCTCCGGTATTCTCCGTCTTAAATTACAGTTTTTATTTACATAATAGGGTAGCTGAGGATTGATTAGGAACGTTGTTTGACTTGTTTAGAAGAAGTTTATTGGTACGAGGGAAACCGGTGGCTTACTAAGTCAAGCCGCGCCATTGACACATACTTTTTTGGGGATATGTCGTGGCAATTTCCTGTATTACCAAATGCAGAGAGTTATAAACCACACACCAGTTAGAGTTATACTTAAATTTCATCTTTAATAATATGAGCTTCAAAATCGCCCTTTGACTCTCAGATCAATTCAGTGTCTATAATGAATTCTGAGAGTGCCTACAAAAGAATACCAAGATCTTTTATAACTAAGATACACCCCTCTCAACTCACATGACGAACCACAGATCTCAGGAACTCTTCACAAAGGGCCTTTTACTTTAGAAAGGAGTATCCCATAGCATTATCTATAAATTATCGTTCAGTTTGGTCTCTAAGACGAGGTTCTAATCTCATTCCTGGTACTTCATAGTACCAAAACATTACCTCATCCATCTGGAATGCTCTTTAGGCTTTATTGGCCAAAGACATCGTAAATCTTCTCTGTCAGTGCTATCTCATAGAGGCCCATCCTCAGTGGAACACACACACACAATAGTCGACAGATTCTATTCTGTCGACTAAAACAACCATTCTAATGCAATGATTATAATATAATCTTACAAGCACTAAAACATAATCTCGCAATTTTCCATGACAGATATAAAGAAGGACTTTATCGAACAAAAGGACCATTTGTTATGTAGCTGTGACCCTTGTGATTGTAACCAGATGAAGATCTTCAAAGGTAAGTGATTTATTTTATCGCTATTTCTGACTTTCGTGACGCATCTGCTTGGTTGGAAAATGTGTGTAATGCTTTTGTGTGCGGGGCGCTGTCCTCAGAAAATCGCATGGTGTGCTTTCGCCGTAAAGCCTTTTTGAAATCTGACAAAGCAGCTGGATTAACAAGAAGTTAAGCTTTTAAATGATGTATGACGCTTGTATTTTCATGAATGTTTAATATTACGATTTCTACAATTTCAATTTGGCGCTCTGCAATTTCACCGGATGTTGTTGATGTGGGACGCTAGCGTCCCAATGACCCGTAAGATGTTAAGACACTAACAGTTTACAGCTTTAGGCAATTAAGGTCACAGTTTTGAAAACTTAGGACACTAAAGAGGCCTTTCTACTGACTCTGAAAAAACACCAAACGAAAGATGCCCAGGGTCCCTGCTCATCTGCGTGAACGTGCCTTAGGCATGAGAACTGCAGATGTGTCTAGGGCAATAAATTGCAATGTCTGTACTGTGAGACGCCTAAGAGAGCGCTACAGGGAGACAGGACGGACAGCTGATGGTCCTCGCAGCGGCAGACCATGTGTAACAACCCCTACACAAAATCTGTACATCCGAACATCACCTCTGCGGGACAGGTACAGGATGGCAACAACTGCCCGAGTTACACCAGGAACGCACAATCCCTCCATCAGTGCGCAGACTGTCCGCAATAGGCTGAGAGAGGCTGGACTGAGGGCTTGTAGGCCTGTTGTAAGGCAGGTCTTCAACAGACATCAACAGACATGTTGCCTATGGGCACAAACGCACAATCACTGGACTAAACAGAACTGTCAAAAAAGTGCTATTCACTGACGAGTCGCGGTTTTGTCTCACCAGGGGTGATGGTCGGATTCGCGTTTATCGTGAGCGGGATCGATTTGGAGGTGGAGGGTCCGTCATGGTCTGGGGCGGTGTGTCACAGCATCCTCGGACTGAGCTTGTTGTCATTGCAGGCAATCTCAACGTTGTGCATTACAGGGAAGACATCCTCCTCCCTCATGTGGTACCTGATGGAGTCACCTTGGGGTCATGATAGGGGCTGCACCAAATTATTGATGTATTATAATAATTGATTATGCTTATGTTGTATTAATATAAGGGGAAAGGCTATAAGATCCCTCCTTCAGTACATCTATAGGGTCGTGGACTACAGATTAGATATAATATATATTATAAGGTTTAATATTGTTCCACAGTTATTTTCTAGTCTCTGCTTCTTATAAGAAACGGTCAGAGATGTGATAGTTATTGCAGTCAAAACAATCGGTGAGAAGGCGCAGCAAGGCTAAAAGAGATGCTTAGACACAGAACCCTGCAGGGGAGTGAAAGAGATGAGACAAGTCAGACATACCACTATAAAGCAACTTGGGGAGTGGTAAATTACTGCTGAGCCCTTAGAAAACACTGGAACTATTGTTCTCCCCTGCAAGTTTGTATAACTGTATATGCATGGGCTTGGTCTCATGAGTAGAAGGTGTTGACGTACGCAGTTACATCACTAGGGGTTGACGGCAAGCATATTAAAACAACTTGGACCCTTTCCTATTTTACAGAACTTACTCAGAAACATGCGTGCTATGTTCCCATTGTCAACTTCTGTCTGCAATTGCATTAAAGGTTTTTGATTGATTTACTTAAAGATATTGTCTGATTGCTGATTTCCCCAATCAGCAAATGATTGACAAGGAACCTATCCCAACATACCCTTCCTGCAGGCTCATCCTGATATGAGCAAAAAAAGAAACGTCTTCACTGTCAACTGAGTTAATTTTCAGCAAACTACATAACAAGATTCAACAACTGATACATAAACTGAACAAGTTCCGCAGACATGTGACTAACAGAAATTGAATAATGTGTCCCTGAACAAAGGGGGGATCAAAATCAAAAGTAACAGTCAGTATTTGGTGTGGCCACCAGCTGCATTAAATACTGCAGTGCATCTCCTCATGGACTGCACCAGATTTGGCAGTTCTTGCTGTGAGATGTTACCCCACTCGTCCACCAAGGCACCTGCAAGATTCCGGGCATTTCTGGGGGCAATGGCCCTAGCCCTCACTAGAGGTTGACCGATTATAATTTTTCAACGCCGATACCGATTATAGGAGGACCCAAAAAAAAGCAGATACCGATAAATCGGTCGTTTAATTTATTTGTAATTATGACAATTACAACAATAGTGAACGAACACTTTTATTTTAACTTAATATCAATAAAATCAATTTAGCCACAAATAAATAATGAAACATGTTCAATTTGGTTTAAATAATGCAAAAACAAAGTGTTGGAGAAGAAAGTAAAAGTGTAATATGTGCCATGTAAAAAAGCTAACGTTTAATTAAGTTCCTTGCTCAGAACATGAGAACATATGAAAGCTGGTGCTTCCTTTTAACATGAATCTTCAATATTCCCAGGTAAGAAGTTTTAGGTTGTAGTTATTATAGGAATTATAGGACTATTTCTCTCTATACCATTTGTATTTCATATACCTTTGACTATTGGATGTTCTTATAAGCACTTTAGTATTGCCAGTGTAACAGTATAGCTTCCGTACCTCTCCTCCCCCCTACCTGGGCTCGAACCAGGGACATATCGACAACAGCCACCTTCGAAGCATCGTTACCCATCGCTCCGCGGCCCTTGCAGAGCAAGGGGAACAACTACTTCAAGGTCTCAGAGCGAGTGACGTCACCGATTGAAACGCTATTAGCACGCACCCCGCTAACTAGCTGGCCATTTCTCATCGGTTACACCAGCCTAATCTCGGGAGTTGATAGGCTTTAAGTTATAAACAGCGCAATGCTTGAAGCATTGCGAAGAGCTGCTGGCAAATGCACAAAAGTGCTATTTGAATGACTGCTTACGAGCCTGCTGCTGCCTACCACCGCTCAGTCAGAGTGCTCTATCAAATATCAAATCATTGACTTAATTTTAACATAATAACACACAGAAATGAGCCTTAGGTAATTAATTAATGGTCAAATCCGGAAACTATCATTTCGAAAACAAAACTTGTATTATTTCGGTGAAATACGGAACCGTTGCGTATTTTATCTAACGGGTGGCATCCCTAAGTCTAAATATTGCTGTTACATTGCACAACCTTCAATGTTATGTCATAATTATGTACAATTCTGGAAAATGAATTACGGTCATTGTTAGGAAGAAATGGTCTTCACATAGTTCGCAGCGAGCCAGGCGGACCAAACTGCTGCATATACCCTGACTCTGCTTGCACGGAACGCAAGAGAAGTGTCACAATTTCCTTAATTAACTTCTCTAGGATAGGTGGGACGGTAGCGTCCCACCTGGCTAACATCCGGTGAAATTGCAGAACGCTAAAATTCTAAATACACCATTCGTAATATTAAACATTCTTGTAAATACATGTATCTTACATATTTTAAAAGCTTAACTTCTTGTTAATCCAGCCGCTTACCAAGCATACCATGCGATTATCTGAGGACAGCACCCAGCACACAAGTATTACTAGCATTTTCCAACCAAGCATTAGCGTCAGAAATAGCAATAAAATAATCAATTACCTTTGAAGATCTTCTTTTGGCAATAGAAAAGGTCCAATCTACACAATAAATGGTCGTTTTGTTCGATAAAATCCATTTTTATATCCTAACACGAAACATTTTGTAAACGGCATGTGTCATGAATTCCGTCTCCTTCAACTTTCGACAAAACATTAGATGAATTACTCATACTAAACTTACGTTTATCTAATCATGGTTGGTTTCACTGCAATCCTCTGTTTGTTTGTAACACAACCAGACTTCATGGTTCTTTCGCGGGACGTATTGACCGAAAGGAACTGATTTGAACACACCAAACAATGACATCATTGCGCACCAATGATATGACCAGTGCTTCGTTGATTAACTGTATTTCGGCCCAATGACCACTGATCGTCTTGAAATCTAGCTTGGTAGATAGCCAATGAGCTGAAGTAAACGGCAATGTGTAATGGTTATATCCGGGAAGCTTGAAACTCGAGCGTAAAGACACTCATTCGCCATTGAAAATTTTACCTGAAGCAGCCACGCTGGTTACGCATAGCAGTATTGTTGAGAGCATTTTCCGCAGTTTTATCTGAAGAATTATGGCGACTAAATCTTGGAAATCAAAGGCAAAATCTAGGTATACAGATCTACACGATATTATTGACGAAATTGATAGAGAAAGTGAGACGGAATTACTACAAGATGAGTCAGAGTGTGACAATAGTTTTGACTCGCAAACCGAGGAGATGTTCTTGTATGGAGAAGATGCAGTGTTGGACTGGTGAGTACTTCTCATGCCGTTGTTTGAAATTAATCATATCAAAAATTATTCATTTGAGTTGTTTGAGATATTTAAATTTTATTTACCATATATAAAAAATATAATCAGTAATGAAATGTGTAAAGTACCCATGGCTCTACATTGTGGGTAGAGTGTATGTACAGTGGGGCAAAAAAGTATTTAGTCAGCCACCAATTGTGCAAGTTCTCCCACTTAAAAAGATGAGAGAGGCCTGTAATTTTCATCATAGGTACACTTCAACTATGACAAAATGAGAAAAAAAATCCTGAAAATCACATTGTAGGATTTGTAATGAATTTATTTGCAAATTATGGTGGAAAATAAGTATTTGGTCACCTACAAACAAGCAAGATTTCTGGCTCTCACAGACCTGTAACTTCTCACTCATTACCTGTATTAATGGCACCTGTTTGAACTTGTTATCAGTATAAAAGACACCTGTCCACAACCTCAAACAGTCACACTAGTAGTGATGCACCGATATGACATTTTTGGCTGATACCCGATATTTTCCCTGCCAAAAAACCCTGATACCGATAACAAATATTTAAAAAAATTAGCGTCCTTTTAAAGCATTCTAGTACAGTTAACTATTTAACACCTACACATGGACGCAGCGGTCTTAGGCATTGTATCTCCTTGCAAGAGGGGTCACTACAGTCCCTGATTTGAATCCACGCTGTATTCACATCCATGATTGGGAGTACCATAGGGCGGCGGACAATTGGCCCAGCGTCGTCCTGGTTTGCCGGGATAGCCGTCATTGAAATAAGAATTTGTTCTTCACTGACTTGCCTAATTAAATAAAGAATACACACACACACACACACACAGACCAAAAAGTTATTTTGTTGGCATTTACATATGTCCCCATTACCAGTAAAACATAATCAAAACCTATTTATTTCACTTACTTGCTGTGCTGTTTCGTTGTTCATTTGTTCAGTCGTTTCATTCTCAACCAGGACTTCTACAGAACGCCGTTTGGGTCTTTGCGTGTCAAAGAAATACACGTCAAATAACACTATTTGACCAATCAGGACCTGAATATGACTGCACATCACGTAATAATTTAACACGTTCATTTAATTTTTTACGTAGTTATTACACATTGATTACTTTCACTCGTAATTTAATATGTCACAATGATATCTATGCTATGATGCTGGTAAAGTTGTCTCACGCACCTACAGTGCTGGTCATAAAAAAAGCTAGCTAGCTCATGGATGCAAACAATATTCTTCCCCAAAAACATAGCAAAACGACATCTGTTTCAGTAGCTATAGTTAGCTAGGTGTCATCTAAAATAACCCTAATTTCTAAGACAGTTCTTATGTGATTAATGGTGGTCGGACCCATCTATGTGAAGCTAGCCACAATAAGGATTAGCCACAATAGTGGACTTTGAAGTTAGCCTTCAAAATATAAGTATTTTGTATTAATTTACATCACTGTCAATGTCATACTTTTATTTTGAAGGCAAACCGCAAATTCTATTATTGTGCCTAATCCTTATTGTGGCTAGCTTCGCAATGCGGTCAGGTCGAGCCTCACTAGCCAGATGAAGCTAGCTGGCTACTTGTAACGTTAGCTTTGGGTAACAGTGTTAAGTAGCTGGCTAGCTATTTATTTTCATGAATTTAAGTTTAATTTCAATAGGTGAACAACAAGTGACAACCTTGCTAATATTTACTCACAAGGATTCCTAAATCATTGCTAAGAATAATGAAAATGACTGCAGTTTCTACTGGTCATTGTTTTCAGGCTGGTTGTATTGGTGCTAGCTAGGTACCAAGCTAAAGTTAGCTACCCCAGAAGTCCAACAAATGATGCTTTATTACAAACGCGGTATTGTAAACACAGCGTTTGTGGCCAGTGTTTGCGTGTTTGTACAGTTTTGACAGTGCTACTGTATCTTTTTTGACAAGCAAAGATCCAAACGGCATTCAATAGTATGTATGTCGTGAAGCCAATAGCAGTGACGCCATTACCGTGTAACTCCGGTAGGGCAACATCTGCAAAATAGCACACTTGGTAGTGTGTACCGGTGCTCGACCAGTTGGCGAAAGCCAACATCATCCACAACAGAGAACAGTTGATTGTTAAGGGCAATGAATTCCATTATCTTGGCATTAATGGATTTCGCCTTTGAGTTGTCTCGCTGAAATTGTCTTACTCTTACAAATGATTGCTCGACTTCTTGACTGCTCGATCCACACAGCAGACATAGTGGGCTAGGTTAGGAATGCTGTGTTGCACGTGTAGCGCAAAATTTTACGTGGCGTCATTACGCCATGTACCTACGTTATATAGGTATGCACGGTAGCTTTGACATCAGTTATTAACGTCAGTGTTAAACTAGACACCAACCGATTTTGGCATTTTTAGCTAATATCGTCCGATTCCGATGTTCACCGATATATCATGACCTTTTCCAATCACTTGAAAATAAGATCTTATCCTCATGAAATAAAGTGTTCTGTGTTTGAGAAGCTTCTCTATAGCATGGAATCCAAAGTATAATACCAGAACCATAATATAATTTTGACCCCTAACACCCTACTAAAATCACTACAGTATTCATAACTGACAGACATTCTGCATGGCCATTATGAATATCAAGCAGCCATTACAGTTAAATAAATCCAGGAGCTGTATTTCGAAATGACATTTTCACTAATCAACAATCATTTGACACAATGCATAGCACATTCATACAAATACCATCCCCGTTGGAGCTCGCTAGAGGCCGGTCTGGTGTTGGGCCAGGGGCCCTTGGGGTTGCAGCGGCACCTGCTGGGCTGGTTGACGGCCTCCTCAAAGGCATGTTGGGTTGCACCACGTTTTGGAAAGTTTCACGGTTCATGATCATGCTGTCAACCCTAAATGAAAGAGCATATTAAAACAGTCTTAGCTACGTTGTTGAAACATTACCATATCACTACAAGATTGATTTGGCACTTCGTTTGCGAGCAACCATGTAGCTAGCCAAGTTGTTTGACGAATGACTACTAGCTAGCCAACTGGTGGTGAACGTAGTTATTTTCCTCCAGCCTATCATCGTGGCAAGTTAAATGTGCCTTCGAAATATAGCTAGCAAGATGTGTCCCAATATAACTAGCTAGTTAAGTGACCTTGAGTTTGCACCATATCATTGGAAGACAACTCTTCAATTAGTCTAACGTTACCTATCGACTTGCTAGTAAATTAACTGTTTAGCCAACTCCTGTAACGTTAACTAGTAACGAAATTAACTGGCTAACTCAGCGAGACGCTAGCCGATTATTTTGTAGATAAACCCAAAGGCTGCATAAACACTAATTGAAATATAAGCCATTTATAGTGTAAACTTGAAAGACGTCAATTTTTCCAATGAAAACATAATTCTTTCTTATGTCATTTCGTGATAAATTTGAATGTACCTGTCTTTCGCTGTCACACGTGGTGTTGTGCCTTTCCGTCTCTGATATGCACCCATGCGGTGGACAAGACATTGTCCACGCGCTGCGCTCCAGATTTTGCGCGTGCCAAGTTGCTATTGTTTGTCTATATACCAAAAATATATTTATTGGTTTGGTATATACTTTGATGATGCTATTTAGATCATCTATGCACTCTCGAGCCCTTTTGTTAATTAAAGAGGCAGTAGGGTAGACAAATTAATGGTGTTCGTTTTTCAAATGTGTCATTTATTTAACCTGTCCAGGTGAGATATTTGGGTCGTTCTGTCGGAGTTATCGGAAGTTCGTAGTTCTGACTGAGAAGTTTCACTAGAACGACCCTCCAAATTGTAATTTCAAGTGGCAAACTGAGGAAATATTGTTTATGTTCCAAAATGCATACTTGTGTTTTGTCTAAAGCATATTCATAGGTTGCACCTCGGTGCACGCGATACAATTGCAATCAGTCGATATAATTGTCAACTATTATTAGAAATCAAGCGATATGAATCAGACAGTGGGGCGCCGCCTGACCCACTAGTTTGTCAGAAGGTTCAAATCAACGTTTCATATCTTGTTGTAGATGTACCGTACTAACAATGACACAATAACGCGAGATCACATTTCCAGCATGCCGAAACCCAGACCTCCCTTGCCCGCCATAGGAAGCAACATGGTAATTGATCAATAATAAGTGAGCATTGCATTGGCACAGATGGCTAGCTTTACTGACATTGCTAGCCCGTGGTCGCGTTGCTAGCCATCGGGCCCGTTCCAGGATGCAGGTCTACACAGGTGCGTTCATTGCAAGGCTACGCACGGTTGCTTTGCAAGCCCGCGGGCGCGTCGCTGGTCTACACGGGTGCGTTCCAGGGGTCTTCATTGCTTCATAACGGATACTAACAGATTAGCATAATTTGTTTAGATTATTTGATGATTTATTGGCCTCTACTTTTACTACTTTTTTTTTTTACAAATCCAAAATCACTATTGCAGGGCTGATCAACTCTGTTCCTGGAGCTCCCACCCTGTAGGTTTTCGCTCCAAACCCAGTAATAACTAACGTGATTCAATTTATCAACCAGTTAGTTAGGAGCGCTAGATAAGGGTTTGAACAAAAACCTACACTCCCATTCAAACCCAGAATCCTATACTGAATTTCTCCAGACTTCCAAAACAAGATTTGGAAGGATGGCCACGCGAGGCTAGTGTTTAACATATAACCACATACTGGTGGTGTTCCTGCCTGATTACCTTGAAGACGTTGCATTGTATCAACCGATGGTTGTGCTCCATGTCATCTACTGTCGGGCATTACATTCCTATATCATATGATGTGGTTAGCTGATATGTTAAACCCCTATCCAAGCTTTGTGAGATCTGACAGGCGTTTGCAATGTAGTCAGGTTTAGGAATGGCACCCATATGATTTAGCGGAGCGGTATAGCAATCTAATGCCCGACTGCGCAGTTGATGACGTGACATGCAAATGACGTGCTATACAACTATTGGTTGATGCAATGCATTATCTGCAATTTGGTCAGGGCCTGGAACATGATCCTCAACTAGCTGAATCAGGTATGTTAGGTTAGGGTTGGACTGAATACCCACAGGATGGTAGATCTCCAGGAAGAGAGTTAGGTAGATCTGTTGTAACCTATGTGAGTACTAGGTTGTATTTATTGGTGCGGACCGTAGCAGAATTCCCCTTTTCAATGGAAAACTAAAAATAAGCATTTCTTATAGGACAAGTTCAGTTAGTCCCTTGCAGTTTCAGTCCATTTTCATTCTGTTTGGTGCCTATTGAATACGAGCCTGTACTGCCTCCAACCAAGTCCCAGGCTTTTGTGGGCACACTGCCCCACGACGACTCATTTGCTCTTCTATAGTTTCAGTTTAATTTTTGTGTAGAGAGTAGTCTCGTGCATTGGTCGTTGACCGATGGCCGACCCAGATCAAAAGGAATAATGTGACGGACTGGTCGTGGTCTCCCATCTCATCTGTGTGTTGTGTCTTTAGATTGTTCTGTTACACTGGTCACAGCAAGACTATTTATTGCCACACAATCAGAGTTGGTGGTCATTTATTTTGGTACAGCATGATAGGCAACAACTCGCACAAAATTTTAGTTTGAATTTATTAGTAGACAAGTAGAACATTTTAAGGCCCAGTGTGAATTGCATTGACTCTTGAATTCCAAGAGACAAAATAATATAGAACAGCAAAAGTATGAAAAAACAGACATTAGGTTGGGCTGAGGCTGGAGCTGAAGGTTGGGCTGAGGCAGGAGGTTGGGCTGAGGATGGAGGTTGGGCTGAGGCTGGGGCTGGAGGTTGGGCTGAGGCAGGAGGTTGAGCTGAGGATGGAGGTTGGGCTGAGGCTGGAGCTGGAGGTTGGGCTGAGGCAGGAGGTTGGGCTGAGGCTGGAGGTTGGGCTGAGGCTGGAGCTGAAGGTTGGGCTGAGGCAGGAGGTTGGGCTGAGGATGGAGGTTGGGCTGAGGCTGGGGCTGGAGGTTGGGCTGAGGCAGGAGGTTGAGCTGAGGATGGAGGTTGGGCTGAGGCTGGAGCTGGAGGTTGGGCTGAGGCAGGAGGTTGGGCTGAGGCTGGAGGTTGGGCTGAGGCAGGAGGTTGGCTGGGGCTGGAGCTGAAGGTTGGGCTGCACCAGGACCTGTGTCTAATTCCCTGGAGGTTGGTAATAATATATGCATGTACACAGAATATAATAAACATTAAGGACACCTGCTCTTTCCACGACATAGAGTGACCAGGTGAATCCAGGTGAAAGCTATGATCCCTTATTGATGTCACTTGTTAAATCCACTTCAATCAGTGTAGATGAAGGGGAGGAGACAGGTTAAAGAAGGATTTCTAAGCCTTGAGACAATTGAGACATGGATTGGGGTGAATGGACAAGACAAATGGCGGGGGTGCAACTCAATATTAGGAAAGTGTTCTTAATGTTTTATAAACTCAGTGTAATTGTATGTTATGTAGTTACAGTGTGTATGTTTTGGGTGTTATGAAGGATGCTTGGCTTAGTTCAATACTCAATTCCAGATAAACAACAGTGCACTGCACCTGACTTTGCACAGCAAATGTGCACTGCATGATAAAAGAGTAAAAGAGTAATTGTAGTCAATGACCAGAATCTTTGCTGGCGTAGAAAGTCAGTTCAGAATTAGATATTGGGTAAATGTGTGGAAACTCATTTACCACACTACGTAATGGATGAGGTGTTTCAGTGCAGACACTATATTAAAAACACATCTGTTTGACGGTATTTTTTCCAAATGTACTGTGAATGTAGCCAACAAGTCAACCTATATTTTGTCTTTGATTATGAAGAACATACTTTAATACCTTACAATGTATTACTCTGTATTTATTTTCTTCCAGACATACACAGTCATCCTTGCAGTTGCAATGAACTTCATTATTACTTAGCCACAATTATTTTTAATTTTTTTAAGTGTTACTCAACATTGTGTTGGGTGTAATTACATTGATAGATCTAGTGAACATTGGATAAGCAATACTGAACTGCACTGGTTGGGCGTGACGGAGAGAAGTTGTCACTACAACCCTTACATCAAAGTTGTCTGAAGCGGAATGGAAAGTGCTATGCCCTGACCAGTTATTCAAAGGAAAATCCTCGTGTCTAATTTACATAAGGTTGATTAACTTACCGGCGTGGACCCAAAACAAACACATTCTTCACATTTATAAACTACCTTTTTAAAGTTTCATTGCAACCATGGTGTTCATTTTTACTGAAGTGTATACGGTATATCAAATAACATGACAATGATCCACATCATATGGGTCAGACTGTTCTATACCACTTAGCCCAAAACATTATAGCCCAGAGGTGGTAAATAAAACCTTTAATGGTTGGTATGATTTGTATTATTATGATAGGGCTCTGAAACCCATAGCCGATTGGCTTCAGACTGAGCATTTCACACTGGAAATGGCTGCCGACAGTGAACTCAAGTTAGGGGTTATATTTAATGTCAGACTGTCCTATACCACTTTGCCCAACACGTGATACCCCAGAGGTTGTAAATAAAACCTTTAAAGGTTGGTATGATTTGTATTATTATGATAGGGTACTAAAATCTATTAGCCGAATGGCTTGAAACCATGCTTGAAACAGAACGAGCCATTCGCCTATATGGAGAAATCATGTAGCACAATGGAACGAGCCACAATTGAAAGCTATGGTGTAGTTTACAATGCACTGCTGGAATGGGTTAAGTGTATATTCGATTCATAAAATGATTTTCATCGATACACTGGGTCACATTTATTTGGATAGTCCGGATTTTTCATCTGTAGATGCTCTACAGATAGTCATACCATTAATAAACTATGTGTTCTGCCCTCACAATGTGTAAGCTACAAAGCTTGGCAGACAGCTTACACTCCTCCAATAAAGAATCAGGGAGACACTGGTGCCGTTAAGAATCTTTAGTAGAATATATTTTGTTTGTAAAACTGTAACAGATACAGAAAGGAGAAAATGTATTAGAAAAATCACTATATACATTCACACAAATGGATACAAATAAAGAACAGCATTTCTATCACGAGTTGGCAGCAAGAAAATAAGCTGAAAGGAATTTTATAATAGCTGTACATTATAGGAACACATGTAATTACAAAAGTACAATGATTAATGTTTTGCATTAGTTTGAGATTAAGAATCAGTGGTAGACTGATAAGTGCATGAAGAGGTCAACTGTACAAAAGTCATATGCCTGTTTGTTGAAACTATACTTTCAGTTCCTGTTGATACTAAACTCAGCAAAAAAAAGAAACGTCCCTTTTTCAGGACCCTGTCTTTCAAAGATAATTCATAAAAATCCTAATAACTTCACAGATCTTCATTGTAAAGGGTTTCAACACTGTTTCCCATGCTTGTTCAATGAACCATAAACGATTAATGAACATGCACCTGTGGAACGATCATTAAGACAGTAACAGCTTACAGACGGTAGGCAATTAAGGTCGCAGTTATGAAAACTTTGGACACTAAAGAGGCCTTTCTACTGACTCTGAAATTACAAAAAGAAAGATGCCCAGGGTCCCTGCTCATCTGGGTGAACGTGCCTTAGGCATGCTGCAAGGAGGCATGAGGACTGCAGATGTGGCCAGAGCAATAAATTGCAATTCCCGTACTATGAGACGCCTAAGACAGCGCTACAGGGAGACAGGACGGACAGCTGATGGTCCTCGCAGTGGCAGACCACGTGTAACAACACCTGCACAGGATCGGTACATCCGAACATCACACCTGCGGGACAGGGACTTTCATAAATTAGGTGCATTACCGCCACTGAACTCATTCGTCTTTCAGTAACCTGTGTGCTAGTATTTAAACAGACAGCTCGGTGCTTTCAACATGTCAATACCTCTCATAAATACAAGTAATGATGAAGTCAATCTCTCCTCCACTTTGAGCCAGGAGAGATTGACATGCATATTATTAATGTTAGCTCTCTGTGTACATCCAAGGGCCAGCAGTGCTGCCCTGTTCTGAGCCAATTGTAATTTTCCTAAGTCCCTCTTTGTGGCACCTAACCACACGACTGAACAGTAGTCAAGGTGCGACAAAACTAGGGCCTGTAAGACCTGCCTTGTTGATAGTGTTATTAAGAAGGCAAAGCATCAATATGTATCAATGTTTTGACCATGACAGTTTACAATTTTGGGTAACTCCAAGCAGTTTAGTCATCTCAACTTTCTCAATTTCCACATTATTTATTACAAGATTTAGTTGAGGTCTGGGGTTTAGTGAGTGTTTGTCCCAAATACAATGCTTTTAGTTTTAGAAATATTTAGGACTAACTTATTCCTTGCCACCCACTCTGAAAATAACTGCCGCTCTTTGTTAAGTGTTGCAGTCATTTCAGTCACTGTAGTAGCTGACATGTATAGTGTTGATTCATCCGCATACATAGACAGTAGTCAGTAGTAAAGATTGAAAAAAATAACGGGTCTAGATGTAACAGTTTAACTTTAGTCCGTCCCCTCGCCCCGACCCGGGCGCGAACTAGGGACCCTCTGCACACATCAACAACAGTCACCCACGAAGCATCGTTACCCATCGCTCCACAAAAGCCGCGGCCCTTGCAGAGCAAGGGGAACCACTACTTCAAGGTCTCAGAGCAAGTGACGTCATCGATTGAAAGGCTATTAGCGTGCACCACCGCTAACTAGATAGCCATTTCACATCGGTTACATAGACAGCTGCCCTGGGTAATTCCTGATTTTACCTGGATTATGTTGGAGAGGCTTCCATTAAAGAACACCATCTGTGTTCAATATAGCAGGGAGTGTAAAACCATAACACAAGTTTTGCCAGTATTGAGAATTTTCCAGACCATGTGTGTTAATTATTCATTGTAGAAGAGCTAGTAAGATGGGTGCACTCTATATGTGCTCTGGGTCATTAGACAACATTAGACATGCACCTGTCTGGGGTTGTCACGCCCTGGCCTTAGTTATCTTTGTTCTCTTTATTATTTTGGTTAGGTCAGGGTGTGACGAGGGTGGTTTGTGTGTTTTTGTCTCGTCTAGGGTGTTTGTACTGTCTAGGTTTTTTTTGTAGAGTTATGGGGTTGTGTTCATTATAGGTGTTTATGTAAGTCTATGGTTGCCTAGATTGGTTCTCAATTAGAGGCAGGTGTTTATCGTTGTCTCTGATTGGGAACCATATTTAGGCAGCCATGTTCTTTGGTTATTTTGTGGGTGATTGTTTCCTGTGTCAGTGTTTGTGCCACAGGGGACTGTTACGGTTTGTTCACGTTTATTGTTTTTGTATTGGTGTTCATAGTTCAGTTTTCTATATTAAAACATGGATACCTACCACGCTGCGTATTGGTCCGATCCTTGTTACACCTCTTCAGAGGAAGAGGGGGAAGACAGCCATTACAGAATCACCCACCCAGCTCACGTCCTGACCAACTAAACAAAGACTAAACAAAGGAAATAAGGTCAGGAACGTGACAGGGGTGTGGACATGACTGGTTATTCCTGTAACTGTGTTATGGCCTACTATGTACTGTTGCTATGGTTACACCTCTTAGGTTTTTTCCAGAACATGGGTGTTCCTTTCAGAGGAGTTAGCAGGATGACATGTCTGGTTATTTATGTAAAGTACCTAAGCCTGTTGCTAGGATCCTACATGTATGCACCTGTCCTAGTCGAAAACATGTCTGTCTATTTGAACTATTTCTGTGGCTCTCTAGGTTCCGTGCTCTAATTGTTATGCAGGTGAATGAGGACCCAAAAGCGACTTAAATGAAACAGAGTCTTTATTCCAGTCTTAAACAAAAACCGATACTCCTGGATATTATCTTAGGTAAATCCAAAACAGGAAAACTGAAATCCTCTCGTCAGTAGAGAGGAACGACTGGAGACGCGGCCACAGACTGCAGGTCGCTTCGGGAAGGCACAGGCCGTAGCTGACATAGACACCTGCTCACACGCAGCATCTGAAGAAGGCAAAAACACGACAGGGCGGAACAAGGACACAGAACAGCAAACATCAAACAAGGATCCGACAAGGACAGAAGCGGAATACAGAGGGAGAAATAGGGACTCTAATCAGAGGGCAAAATAGGGGACAGGTGTGAAAGGGTAAATGAGGTAGTTAGGAGAATGAGGAACAGCTGGGAGCAGGAACGGAACGATAGAGAGAGAGAGCGAGAGAGGGAGAGAGGGAGGGGGAGAGAGAGGGATAGAAAGAGGGAAAGAACCTAATAAGACCAGCAGAGGGAAACGAATAGAAGGGAAGCACAGGGACAAGACATGATAATCAATGACAAAACATGACAGTACCCCCCCACTCACCGAGCGCCTCCTGGCGCACTCGAGGAGGAACCCTGGCGGCAACGGAGGAAATCATCAATCAACGAACGGTCCAGCACGTCCCGAGATGGAACCCAACTCCTCTCCTCAGGACCGTAACCCTCCCAATCCACTAAGTACTGGTGACCACGTCCCCGAGAACGCATGTCCATGATCTTCCGTACCTTGTAAATAGGTGCGCCCTCGACAAGGACGGGGGGGGGGGGAGGGAAGACGAACGGGGGCGCGAAGAAAAGGTTTGACACAGGAGACATGGAAGACAGGGTGGACGCGACGAAGGTGTCGCGGAAGAAGCAGTCGCACAGCGACAGGATTGACGACCTGAGAGACACGGAACGGACCAATGAACCGCGGAGTCAACTTGCGAGAAGCTGTCGTAAGGGGAAGGTTACGAGTGGAAAGCCACACTCTCTGACCGCGACAATACCTAGGACTCTTAATCCTACGTTTATTGGCGGCTCTCACAGTCTGCGCCCTGTAACGGCAAAGTGCAGACCTGACCCTCCTCCAGGTGCGCTCACAACGTTGGACAAAAGCCTGAGCGGAGGGAACGCTGGACTCGGCGAGCTGGGACGAGAACAGAGGAGGCTGGTACCCAAGACTACTCTGAAACGGAGATAGCCCGGTAGCAGACGAAGGAAGCGAGTTGTGAGCGTATTCTGCCCAGGGGAGCTGTTCTGCCCAAGACGCAGGGTTTCGAAAAGAAAGGCTGCGTAATATGCGACCAATCGACTGATTGGCCCTTTCTGCTTGACCGTTAGACTGGGGATGAAACCCGGAAGAGAGACTGACGGAAGCACCAATCAAACGACAGAACTCCCTCCAAAACTGTGACGTGAATTGCGGGCCTCTGTCTGAAACGGCGTCTAACGGGAGGCCATGAATTCTGAACACATTCTCAATGATGATTTGTGCCGTCTCCTTAGCGGAAGGAAGCTTAGCGAGGGGAATGAAATGTGCCGCCTTAGAGAACCTATCGACAACCGTAAGAATCACAGTCTTCCCCGCAGACGAAGGCAGACCGGTAATAAAGTCTAAGGCGATGTGAGACCATGGTCGAGAAGGAATGGGAAGCGGTCTGAGACGACCGGCAGGAGGAGAGTTACCTGACAAGCAGCCACGAAACGGCGCGTGTCACGCTCCTGAGTAGGCCACCAAAACCGCTGGCGAATAGAAGCAAGCGTACCCCGAACGCCGGGGTGACCCGCTAACTTGGCAGAGTGAGCCCACTGAAGAACAGCCAGACGAGTAGAGACAGGAACGAACAGAAGGTTACTAGGACAAGCGCGCGGCGACGCAGTGTGAGTGAGTGCTTGCTTTACCTGTCTCTCAATTCCCCAGACAGTCAACCCGACAACACGCCCTTCAGGGAGAATCCCCTCGGGGTCGGTAGAAGCCACAGAAGAACTAAAGAGACGGGATAAGGCATCAGGCTTGGTGTTCTTATTTCCCGGGCGATAAGAAATCACGAACTCGAAACGAGCGAAAAACAACGCCCAACGAGCTTGACGTGCATTAAGTCGTTTGGCAGAACGGATGTACTCAAGGTTCTTATGGTCAGTCCAAACGACAAAAGGAACGGTCGCCCCCTCCAACCACTGTCGCCATTCGTCTATGGCTAAGCGGATGGCGAGCAGTTCGCGGTTACCCACATCATAGTTGCGTTCCGATGGCGACAGGCGATGAGAAAAATAAGCGCAAGGATGGACCTTATCGTCAGAATGGAAGCGCTGGGACAGAATGGCTCCCACGCCCACCTCTGAAGCGTCAACCTCGACAATGAATTGTTTAGTGACGTCAGGAGTAACAAGGATAGGAGCGGATGTAAAACGCTTCTTGAGGAGATCAAAAGCTCCCTGGGCGGAACCGGACCACTAAAAGCACGTCTTGACAGAAGTCAGAGCTGTGAGAGAGGCAGCCACTTGACCGAAATTACGAATGAAACGCCGATAGAAATTAGCGAAACCGAGAAAGCGCTGCAACTCGACACGTGACTTAGGAACGGGCCAATCGCTGACAGCCTGGACCTTAGCGGGATCCATCTGAATGCCCTCAGCGGAAATAACAGAACCGAGAAATGTGACAGAGGAGACATGAAAGGCGCACTTCTCAGCCTTCACGTAGAGACAATTCTCTAAAAGGCGCTGGAGTACACGTCGAACGTGCTGAACATGAATCTCGAGTGACGGTGAAAAAAATCAGGATATCGTCAAGGTAAACGAAAACAAATATGTTCAGCATGTCTCTCAGTACATCATTAACTAATGCCTGAAAGACAGCTGGAGCATTAGCGAGACCGAACGGCAGAACCCGGTATTCAAAATGCCCTAACGGAGTGTTAAACGCCGTTTTCCACTCGTCCCCCTCTCTGATGCGCACGAGATGGTAAGCGTTACGAAGGTCCAACTTAGTAAAGAACCTGGCTCCCTGCAGAATCTCGAAGGCTGACGACATAAGGGGAAGCGGATAACGATTCTTAACCGTTATGTCATTCAGCCCTCGATAATCCACGCAGGGGCGCAGAGTACCGTCCTTCTTCTTAACAAAAAAAAACCCTGCTCCGGCGGGAGAGGAAGAAGGCACCACGGTACCGGCGTCGAGAGAAACAGACAGATAATCCTCGAGAGCCTTACGTTCGGGAGCCGACAGAGAGTATAGTCTACCCCGAGGGGGAGTGGTCCCCGGAAGGAGATCAATACAACAATCATACGACCGGTGAGGAGGAAGAGAGTTGGCTCTGGACCGACTGAAGACCGTGCGCAGATCATGATATTCCTCCGGCACTCCTGTCAAATCACCAGGTTCCTCCTGAGAAGAGGGGACAGAAGAAACAGGAGGGATAGCAGACATTAAACACTTCACATGACAAGAAACGTTCCAGGATAGGATAGAATTACTAGACCAATTAATAGAAGGATTATGACATACTAGCCAGGGATGACCCAAAACAACAGGTGTAAAAGGTGAACGAAAAATCAAAAAGGAAATGGTCTCACTGTGGTTACCAGATACTGTGAGGGTTAAAGGTAGTGTCTCACATCTGATACTGGGGAGAAGACTACCATCTAAGGCGAACATGGGCGTGGGCTTCCCTAACTGTCTGAGAGGAATGTCATGTTTCCGAGCCCATGCTTCGTCCATAAAACAACCCTCAGCCCCAGAGTCTATCAAGGCACTGCAGGAAGCAGCCGAACCGGTCCAGCGTAGATGGACCGACAAGGTAGTACAGGATCTTGATGGAGAGACCTGAGTAGTAGCGCTCACCAGTAGCCCTCCGCTTACTGATGAGCTCTGGCTTTTACTGGACATGACATGACAAAATGTCCAGCAGAACCGCAATAGAGGCAAAGGCGGTTGGTGATTCTCCGTTCCCTCTCCTTAGTCGAGATGCGAATACCTCCCAGCTGCATGGGCTCAGTCTCTGAGCCGGTGAAAGGAGATGGTTGAGATGCGGAGAGGGGGAACACCGTTAACGCGAGCTCTCTTCCACGAGCTCGGTGACGAAGATCTACCCGTCGTTCTATGCGGATGGCGAGTGCAATCAAAGAGTCCACGCTGGAAGGAACCTCCCGGGAGAGAATCTCATCCTTAACCTCAGCGTGGAGTCCCTCCAGAAAACGAGCGAGCAACGCCGGCTCGTTCCAGTCACTGGAGGCAGCAAGAGTGCGAAACTCTATAGAGTAATCCGTTATGGATCGATCACCTTGACATAGGGAAGCCAGGGCCCTGGAAGCCTCCTTCCCAAAAACTGAACGATCAAAAACCCGTATCATCTCCTCTTTAAAGTTCTGATAATCGTTAGAACACTCAGCCCTTGCCTCCCAGATAGCTGTGCCCCACTCCCGAGCCCGACCAGTAAGGAGTGATATGACGTAAGCGATCCGAGCTCTCTCTCTTGAGTATGTGTTGGGCTGGAGAGAGAACACAATATCACACTGGGTGAGAAAGGAGCGACACTCAGTGGGCTGCCCAGAGTAACATGGTGGGTTATTAACCCTAGGTTCCGGAGACTCGGAAGACCAGGAAGTAGCTGGTGGCATGAGACGAAGACTCTGAAACTGTCCTGAGAGGTCGGAGACCTGAGCGGCCAGGTTCTCAACGGCATGACGAGCAGCAGACAATTCCTGCTCGTGTCTGCCGAGCATTGCTCCCTGGAACTCGACGGCAGGGTTGCGAGAATCCGTAGTCGCTGGGTCCATTCTTGGTCGGATCCTTCTGTTATGCAGGTGAATGAGGACCCAAAAGCGACTTAAATGAAACAGAGTCTTTATTCCAGTCTTAAACAAAAACCGATACTCCTGGATATTATCTTAGGTAAATCCAAAACAGGAAAACTGAAATCCTCTCGTCAGTAGAGAGGAACGACTGGAGACGCGGCCACAGACTGCAGGTCGCTTCGGGAAGGCACAGGCCGTAGCTGACATAGACACCTGCTCACACGCAGCATCTGAAGAAGGCAAAAACACGACAGGGCGGAACAAGGACACAGAACAGCAAACATCAAACAAGGATCCGACAAGGACAGAAGCGGAAAACAGAGGGAGAAATAGGGACTCTAATCAGAGGGCAAAATAGGGGACAGGTGTGAAAGGGTAAATGAGGTAGTTAGGAGAATGAGGAACAGCTGGGAGCAGGAACGGAACGATAGAGAGAGAGAGCGAGAGAGGGAGAGAGGGAGGGGGAGAGAGAGGGATAGAAAGAGGGAAAGAACCTAATAAGACCAGCAGAGGGAAACGAATAGAAGGGAAGCACAGGGACAAGACATGATAATCAATGACAAAACATGACACTAATGTGAAACCAAACTAATCTTAGTGCAAGGCAATAAGATAATGGTGTCTAAATGCCAGAGGGGATGAGTCATTAAGAGAAGTTACTATGGGTATGACGTAAGGAGAAAAAATGTATAAGAATTCTGTGCCAAGATTGGAGAGGGAGTTGCTTCATGAATCAGCTCGGCCTTTGTTATATTGTAATAAAAGTCTATTTGAACGTGTCTGTGTCAAGGAGGAGAATCAGGAAAGTGCTGTATAATCAGGTGTTTGATAATGGGACTGCATAGACGGATAGTCATATCCGTGAATACCGCCATATAAATGGATTGATAGAGGTCTGCTCGGACAGGAAATGAAATCTGTAGTTACCACTCTATAAATAGATGAATAGAGGACTGTGCAGACAGGAAAATAAATCTGTGGATACTGCTCTGAAATAAATGTACCCATCGAAGGAATATGATACCAGATGTTTGAATAGTAAGGATAAATTGGAAAAATACATGAACATTATAGTAACTTAGTAATAAATGTTAAAACGACATCAGCGAATGCCCGGTGAGGCCATTAAAAATTGTATACTGTATTGAAAGGTGGAAGAATATACATTATATAGAAATTTGAATATTTAAAGTCAGAATATATTCAGAAAGAGAGAACAATCTAAGTTGATTAGTTATTCTAATAGTTTTTTAAATTTAACTTGTTATTTTTGAATCACGTGTTCACAGGGAAAATGACAAGTTCCCTGGGGGTTATGGTCTTTGGGTAAATATACAGAGGTACTGTGTAAAATATATGGTATTAATGTCACGCCCTGACCATAGTTTGCTTTGTATGTTTCTATGTTTTGTTTGGTCAGGGTGTGATGTGGGTGGGCATTCTATGTTGTCTAGGTTGTCTGTTTCTATGTGTTTGGCCTAGTATGGTTCTCAATCAGAGGCAGGTGTCAGTCGTTGTCTCTGATTGGGAGCCATATTTAGGTAGCCTGTTTTCCTTTGGGTTTTGTGGGTGGTTGTTTCCTGTGTCTGTTTTTTCACCATATGGGACTGTTTCGTTTTCGTTTTGTATTTCACGTTGTTATTTTGTTTCTTAGTGTTCAGTTAATAAATTGAATATGGACACTTACCACGCTGCGCATTGGTCCTCCTCTTCTCATTCCAACGACGAGCGTTACAATTAAGGGATGACAGTTACTTTGAATGGATTGTGGTATATGTATTGATGATTTCATTTTTGTTTTTGTTTCAATATAAAATTCACCAGATTAGGATACTGGAGTGTGGCATTCTGCGAGGGTTAGGTTGATTACTTCATGTTCTGGTAACTCGTCCGAGAAGTCACCAGTAGAATAAGGGAGTTATCATGGAAGGTGACGTCAGATCGTGTCTTAATGCATGGTAGGGATAATTTGTCCACAGATAGTGTGAATGAACCTCAAAACCCTCCCTAACTGGCTGAAGAGTGAGGGACAAATGTGTGTTATGTGACAGTGACTTCTAACACTTCTAACTGTGTCCGTTGGGAAGATGACCTGTGAACTATATCTGAAATAGACATGTTGGAATGATATGTGCCGGGAGAAGGAAGACTAAAGGGGAACGGGGGTCTATTCACTATGAATAAGTAGACTAAGAATGCATAGTGATAACTGGTCTTTTATTTCTAGGCCACTTGCGAAAGGAAACCAGGAACGAAGGGTGGTTGTAACGTGAAGAGTTATGAACGACAATAAAAGGTTCCGTTTACAAATGTACATTCTAACCAGGATGATGTGTGCTAAGTTAAGAAGCAGAAATTTGAGTCATCGTCTCAAAGTAAGCACCGAGGACTGTTATTCTGATTTTGGGTTGGATAATTTATACAATGTTGTAGTTGTGATTCGAATATAAAGAAAGAGTTTCTTTCAAACGGTGAAGGCTCTACTCAAATATATTAGGCTGGGGGAGGCTCCTGATAGATTATTTCTAAGTCCTCCGACAGGGAGGTTGTTAGAGTACTCACAGCTAGGGGTTAACCATGAGGGTGTATGTTATCTTTTGTTTTACAATGTATTCAGACTTTTAATGTTGGTCACATCCATGGGTGATGTGCAGATATATTACATTTTTGTTTTCTCTCTTTTCTTGTTTTGTCAATTTGTTTTTCGTTATGTGGAACATACGTGTCTTTATTGTTCCTGACGAGGGACTGTTATATATTGACTAAATTGATTTGAGAATGTTTTAGTATGTTTCTAACTGTGGTAGTAAATTAGGAGTAGTGACTAATGTGTTATGGGTTAGATGGACTGGGTTAGGGGATCTGAGGGGGGCTCATCAATTAAGGTTGTGGTAGTAGAGGGGTGTCATTTCCAGAGACTATGTATATTGTTACAGGAGATTGCTCATAGGAGAGGGAGGACAGCTGGCTGTGTAAAATATGGGGAAAATTATGAGTAAATGGAATATTACACATACCTAGATTATGGTGAGAGTAAAAGTGATAGTGGTGGCATTTTGAACACTATGGTAAAAGCTTAAGAAACTTATGACTTAGAGTTTTGTTAGGTTAGATATTCTTCCAACTCATTGGTATTTTTCTTAATTTTTAACAGCTGGAAGACACTTGACAGATTACATGCAGTAGTTATTCTTATGGCTGTTGCTGTAGAGACCGTAATTAAAGAAGGCTATAGTTATGTGCAAATGTATCTGTAGCAGGAGGTGAGGTGTTTGAGACAGAATGTTTACATTGGGCTGTTATTTAAATGTAACAAATGAGTGATCTTGCCATAAGAAGAGAGTCTGTTGTCAGGAAATGACCCATGTGTTGCAGTGTGTATGTTCTCAGATGAAAGCAGCACATAAGACGACAGAGATAAGCAAGGGCATGGGCTGAATTCTGGAGATTGAGTGTACATCAAGATACACCAGGCTGGGGGTGTTGGGACAGCGTTGGTCTGGTCCACACACAGTGCTCCATACAGCACCTGCAGCGGTAAAGATCGTCATGTCTCTCTTCGGTGGGTGCATTGTTCTCACGAGAAGTAAGGTCCAGCTGCATAATGGGTGAGCTTGGAGACACCATGACAGAGGAAGTGGAGCTAAAGAGAGAGAGAGACTAGATTCCACTGTAGACATGCAGATGGGTTGGGTCTGGGAGCTACTTTACCATCATAGTTGGGTTGGCTGCTTTATTGGTTAATGCATCATATGGAAGAGGATAGATGTTGGGGTAATTGTACTCAAGAGGATGTAGCGTTGATTAGGGATACGCACTTGCATATCAGGTGATGTCCCTATCAGGTGAAATGGAGGAGATGGGGAACAAAGTGATAATGACATGACTTGGGAACACCTCTCGGAACCTGGGGCCGAAAGGGGAAGACTGGGCGAAGCATGAGGAGGCTTTTTAGGTCCTTAATTTTTGTGGAGTCCAGCAGAAAGTATCCTAGAGGCATAGAGTCAGGTGAAGAGAGGTTGGGAATTGTCATGGTCTCATACTTTGGTTTTCATGCATCTATACTTATAAGCATAACTTATCACATTGTTAATATTGTTATGTTTTGTGTTTTTTGTTGCTTTCCAAGTCTTGTGCTATCAGTCTCTTAGGAACCAGAAGGAGAAAGTGGAGAAACTAAAAGCAGCTCAGCTGAAGTGAAGGAAGTCACCAGCTTCAGCTGGAATGTCATTCTGTTGTGTGATGAGAGATGGAAATAAGATTGTATATGGTGTGATCATCGAACAGAGGCCATAAGTCTCTGAGTTTGAAAGCCTCACGGAAAGAAGGCAAAAACCTGAACCAGGACCAGAGGTTCCAGGTCCGGTGATCCCAGGGGACCAGGTCTACATCCGTGTGTTCCGGGGGAAGTGGAACAAGCCAAGGCGAGAGGGTCCCTACAAGGTGGTCCTAGCAACACAAACAGCCGTCCAGGTGGAAGGAAGCACCACGTGGTACCATCTAAACCACTGCACCAAAGCTCCAAGGGTGATCGAACAACCATTGAGCCCGGAGGGAACGGAAGGAGAGGATGCTGATACTCCAGGCAGGAGTCCGGAGGGAACGGAGGAGAGGATGCTGATACTCCAGGCAGGAGTCTGGTGGGAACGGAGGAGAGGATGCTGATACTCCAGGCAGGAGTCCGGTGGGAATGGAAGGAGAGGATGCTGATACTCCAGGCAGGAGTCCGGTGGGAACAGAGGAGAGGATGCTGATACTCCAGGCAGGAGTCCGGTGGGAACGGAGGAGAGGATGCTGATACTCCAGGCAGGAGTCCGGAGGGAACGGAAGGAGAGGATGCTGATACTCCAGGCAGGAGTCCGGAGGGAACGGAGGAGAGGATGCTGATACTCCAGGCAGGAGTCCGTGTAACGGATGTGAAATGGCTAGCTAGTTAGCGGGTACGCGCTACTAGCGTTTCAATCAGTTACGTCACTTGCTCTGAGACTTAAGTAGGGTTTCCCCTTGCTCTGCAAGGGCCGCGGCTTTTGTGGAGCGATGGGTAACGACGCTTCGTGGGTGTCAGTTGTTGATGTGTGCAGAGGGTCCCTGGTTCGCGCCCGTGTCGGGGCGAGGGGACGACATAAAGTTATACTGTTACATTGATGCTGTTGACCCGGATCACCTGGTTGCTGCGGAAAAGGAGGAGGTTGAAAGGGGGGTGAGTGTAACGGATGTGAAATGGCTAGCTAGTTAGCGGGTACGCGCTACTAGCGTTTCAATCAGTTACGTCACTTGCTCTGAGACTTAAGTAGGGTTTCCCCTTGCTCTGCAAGGGCCGCGGCTTTTGTGGAGCGATGGGTAACGACGCTTCGTGGGTGTCAGCTGTTGATGTGTGCAGAGGGTCCCTGGTTCGCGCCCGTGTCGGGGCGAGGAGACGACATAAAGTTATACTGTTACATCCGGAGGGAACGGAAGAAGAGGATGCTTATACTCCAGGCAGGAGTCCGGAGGGAACGGAAGGAGAGGATGTTGATACTCCAGGCAGGAGTCCGGAGGGAACGGAGGAGAGGATGCTGATACTCCAGGCAGGAGTCCGGAGGGAACGGAAGGAGAGGATGCCGATACTCCAGGCAGGAGTCCGGAGGAAACAGAAGAAGAGAAGAATCACGGCGCAACTCCCAATAGTCAACAGATACACTCGCCTGAAGATCCGGAGAGTTCAGGGATTAGGAGGAGTGACATGCCTGTTGCTCCTGATGACACACCTACTCTGGCAGATACCCCTGACGGAGGCGCTGTCCTCACATGGTCTGTCTGACAGACAGTGGAAATCAAAACAACTGAAGAATGGTAAAATGGCCTTGACAGCAACAGCAGCAAACCTAGGAAACATGGTAATAGATCCACTTATAACTACAGAGTATGTCAGAAGTAGGGTAAGAAAACAAGTTTCAATTAAATCTCCTTTGGATAAAAGTAGGATTAGCATCCCCATTCCATCACAAATAATAACGGATGCAGAAGTTCAGAGGTCCCTCTCAATTAGGAGAATCAGACCTCTACCAGAAATAGCACTCTGTGGATGGACCCATCATCAGACGATGGGAGAAGCCATCTGGGACAAAAGGATGTAATATAAAAATAAACAAAGGAGAAGCTAATTGGCTGATTACCATGGACAAGTGTGTTCAAAAGGAAGGTGAAGAATATATGATAGAAATAGTTAGCACTAAATGGTCTGAAGGGAATAGTGTGTCTATTATCCAGCTTGACCCCAACCTAGAGCCTCTGACAAGACAGACAGCAGTAATGTAGTAAAAACAACAGCAGCAACGGCTGTAGTAAAACAACAGCAGTAACAACCCAGCTACCGCCCACTGCCATTAGAGATAGGTCAGAAACGCCAGTGTCAGTTGGGTACCTCCAAAACATTTGGAACCCTCCAATCAATCCCAGTAGTTTACGTCAAGAAATGGTGACTGTAATTCCAATTGGTGATTCAACCCCAGAACAATACAAGGACAAAATAGTAAAGAAAGTAGCAAGTAATGAATGATATGAATGGGCTCAATATACAGCGTCTAAATTAAGATTGACAAATTGCTTATTGTGTGCACCTTCTCCACGAAAAGAGTTAGTGGTGGTACCTAATCCTTCTGATTATAGGGACTGTGCTGACTTTAATAAAAACTTTTGTTATTTGAGGGAGTCAGAAAGGCCTTATTGTCCAGCTGAATGTTTGTCATATTTAGGAAATCGACACTATCACAGATATTACAACCCAACAGGCTGGGGAAAATGGTGTCAAGACTTGGATGTACGGGTGGAAGCACAGAAGTCAGAGACCCCATATAAATGTTGAATAGATTATAAACAACCATATGAATGTTTTAACAGCACAGAAGGACAGCATGAGATGGGGAAGTTTAGAGGCACATGTGAGACCACATGGCACTAAGAACACCAATTGGAATGCAGACACACCAAAAAGGGCTACGTATCAATCAGCTGGAAGTTGGGTGGGAACAGTAATTACTCCTGATAGTTCAATCGAACTCTAGCACTACCATTAATTGCACCATATGAAGAACAGACAGTGGTAGTGGCAGATTTCTTCTGGATATGTGAAGGGAAGAGATTAAGGGCAGCATTACCAAAAGGATGGACAGGGCTTTGTGCAAGAGTTAGGTTGATTCAACAGATAACTATCATTAAATGGAAACCCAGTAATGCTAAGCCACAAAGTACAAAACATAGAGAAAGGAGAGAATATAAGTCTGACCACAAGGTCTATTTGAATGCAATAGGCCAACCTAGAGCAATACAAAAGGATTACAAAGCCAGAGATGAGTTAAGTCAGGATTTGAATCAATATTTCTTTGGACATCCCCAAACAAAAACCTTGAATGGATAAATGACATTTACTATAACCAACAAAGATTCATTAACTATACAGACTCTGCATTGACCGCTTTGGGAGAACAAGTACAGGCCACTAGCAAAATAACATGGCAGAACAGGCAAGCTTTAAAATGGCTCTTCGCAGAGAAAGGTGGGGTTTGTGTTATGTTTGGAGATGAATGCTGCACCTTAATCCCCAATAACACTGCCCCAGATGGTTCTTTCACAAAAGCAATGATCAAGCTGAAAGGACTACGACAGTAAGTTAAGGACAATGCTGGACATGATCCCCATGCCTGGGACTGGTTGGACTCAATCCTGGGAAAATGGAGTGCAATGTTTACAAAAATGTCAATCATGATAGGCATAGCACTAGTGGTGATGGGTGTTGTATTCTGTTATGTTTGACCTTTACTAAAATCTCTCCTCATTCAAACCACAGTAAAACAGATGACTGTACAAACTGTCATTACCGACCCAGTCGTGGAGGTGTACCCTGTTTTTGGAGCTCCTGGACAATACACTGACTAAAGTGGAAAACCATGCAATACTTAAAGGTGGACCGTTGCACTGTCCATTTGGTAATCCTGAATGCCTATGGGGTGTAGCTACAGGGGGAGGATGGAGTTGTCGTACCTATCAAGAACGACATCAATTGTTATAGAATGTAATAGATGTTGAACTTCCTGACATATATCCAGTTCCGGACTATGTCAGGATAATGAGGATCCTAATCCTGATCACAGGTGTCAACCAATGTAAGTGGTGCTCAAAAGACTGAACAAAAGGGGATGGACATTATCATCATATTGAACCTTTGTGCATTGTATCAAAGGGGTGATTGCCCATTGTGTTGTGGTAAAGAGTGTGTTTAGTAAATATGGATGATACTATAAATGAAGTTTGACCTTCTGTTAATATGATCTCCTAGACATGTGACAGGGTTTTCCGGTTACAAGAGTCCACGGACCATGCCCTTATTCCTTTAACAGGTCTTTTCATTATAGACCAAATAGTTGTTAGAGAGTTGTCTGTGTGGGAGGGCCGTATGTTTAGGTGTCATATTAAGAACAACATTATACGGGTTGATGAGGTTTGGATTAGTATTTTCTATGTTTTTATTGTTTTTATTTTACATAACTAAAACTCTCGGGCAAGGCTGAGAAATGCATGCATATGCTTTTACACTGTATGTTAAAGGATAATGGGCTTGAGGAGGGATCTTATACTTCTTTCTAGCTTTGGGAGGAGATTTGTTTGGTCCTGCCTCCTCTTGTACGAATGAGAAAGGGGGGGCTGAGGTGCTTCCTTTCTCACTTGTACTGGGGTAAATTATAAGGTATGGGGCTTTTTAGCTCCAGAGGAGGGATATATTGAGAATTTTCTGGACCATGTGTGTTAATTATTAATTGTAGAAGAGCTAGTAAGATGGGTGCACTCTATATGTGCTCGGTCATTAGACACCATTAAACATGCACCTGAGTGGGGTGTGGACATGACTGGTTATTCCTGTAACTGTGTTATGGCCTACTATGTATTGTTGCTATGGTTACACCTCTTAGGTTTTTTCAGAACATGGGTGTCCCTTTCAGAGGAGATAACAGGATGACATGTCTGGTTATTTCTGTAAAGTACCTAAGACTGTTGCTAGGATCCTACATGTATGCACCTGTCTTAGTCGAAAACATGTCTGTCTATTTGAACTATTTCTGTGGCTCTCTGGGTTCCGTGCTCTAATGTGAAACCAAACTAATCTTAGTGCAAGGCAATAAGATAATGGTGGCTAAATGCCAGAGGGGATGAGTCATTAAGAGGAGTTACTATAGGTATGACGTAAGGAGGAAAAAATGTATAAGAAGTCTGTGCCAAGATTGGAGAGGGAGTTGCTTCATGAATCAACGCGGCTTTTGTTATATTGTAATAAAAGTCTATTTGAGCGCACATGCTCCGCTATTTGAGAATTATTATTGACTGAATATTTCCACGACACCAGCAGCAGACTATGATCGATAATGTCAAAAGCTTCACTGAAGTCTAACAAAACAGCCCCCCACAATCTTTTTATCATAAATTTCTCTCAGCCAATCATCAGTCATTTGTGTAAGTGCTGTGCTTGTTGAATGTCCTTCTCTATAAGCATGCTGAAAGTTTGTTGTCAATTTGTTTACTGTGAAATAGCATTGTATCTGCTCAAACACCATTTTTTCCAAACGTTTACTAAGGGGTTGGTAAAGGGGGCTTAACTATTCTTAGGTAGAGGATTGACTTTTGCTTCCTTCCAAGCCTGGTGGCACACACATTCTAGTAGGATTAAATTGAAGATATGGCAAATAAGAGTGGCAATATCGTCCCCTATTATCCTCAGTAACATTCCATCTAAGTTGTCAGACCCCGGTGGCTTGTCATTGTTGATAGACAACAATGATTTGCTCACCTCTTTCACACTAACTTTTGGAATTTAAAATTACAATGCTTGTCTTTCATAATTTGGTCCGATATACTTGGATGTGTAGTGTCAGCATTTGTTGCTGGCATGTCATGCCTAAGTTTGCTAATCTTGCCAATGAAAAAATCATTAAAGTAGTTGGAAATATCAGTTGGTTTTGTGATGAATGAGCCATCTGATTCAATGAATGATGGAGCTGAGTTTGCCTTTTTTCCCAGAACTTAATTTAAGGTGTTCCATAGCTTTTTACTAGCATTCTTTATTTAATTTATCTTTGTTTCATAGTGTAGTTTCTTATTTTTTTTATTCAGCTTAGTCAGATGATTTCTCAATTTGCAAAAGGTTGGCCAATCGGTTGAGCAGCCAGACTTATTTGCCATTCATTTTGCCTCATCCCTCAACCATACAATTTTTCAATTCCAGTATTTACAGTCATTTTATTAGTGGGTGCATGCTTATTAGCAACTGGAATAAGCAATTTCATAAATGTGTCAAGTGCAGTGTGTTTGCTCCTCACTACACACCACGGACCAACAGATATTGTTACATATTGTTTACATCAATAACATATTAGATCTGAGTAATCAATTATGTCTTGTACTAATCTGATATTGTTAGAGATATGACTCTGTTTCATCAATGATTGAATCCAGGACTTCTTTATTCTCTTTGCAAGTAGGCTAATATCTTATAGTCATTACTAAGAAGACAAATTGGACAGCAGTTATCAATGAGAAGCATTTATTTTTTAGGCTTAGGGATCAGTGTTACTAAACCCTGATTCATTGTAGACGGGAGAACATTGTTTTTAAGTCTCTCTAAAAATACCTTGCAAATTTCTGATGTAATTCCATCAATACCTGGGTATTTATTGTTCTTTAGATGTTTAATACTCAATAATCACTGCAACGATGATGGGTTCATCACACTGTTCACTTCACATGTGTAGGTATTTGCTCTTTATAAAAAAAACAACAGGACCGACAGACTTTCTTATTTGTCTCCTTTCAACCACCGGGTCAGACACTGGGCACCAACCTCACCAGGAATTATTTTCAGTTATTCAACCCGAACATATGTCGTCAACCCGGAGATGACTAATTTGACGTGTGCAGTGGTGGGAAAAAAGTACCCAATTGTCATACTTGAGGAAATGTAAAGATAGCGTAATAGAAAATGACTCAAGTAAAAGTTTGTCACCCAGTAAATTACTACTCGATTAAAAGTCTAAATGTATTTGGTTTTAAATATACTTAAGTATCAAAATTACAAATAATTTCAAATTCTTTGTATTAAGCAAACCAGACAACACAAATCTTTATAAAAAAAACTAAACATTTACAGATAGCCAGGGGGCACACTCCAACACTCAGACATAATTTACAAACAAAGCATTTGTGTTTAGTCAGTCCGCCAGATCAGATGCAGTAGGGATGACCAGGTAGTTTGTGTTTAAGTGCATGAATTCCTGTCCTGCTAAGCATTCAAAATGTAACTAGTACTTTTGGGTGTCAGGGAAAATGTATGCAGTAGAAAGTACATTATTTTCTTAAGGAATGTAGTGGAGTAAAAGTTGTAAGAAATATAAATAGTAAAGTAAAATACAGATACCCCAAAAAACGACTTAAGTAGTACTTTCAAGTATTTTTACACCACTGGACGGGTGCTCTCTTCCGAAGTTCAAAACACAACTTCTGTTTTCAAGATTCTTTTGCCCAATGCAATCTTCCTCTGTTCTTCATGAATACAGTTAATCAAAATAAGACCACTCCTGGTCACTCTGATAGACTCCACTTTTCCATACTTCACCATTTGACACCTCAAACGGGTTTCCCACATATGCATCCTTACTCAACAAACGCATCGCAACAAGAAGCGATTCAATATCATTTAGACACGTATCCTCTAATCCAATTTTAGACAATTTCCTTTTAGTTCCAGTTTTCGCTACTTCTGTTGGCGATTCACAACATTCGTCTTCACCAAATTCACTCGACGCGCTGCTTAATTCGAACTCAGCATCCACTTCCGCCATCTTCCCGTTCACTTCAATCTAGCAAGGATCTTTCCTGCAGTGGCCATATTTGTTGATGTGTCACCAAAGATGGTGGACTAATGAAGATAGGACCTTCACGTGGTCGTAGTATAGTGGTCAATAGTTCCCTCAGGACTTTTACGATTGTCACTTCCGGGTTGGTCTACTTAGTTCATTGACTTTCATTCAACCAGAAAAAAAACTGGGGGGAAAGCGTGAGGGGTGTCTCGTTATCTTTTCCGTCTCTGGTGCTACTGTCACCTTAGCGACTTGTTGGGGGTAACCAGCTGAGCTGGATCAGCTGTCAAGGAAAGTGTCGATTTTTTTGGAACATCGGAACCTTACAAAATGGATATATCATATAAGGTGGGTATTTGCAATGCAAACTATCAATGTATCTTATTTTCTGTCTACTTAACAGAATACATTTTAGTGGTAGCTAACGCGTTGTTTAGCTAGCTATCGTTAGCTAACGTTAGCTAGGTAACGTAAGCTAACTTGCTAGATGTTTTTAGCTAGCTATTTCTATTGGTCGTTGTATTATTACTAGATATAAAATGACTTCAACATCAATATTCAATAGATATGGCATTCAATATGACTTGCGCTAGCCAGAATACCAGCTATGCATCATATTGCCACATTCAAAACAACTGGGAACTCGGGGAAAAAAAGAACTCCGACTAGGAAAAATCTTTTGAACGTTAACCCAACTCGGGCCAATTTCTAGAGCTCCGACTCTCCGACCTGAAGATCACCGACGTCATGATTTCGTATGTTTCCGAGTTCCCAGTTGTTCTTAACGCAGCATATGAGCTAGCTAACGTAAGCTGTCTATCCACCTGCAGCTTTTTAAGGTAGATAGGCTTGTATACAAACGTTGGTTGTACTTGTTATATAGGGTATGTAGCTAAGTTACGTTATTGACTTTTGACACAGGCAGAGTAATTACAAGAATCCTAGTTATATGGAACTCGTGCCATCTTGAATTAACACTGCCCACATCCTTTTCTAGAGGACCTTCAGTCATGGGGTTCCAAAATACTTATGTTGTGTTCGAATACTCATACTAACCATACTATTTGTGACGTAAATTGAGTATATAGTATGCTTATTGGTCATAGTATGGATATAGTTAGTATACAAAAAGTTCCCGGATGTACTAAATTCGCCAAAATACGAAGTATATCAGCAGTGGACACTTTCCGTGCTTTTAGGGCCCATAATGCAATGCTTAAGAAAATGGGCGTGCCTTCACAACGTTTTCAGATTTGAAGAAAACGGAGGACAATATGCAGCGGAAGTACTACAAGAGGGGACACATTCATTGCTTTAACCTATTATAAGAAATGTTAAGAAAATGTTGAGCAATGTAATAAATTAATGACTTTAACAATAATTTACCTTTCACGTTATATTGGCTGACAATTTGTTAGCTACGCTGTCCTTATGAACAACATAGCGTATCATTACAGCAGTATGTACCGGTATGTTGTTAGCTAAAGTTAGTTGGCTACTTATACATCAAACTTGCCAGTATATTAACTATCTAACTAACTACCCAATGTTTATTGACTTCATTATTCCTGTCATTCTTAGCTGGACACTCGGGTGCTTTCGTAAATTCGCTCTGGCTATCTACTCTGATTTCAGGGCACTCTCGTCTGAGTGTACCAGAGTGCAGAATAATGAATTTACGAGTGCTCAACACCCATTGAATGTGACTGGTGTCAGTAAAATGGTCAGAGTGAGGTGTTCTCTCATTTGTCTGGAAATAGCTAGCCAGCGTTGGCCAGTTAGCTTTGGTGCTGTTGTGAGTATAGGTCGACCGATTATGATTTTTCAACACCGATACCGATTTATTGGAGGACCAAAAAAAGTCGATACCGATTAATCGGCCGATTTTTTTTATTTTTATATTTTTTTATTTTAGTTTTTGTAATAATGACAATTACAACAATACTGAATGAACAGTTATTTTTACTTAATATAATACATCAATAAAATCAATTTAGCCACAAATAAATAATGAAACATGTTCAATTTGGTTTAAATAATGCAAAAACAAAGTGTTGGAGAAGAAAGTAAAAGTGCAATATGTGCCATAAAGTGCAATATGTGCCATGTAAGAAAGCTAACGTTTAAGTTCCTTGCTCAGAACATGAGAACATATGAAAGCTGGTGGTTCCTTTTAACATGAGTCTTCAATATTCCCAGGTAAGAAGTTTTAGGTTGTAGTTATTATAGGAATTATAGGACTATTTCTCTCTATACGATTTGTATTTGATATACCTTTGACTATTGGATGTTCTTATAGGCACTTTAGTATTGCCAGTGTAACAGTATAGCTTCCATCCCTCTCCTCGCCGCTACCTGGGCTCGAACCAGGAACACATCGACAACAGCCACCCTCGAAGCAGCGTTACCCATGCAGAGCAAGGGGAACAACTACTCCAAGTCTCAGAGCGAGTGACGTTTGAAACGCTATTAGCACGCACCCCGCTAACTAGCTAGCCATTTCTCATCGGTTACACCAGCCTAATCTCGGGAGTTGATAGGCTTGAAGTCATAAACAGCGCAATGCTTGAAGCATTGCGAAGAGCTGCTGGCAAACGCAGTAAAGTGCTGTTTGAATGAACGCTTACGAGCCTGCTGGTGCCTACCATCGCTCAGTCAGACTGCTCTATCAAATCATAGACTTAATTATAACATAATAACACACAGAAATACGAGCCTTATGTCATTAATATGGTCGAATCCGGAAACTATCATCTCAAAAACAAAACGTTTATTCTTTCAGTGAAATACGGAACCGTTCCGTATTTTATCTAACGGGTGGCATCCATAAGTCTAAATATTGCTGTTACATTGCACAACCTTCAATGTAATGTCATAATTACGTAAAATTCTGGCAAATTAGTTCGCAATGAGCCAGGCAACCCAAACTGTCGCATATACCCTGACTCTGCGTGCAATGAACGCAAGAGAAGTGACACAATTTCACCTGATTAATATTGCCTGCTAACCTGGATTTCTTTTAGCTAAATATGCAGGTTTAAAAATATATACTTCTGTGTATTGATTTTAAGAAAGGCATTGATGTTTATGGTTAGGTACATGTTGGAGCAACTACAGTCCTTTTTCGCAAATGCGCACTGCATCGATTATTTCCAACGCAGGACACGCTAGATAAACTAGTAATATCATCAACCATGTGTAGTTATAACTAGTGATTATGATTGATTGATTGTTTTTTCTAAAATATAAGTTTAATGCTAGCTAGCAACTTACCTTGGCTTCTTACTGCATTCGCGTAACAGGCGGGCTCCTCGTGAGGCAGGTGGTTAGAGCATTGGAATAGTTAACCGTAATGTTGCAAGATTGAATCCCTGAGCTGACAAGGTAAAAATCTGTCGTTCTGCCCCTGAACAAGGCAGTTAACCCACCGTTCCTAGGCCGTCATTGAAAATAAGAATGTGTTCTTAACTGACTTGCCTAGTTAATTAAAGGTGTAAAAAAATTTAATAATAATAATATTATCGTCAAAATCGGCGTCCAAAATCGGCCCTAATTATTCGGACATTCCGATTAATCGGTCGACCTCTACTTGTAATTATACTTCAGTATTCCATAGTAACATCTGACAAAAATATCTAAAGACACTGAAGCAGCAAACTTTGTGGAAATTAATATTTGTGTCATTCTCAAAACTTTTGGCCACGACTGTAGTAGTGTGGGCTCAATAGCATCTCATTAGTGTGCAAGATCTTGAGAATCAGCTGTACATGAGATGGAAGAATGCACTGTGCATGCAGAGGGTTGCAATTACTTTGAATAGTGGATAGTTTAACCAAAATATGCTAGAAGACCTAGAATTGCCTTGTGTATTCCACAAAAAAGGTTCAATGTTGTAATCTAACTTTTTAAAATGAATTTAAGTAAAATTCCCCAAATTCCCGGGCTTAACTAAAATAATATATAATAATAGAAATATTCAGAAAATTTACCGGAAAGTTTCTGACCCTTTGCAACCCTAGTTGTTATCGATTCGTTGTAGAGACGCCACACTGCTGCTTTTGTCACATGGGATGGCAGCAGCTTTCCACCAAAGTGTTTGTCCTGGGTGGCGTCCTGGTAACATTATTGCATTATCTAATATATAAACTCAGCAAAAAAAGAATTATCCTCTCACTGTCAACTGCGTTTACTGTCAGCAAACTATTTGAACATAACAAGATTCAACAACTGAGACATAAAGTGAACAAGTTCCAAAGACATGTGACTAACAGAAATTGAATGTCTCCCTGAACAAAGGTCAAAAGTAAGTCACTATCTGGTGTGGCCACCAGCTGCATTAAATACTGCAGTACATGTCCTCCTCATGGACTGCACCATATTTTCCAGTTCTTGTAGTGAGATGTACCTGCAAGTTCCCACTAATGCACCTGCAAGTTCCCGGACATTTCTGGGTGGAATGGCCCTAGTCCTCACCCTCCGATCCAACAGGTCCCAGATGTGCTCAATGTGATTGAGATCCGGGGTCTTCGCTGGCCATGGCAGAACACTGTCATTCCTGTCTTGCAGGAATTCACGCACAGAATGAGCAGTATGGCTGGTGGCATTGTCATGCTGGAGATTCACGTCAGGATGAGCCTGCAGGAAGGATTCCACATGAGGGAGGAGGATGTCTTCCCTGTAACGCACAGTGTTGGGATTGCCTGCAATGACAACAAGCTCAGTCCGATGATGCTGTGACACACCGCCCCAGACCATGACGGACCCTCCACCTCCAAATCGATCCCGCTCCAGAGTACAGGCCTCGGTGTAACGTTCATTCCTTCGACGATACACGCAAATCCGACCATTCCTGGTGTAACTCGGGCAGTTGTTGTTGCCATCCTGTACCCGTCCTGCAGGTGTGAATTTCGGATGTACCGATCCTGTGCAGGTGTTTGTTACATGTGGTCTGCCACTGCGAGGACGATCAGCTTCCGTCCTGTCTCCCTGTAGCTCTGTCTTAGGCGTCTCACAATACGGACATGGCAATTTATTGCCCTGGCCACATCTGCAGTCCTCATCTTTCTTTTGGTGTTTTTCAGAGTCAGTAGAAAGGCCTCTTTGGTGTCCTAAGTTTTCATAACTGTGACCTTTTAATTGCCTACCGTCTGTAAGCTGTTTGTGTCTTAATGACCGTTCCACAGGTGCATGTTAATTAATTGTTTCCCATGCTTGTTCAATGAACCATAAACAGTGTTTAAACCCTTTACAATGATTTGTGAAGGTATTAGGATTTTTACAAATTATCTTTGAAAGACAGGGTCCTGAAAAGGGACGTTTCTTTTGTTGCTGAGTTTAGTTGTTTGATGGGAGGCATTAGACCATTCTCCTTGTATGATTTGTGAAGGAGAGTCCGGCGTGTTCTACGGATGCTGAAAGACATTCCAGATCGCTGTAATCACCGTCATACACACCTGGCTAACTTGATGGGTCATGTAATCATCTGGCGAAGTGGAGTCTTTCGTTTAGACATGCTAGCTGAACAATGAACCATAATCCTAATCCATAGAGTACTAGCAATACAAACTGATTGTCATAGCTAGCTAAAGTTAACCAAATAGGTTCAATGTTAGCTAGCTAACATTCCCGCAACAATTTAATTATGCTTTTTTGCCGACGTTTACTGACACACACAATATTCAACTGGTGTTGAGTGTTCTTAAATTCATCAGTTATTCTGTACTCTGGCATACTCAGACAAGAGTGCTCTGAAACAGTTGTTGCAGTGACATTCTATTGAAATGGATACTTGCATAGTGGAGTCTTTTATTTTATTTTTTTACTACGCAATACATTTAAAAAAAAAAGTTGCGTTAGACCGGATTAATTATACATACTGACCAGCTCAAATAGACAGAAGCGCCCTAAATGGCAGACCAATCCAAACTCATCCCTCGGCATTTCCAGCCCACTCATTATCTGAGCCAATCATGGCTAGCGGGAAGATTGTTGTCTTTTTCTGTGGCTTAACCAACTAGGCTCGTAATTTTACAATGTATTTGTATTTTCAGATTGCATACACGTTTGTTATTAAGGCACATGAAAGTTCACATGTTCGAGAAGGTATTTCTGCCCCAAAAAACATTTTGATAAAAATAAAATTTACGTTTCATAAGCCTAGTTTCCTGAATCGGGTCACGTGTTATTTCATAGTTTTGATGTCTTCACTATTATTCTACAATGTAGAAAATAGTACAAATAAAGAAAAACCCTTTAAATAGTAGGTGTGTTTAGTTTTTGACTGGTACTGTATATTCATTATAATGCCATTATTTATTTTGTGTTGAGTTTCACTATTTATCAAGGCCACTTAGTGCTTATAATAATGTTTAAGCTGCTGATGTTTTCATCATTTGACTGCCCGAATTTTGACCGTGGTTGTTTTTTAAAAATGTTATTTTGTCGTTATTAAAAATAAGTTGTTACCATCTTCCAACACATGCTTTCTGTTTCATAGTTGTAACAAAGGCACTCCATGAATAATTTTCCTCATAAAGCCTACAGTAACATAAACTAATAAATGCTGTTGTGTTATTGGAAATAACATACAAATCGTATTCTGTTACTCAAGGCCTTCATAAACGCAACCAAATTATTGTTTTTGCTATAGCATATTTGAAATATATTAATTACACTGTTATAATGTTGCAGTCAGAATGACTGCTCATTAGTTTGACACCCATCGGTTGTAGGGTTAAGTGCTTTAAAGAATATATTGTAAGTGCGTGAATTTGACTTGCAAATGACTGTATGAACCCTGTATAGGCTACTTTCTCAGCCCTCAAATGAAAGACAAAATCACCTGCTATTGAAATGATGAATGCATTATTGGCTTTCCTGTCAGATCTTGACCCGTGTCAGTATTTTTTTTGTCATTTGTGCCAGTAGCTTTCTTTTGGCATTGGCCCGGTGTGCCACTGGCAAATTTACCTGAATGTCAAGCCATGCTGTGTGCGGTGCGTGTAGGGCCTATATGTGACCCGATTCAGGAAACTAGGCGTATGTCGCAAGTCACGACTTCCATGGAGAGCCGTTTGAACGTAAAAACATATTTTTTTAATCAAAATGCAGTTTTTTGTAGAAATGCCTTCTGGAACATGTGAACTTTCAAGTGCCTTAAATACGAATACAATTGATAAATTACGAGCCTTGTTGGTTTAGCCACAGAAAAAGTCAGCAACCTTCCCACTAGCCATGATTGGCTGAGATAATGAGTGGGCTGGACATGCCGAGAGAGGAGTTCGGATTGGTCTGCCGTAGATGGCTTTTGTCTATTTGAGTTTGTCAGTCTGTGTTGGTAATCCTGTCGAACGCGGCTTTAAAAAAGCTGCAGTGAAGCTGCATAAGTGTTGCTTTCCTCTTTCTGGAGAATCAAGTTTTGAAATCAGTGGAATTTCAGTACGATGGCAAAAGAGATGGAGAAAACACCTGTCTCCGGATTACATCTTCAAACTAAGGGCGACCGTGGCATGGCATCCGTGACAGGGAGACACGTCCATCATGCATGATGATGTATACGGTTAAGATAGTCCTGCGTTAGCTAGCTACATTTTCAGACATTTTCAGATATTACACGTTTTCTAATTTTGACAGAAAGTGGTTTCCCATCAAGCTAAAGTGTACTGTTAGCTAGCTAGCTGACATTATTATTTGTTTCCCAGAGCCGTTTGCTGTTCTAGATAGAGCCTAATGTTAGCTAGTTAACATTGAACATGGTTGGTTAGCTCCCAGCACTCTGGCATTGTTGTGGCAATACCAAAAATATTATATTCGCAATGTCACTAAGCAAAAAACAAACAACCAAAACAGCGATAGCCACTACAATGTCAAATCAGATTTTTTTGTCATGAGTAGAGTACCATTCGATTGATTTTGTGGACCCATGACTATGGTGTGTTGACATTAACCTGTTGACGTTAGCTAGCTAGCTATGTATGGAATGCAGGCACATCAGGTTCTGTATGGAATGCAGGCACATCAGGTTCTGTATGGAGTGCAGGCACATTATGGGACACAGGCCAAGTCATTATCAATTGTATTTGTATTTATTTTTTAAATGGTGTGACCAAATCATGTGCTGTGGAAAAAGTTAGTGTAGAACCCCTGATTTGCCCAGCTGGGTTAATGGTAAGAAGGAAATTAAAGTGGCATCATTATCACTGTCTGTTACTGTAAAAGGAAGTGGTGTTAGTCCCATTTAAAGCAAAAGTCCCATTAAAACTATTAGCCTACCTCCTGCCCTGTCAAATTCCAAAGGGTATCCTCTAGAGGTCGACCGATTATGATTTTTCAACGCCGATACCGATTATTGGAGGACAAAAAAAGCCGATAACGATTAATCGGCCGATTTATAAAAAAATGAAAAAAAATAAAAGTTTTATATATATATCATACACACACACACATTTTTGTAATAATGACAATTGCAACAATACTCAATGAACACTTATTTTAACTTAATTTAATACACACACACACACACACACAGCTCTGAAGTGACAATGATACTGAAGAGTCTGCTTAGGAGACAAATACTCTCAACTGTTTGAATAAAAATAGAGTTTAAGTTACCTGTGATGAATGTTGAAAACAAAAACTGTAATTTCTATATGCAGGAAATCCTATTTTAATAATGGGCATGGTAAGAATTGACAACCAAAGTGCGAGTCATAATTCCCATGACACCTTCTAGCAAAATCTGAAAAGCAGTTCCTTCATTTATTCCATAGGATATTTTTAGATTCACTTAAAATAAGGTCTGTGTTTCGTGTAGGCTTACACCACCTTGCCAATTTTATAACTGTGTAGATATCAATAGGACAAGGTAACTCTGATCAATATTGGCTAAATATAAGCGAAGATTTAAAAAAAAATTGTAGAGTGGATTTATGAAAATATGTTGACAAACGTTACCTTATCCTAGTGAGATTTACACGGGTATCAAAACGTTGAGGCGGTTTAAGCCTGCACGAAACACAGACCTTATTTGAAGTAGATCAAGACATTCTCTATGGAAGACATGAACGGTAAAATAACGAAGGAACCCCTTTCAAGTTCAGCCGCAAGTTATTACAGGAATTATAACGCGTCGACTAACCTGAATTTATTTTAGCTAAATATGCAGGTTTAAAAATATATACTTGTGTATTGATTTTAAGAAAGGCATTGATGTTTATGGTTAAGTACACATTGGAGCAATGACAGTCATTGATTGATTGTTTTTTATAAGATACATTTAATGCTAGCTAGCAACTTACCTTAGCTTACTGCATTCGCGTGACAGGCAGGCTCCTCGTGGAGTGCAATGTAATCAGGTGTTAGAGCATTGGACTAGTTAACTGTAAGGTTGCAAGATTGGATCCCCCGAGCTGACAAGGTTAAAAGTCTGTCGTTCTGCCTCGTTCCTAGGCCGTCATTGAAAATAAGAATGTGTTCTTAACTGACTTGCCTAGTTAAATAAAGATTAGATTAAGGTGTTAAAAAAAAAAAGAATATCGGCAAATCGGTGCCCAAAAATACCGATTTCCGATTGTTATGAAAACTCGAAATCGGCCCCGGTTTAATCGGCCATTCCGATTAATCGGTCGACCTCTAGTATCCTCTAGGCCTAGGCTATATGTGCAATTTATGCTGGAAGTGTTTCATATTACTTAGTTAGTGATGTCAGACTTTCATTCCCATTCATCTCTCTCTACCCATCATCCCTCTCTGTCTCTGTCTGTCAGGTGTGAAGCTGAAGAAAACCATGGAGCAGTCTGACCCAGCCTCTGCCTCAGACCTGACCCAGGGGTCAGAGGTCAACTCCCTGCCGAAGGGGTTATCAGGGAGCAACAGGAGTGACACAACGATGGAGGAAAATGAGGTCTGTGCAGAAAGGGGGAATGACGTCGAACAGGAGAGTCTGGAGGGAGATGGGATACAACACAAGAAGAAGAAAAAGTGCCAGCAAGAGGGTGGAGAGGAGTCTGTCAATGTGGACATTAGCTGTGACATTGGGACAGCCTCAATGGAAGACGCAAGAACTCTTGTAGATGGGACAACTGAACGTCCATTCTCGGTCTTGGATGAGGTAATGGAAAGCACCAACTCGGTTTTGGAGGTGACGATAGAAAGCTTGTCGTCGCTTCCGGGCAAGGCAGTGGAATCTCCACCCGCTATTCTAGTTGGAGTGGGTGACTGCTCAACCTCTATTCCGAACAGAGACGCAGAATCTCAACCAGCTGTTGTCGATGGCCTCCTCAAATGCTCCGTGGAACCCTCCCCCACAAAGGAAAACGTCATTCAAGGTTCAGTAGTCACCAATAGCCCAGCCACGCCCTCCACACCCAGCTCTGCCTTTGCAGACCCTGGATTTTCCAGTCCACGAACGATGGCCCGCACGAACACCAACTCTTCGCCCAGCCCCTACGACACGGACTGCAGCCGCAAGCTCATGACTCAGATCCAGCGGTCGGTCTCCCAGGAGTCCCTATTGGATGAGCTGGAGCAGGAGTTGTTCTCCTGCCAGCTGCCCGAGAGAGGGGGAGGGGGGCGCAAGGGTGGATCCCATGTAAATGGCATGCAGTCTGACCAGGACGGCTCCCCAATGGTTTTCGAGAAGTGCATCCAGTACAAGTATGTGCAGCAGGAAAAGGCCATCAAAAGGTAATAAATACCATGGGGATGTGTAACAAAGTCATGAAGTTTGTTAGCAGTTTATGTTACTCTTCAATAACACAGACCCCAAAGCAAATCAGGGGGAGAAAAATGGGTTTATTCAAAGGGGACAAATCATAGATGTTATACTGAGAGGTAGATGTTCATTCTCCCCTGTCCTCAGTGATTCTCTCTACAGAACAAAGGGACAGGACGTAGTTTTATAACCCAACCCTAGCCTGTGGTTGACCAATTAGAATTCCTTGCAATAAAACTTGGCCAATGGCGAGATAACAAGTATCTTGTTTCAGGCTTAATGCCTAGACAAATTCCTCCCATGTCTCTGACCCATTGATCATTAATTCCCTTTTACAGAAAAAACACTATTTCCATTGATCGTTAATTCCCTCTTGACCTTTAGTATTTGTGGTGTATTTATCTTAAAAATATTCTTACAAGTTGTATGTCGCTATAATTTGGTATATTATGTGCCAAGTAAACATTCACATGATACCAGTGTAGGTCTACTGTATATCCCTGCCTTTTTTGTGGATAGATGAATTATCCTATGATATTTTTATGCACGTTCTGCAATCACAAGCTGAAATATCCCAAACTTGTTCTGTAGAAGATGCCCTCTTGTCTATTTGAAAAGTTAGGCTAAGTTATGCTTTTAAATAGAGATCTTGTACTTTTGAAGGACATAAACATACTTCATATACAATTTCCATCTCTGTTCATGCGTCTGTGTGGCTGTACCCTTACCTTATAGGCTACTGGATGAAAACAACAAGCACCAGGAGCTGGTCCTGGGTATCTGCTCAGAGAAGGACACCATGAGGGAAGAACTGAAGAGGAGGGTGGAGACTGAGAAAAAGCACATGGGCACCGTGAAGAAGGTGAGCACTCCATCTCCAGACTGGTGTCACGTCCATCAAGCTGCCTCATGGCTGTTCCCTTATGGGCTGTCTGGCTCGCACAAGGCTGGCTTACTTCTCACTCCAACGGTTTCCATTTAGACATGAGTGAAGAGCTCTCTTCTCACCTGAGTTTCCCATTTGAATCATTTAGTCGGTAATGCAAATAACTGCCGGTCTGATGGTAATCGACTGTTAATAAACACTTTTAGCATCTCCGGGCTTCCATGCATAGCCTAAAAGCCACTGATGCAGACCTTTTGGAACATCTACATTTTAAAATGTCTAATAAATCTATTTAATATAGCCTACACCATCACAGTAAATCTATTTATTTTAGGCAGGTCTAAAGAAACATGATATGAAGAAAATGTAGCCTATTTCAGAAGAACCGAATAGCATATTCTGAGTCGTCCTTATGTTAGGCCTTGATCTGGCAATGTGGGCTACACTTGTTCATTTAGCAGAAAGGTGTGCTTGTAATTCCCGTGGCATTATTTTATAGTAAGAAGTATACAATTGAACATAGCTGAATAAAATACAAAGTATATTGTTCCCAACCGATTTCCAAGGGACTATTCTGTATTGAGCGGTTAAAGTTTATAATTTGAAACGGGTCCTCCTATACAATGCATTTGGAAAGTATTCAGACCCCTAGACTTTTTACATTTTGTTATGTTACAGCCTTATTCTAAAATTGATTAAATCGTTTTCCCCCCTCATCAATCTACCCACAATACCCCATAATAACAAAGCAAAAACAGGTCATTTTCTGGGGGGGTAATGTAATTTCACTTTTTTAAATTTAAATACATTACCATAAGTATTCAGACCCTTTACTCGGTACTTTGAAGCACCTTTGCCAGCGATTACAACCTTGAGTCTTCTTGGGTATGATGCTATACAAGCTTGGCACATCTGTATTTGGGGTGTTTCTCCCATTCTTCTCTGCAGATCCTCTCAAGCTCTGTCAGGTTGTGTGGGGAGGGCCACTGCCACATTTTCAGGTCTCTCCAGAGATGTTCGATCGGGTTCAAGTCTGGGCTCTGGCTGAGCCACTCAAGGACATTGAGACTTGTCCCAAAGCAACTCCTGCGTTATCTTTGTTGTGTGCTAAGTGTCGTTATCTTGTTGAAAGGTGAACCAAAGTGTTCAATCTTGGTTTCATCAGACCAGAGAATCTTGTTTCTCATGGTTTTGAGTCCTTTAGGTGCCTTTTGGCAAAATCCAAGCGGGCTGTCGTGCCTTTTACTGAGGAGTGGCTTCTGTCTGGCCACTCGGCCGGATTGGTAGAATGCTGCAGGAGATGGTTGTCCTTCTGGAAGGTTCTCCCAGAGGAACTCTGGAGTTCTGTCAGAGTGACTATCGGGTTCTTGGTCACCTCCCTGATCAAGGCCCTTTTCCCTTGACTGCTCAATTTGGCCGGAAGAGTCTTGGTGGTCCACTGTGTTCTTAGGGACCTTCAATGCTGCAGAAATGTTTTGGTACCCTTCCCCAGATCTGTGCCTCGACACAATCCTGTCTCGGAGCTCTACGTTCTATTCCTTGGACCTCATGGCTTGGTTTTTCCTCTGACATGCACTGTCAACCTTTTATATAGACAGGTGTGCGCCTTTCCAAATCATGTCCAATCAAATGAATTTACCACAGGTGGACTCCAATCAAGTTGTAGAAACATCTCAAGGATTATCAATGGCAGCAGGATGCACCTGAGCTCAATTTCGAGTCTTTTAGCAAACGGTTTCAATACTTATGTAAATAAGGTATTTCTGTTTTTTATTTTTAATAAATTAGACAAATTCAAAAAAATTGTTTTTGCTTTGTCATTATGGGGCTATTTTGTGTAGATAAAATCCTCTATTTTTAAAATCCATTTTAGAGTAAGGCTGTAATGTAACAATGTGCAACAAGGGAAGTGGTCTGAATACTTTCTGAATGCACTGTGTGCTTAATTTAGATTTATTTGTGTGACTTTGATTAAAAACCTTTTTATTTTAAGAATGTGAAATGTCAGAATAATAGTAGAGGGAATGATTTATTTATTTAAGCTTTTATTTCTTTCATCACATTCCCAGTGGTTTAGAAGTTTACATACACTCAATTAGTATTTGGTAGCATTGCCTTAAACAATTTAAACTTGGGTCAAATGTTTCGGCTAGCCTTCCACAAGCTACCCACACCACAATAAGTTATGTGAATTTTGGCCCATTCCTCCTGACAGAGCTGGTGTAACTGAGAGGTTTGTAGGCCTCCTTGCTCGCACACACTTTTTTAGTTCTTCCCACACATTTTCTATATGATTGAGGTCAGGGCTTTGTGATGGCCACTCCAATACCTTGACTTTGTTTTCTTTAAGCCATTTTGCCACAACTTTGGAAGTATGCTTGGGGTCATTGTCCATTTGGAAGACCCATTTGCGACCAAGCTTTAACTTCCTGACTGATGTCTTGAGATGTTGCTTCAATATATCCACATAATTTTCCTCTCTCATGATGCCATCTATTTTGTGAAGTGCACCAGTCCCTCCTGCCGCAAAGCACCCCCACAACATGATGCTGCTACCCCGTGCTTCACGTTTGTGATGGTGTTCTTCAGCTTGCAATCCTCCCCCTTTTACCTCCAAACATAACGATGGTCATTTTTTTTCAGACCAGAGGACATTTCTCCAAAAAGTACGATCTTTGTCCCCATGTGCAGTTGCAAACCGTAGTCTGGCTTTTGTATGGCTGTTTTAGAACAGTGGCTTCTTCCTTGCTGAGCGGCCTTTCAGGTTATGTCGATATAGGACTCGTTTTACTGTGGATATAGATACTTTTGTACCTGTTTCCTCCAGCATCTTCACAGGGTCCTTTGCTGTTGTTCTGGGATTGATTTGCACTTTTCGCACCAAAGTACGTTCATTTCTAGGAGGCAGAAAGCGTCTCCTTCCTGACCGGTATGACGGCTGCGTCGTCCCATGGTGTTTATACTTGCGTACTATTGTTTGTACAGATGAACGTGGTACCTTCAGGCGTTTGGACATTTCTCCCAAGGATGAACCAGACTTGTGGAGGTCTACCATTTTTCTTCTGAGGTCTTTGCTGATTTCTTTTGATATTCCCATGATATCAAGCAAAGAGGTACTGAGTTTGAAGGTAGGCCTTGAAATACATCCACAGGTACACCTCCAATTGACTCAGGCTAATTGACATCATTTATCAGAAGCTGCTAAAGCCATTTACAAGTTGTTTAAAGGCACAGTCAACTTAGTGCATGTAAACTTCTGACCAACTGGAATTGTGATTATGTGAAATTATCTGTCTGTAAACAATTGTTGGAAAAATTACTTGTGTCATGCACAAAGTAGATGTCCTAACCGACTTGCCAAAACTATAGTTTGTTAACAAGAAATGTGTGGAGTGGTTGAAAAACGAGTTTTAATGACTCCAACCTAAGTGCATGTAAACTAACGACTTCGACTGTATATTTTTCACCCCTTTCCTCTGACAGCGCTAAATTGAGCTCAGGTGCATCCAATTTCCTTTGATTTAGAATAACTCACCGGTCTTAAGTTCCAACTGTTCACAGTGCCTGTCAGAGCACAAACTATACCATGAAGTCCAAGGAAATGTCCGTAGATCTCAGAGATTTGTGCTCTGGTATTTACAGTTATTTACAGTACATTCGGAAACTATTCAGACCCCTTTTTTCACGTTTTGTTACGTTTACAGCCTTATTCTGAAATGTATTAAATAATTGTTTTTCCTCATGAATCTACAGACAATACCCCATCATGACAAAGGGAAAAAAAACTCTTTTTTTTCAAAATGTAAAAAACCTAAAAATTAAATACATTAAGTATAAGTATTCAGACCTTTTGCTATGAGACTCAAAATGTAATTTAAGAGTAAATGAATTTTTTGGTCGGAACAGGGGAAAAAAAGACATGTCATCCGTATGCACTTGATTTGCGAAAAGAACCATGGCTCATTTTCATTCCAGCCAGGTAGGCTACTCTGGTTGTAAAAACGATGCAATGTGCATAATTTTAGGAACGTTTCAAAATAAATATAGTAGGTCTAGCCTATAGAATCCTGATGGGGTCCTCTGCTTTTTAATTGAGGCCATCAAAACTCTGTTTTCTCACTCAATTGTATAAGCCTATAGAAATGTTGCGCAACATGGGTTTATAAGAACACTTATTTAATTCCAGGCGTCAACCAGCTATGAGAAGTTGGCTCTCGCTGTGCAACGTGATGCGCTCAAACTCTGAATGCCAGGGCTGTCATGAAGTGTTTGATTTGGTAGGTTACTAATGACCATTGGCGGCATCAGATCGCAGTTTTGGAGAAGCCTAGTTACTGTGACTCAACGGTCATGTGGAATTTGACTGCGGTCATTATTTGTGACTGCTGGTGTGGCGGTAAACCGGTCACCGTAACAGCCCTATCCAGGGCCTGTATTTTTCAAAGCATCTCAGAATTGGAGTGCTGATCTAGGATAAATGTTGCTCTTTAGATCATAATTATATGGACAAGGGTGACCTAATCCTAGATCAGCTCTTCTACTCTGAGACGCTTTATGAACACGGGCCCTGGTAGAAGTTCAGTCCTCCTATAACCTGCCCAGGGACTGCGGTTGAAAATTAGCCGGCTGGCTAAAACCGGCACTTTTACTGAAACGTTGATTAATGTGCACTGTCCCTGTAAAAATAAACTCGAACTCATGATATGACCGGTTGACCTTCAAAGCCAGGTGGAGTTAACTTAGTAGGCATAGTCATAGCAGGGCCAGGACTAAACAAAGAGTGCATTCTAGATGCTCAAATTCAGTGAAGATCTCTGCAGATTATATGCTTCATTGTAAAAATCTGATAATATTAGCAGAATCGGTGTATCCAGAACGCACAAAAATTGTATGCCAACTAAACTCATGTCTTGTAGTTCTTGATGTTGCTCCGAGTGTCGCACAATTGGCCCAGCGTCGTCCGGGTTAGGGTTTGGCCGGGGTAGGCCGTCATTGTAAATAAGAATTTGTTTTTAACTGACTTGACTAGTTAAAGAATAAATAAATAAATAATGTAGACTAGCTTTTATACTGCACCAGATTCCAGTGAATCTTGAGTCGTGATTGGTGATTTTCAGTACACCTTGACTCTTCATTTGAGAATGCCAAAATAGGTGATATGATTTTTTATCTCGACCGCTTTTTAAACATGGGTCAGCTTGAATGGAAACCAGGGAACCTTTATAGCCCAACTGGGACATTAATTTCAAATCTCTGTAATCCTTCAGTTTGTCTTTTCAGAGCATTGTCGAGACGTATTGCTGTCTGTCTGTCTGTCTGTCCTTCATTTTGTTGTCTTTTCAGAGCATTGACGAGACGTATTGCTGTCTGTCCGTCCTTCAGTTTGTCTTTTCAGAGCATTGACGAGACGTATTGCTGTCTGTCCGTCCTTCAGTTTGTCTTTTCAGAGCATTGACGAGACGTATTGCTGTCTGTGCGTGTGCATTTTAGATAGACCAAGTCTTCTCAACTACCCATCGCCATGAAAGAGCTAAAAATATTAAAAAACAATTGTTGTCATTTACCGCTGTTATTATAAAAAAATCTGTATTAAACTTTTTAAATATTTCCTGTCTGTAGCCTTTTGGAGGTACAGTGCCTTCAGAAAGTATTTATACCCCTTGATCTATTCCACATTTTGTTATGTTGTAGCTTGAATTTAAATTAATTAAATACATTTATTTCTCACCCATCTGCAAGCTCTGTCAAATTGGTTGTTGATCATTGCTAGACAACCATTTTCAGGTCTTGCCATAGATGTTCAAGTAGGTTTAACTGTAACTCGGCCACTCAGGAACAATCACTGTTTTCTTGGTAAGCATCTCCAATGACATTTTGGCCTTTTGGAAAAACTACGCAGTCCTTAATGATTACAAGCGTACCCATAACATGATCCACTATGCTTGTAAATATGGAGAGTGGTACTCGGTAATGGATTTGCCCCATACATACGTTTTTGTCCGGAATACCAAGTGTTAACTGCTTTGCCACATTTTTTGCAGTATTACTTTAGTGCCTTGTTACAAACCGGATGCATGTTTTGGAATATTTTTATTCTGTACAGGCTTCCTAATTTTCACTCTGTCAATTAGGTTAGTATTGTGGAGTAACTACAATGTTGTTGATCCATCCTCAGTTTTCTCCTATCAAAGCCTCGGGGTGAATTCCCTGAGCGGTTTCCTTCTTCTCCGGCAACACCTGTTTCTTTGTAGTGCTTGGTTGTATTAATATACCATCCAAAGTGTAATTAATAACTTCACCATGCTCAAAGGGATATTCAATGTCTGCTTTTTTCTTCACCCTACTAATATGTGCCCTTCTTGGAGAGGCATTGGAAAACCTCCCTGGTCTTTGTGGTTGAATCTGTGTTAGAAATTCACTGCTCGACTGAGGGACCTTACATTTGTCTGTATGTGTGGGGTACAGAGATGAGGTAATCACAGATTGATTTCTGCTCCAGAATTTGTTATTGCAAATGTAAATAAGGAGGTTGAAAACTTATTGACTACAAATATTTCAGCTTTTAATTTTAAAATAATTTGTAAACATTTTGAAAAATGTGATTACACTTTGACATTATGGGGTATTGTGTGTAGGCCAGTGACAAAAAAAATCTAAATTTAATACATTTTAAATTCAGGCTGTAACACAGATAAATGTGGATAGAGTGAAGGGTTTTGAATACTTTCTGTAGCACTGTTATGTATGTTTGCATGCTTGTCAGTCAGGCAGGTTAAGCCAGGTCTATCCCTGTCTAACCTGACGGACCTGTCCTCTACTCTTTGCTGCTCCTGGGTGATGTTTCTCCTAGATACAGCTCTAGGATCGGTTTCCCCTCCAAATCTTAGCAATTAGTGCTAAATGCAAAACAGTCCTAAGATCAGTGTCTAGGGGCAACTTCACCCTACAATGTCTTTTGTGTCTCTCCCAGTTGGAGGGCCGGGTGGAGGAGCTTCTGAGGGAGTTGAAGGAGTCCAGGGACAAACTGGTTTACCAGGATGGCGCCGCGAAGAACGCCCTGCAGCAGTTGCACAGAGAGACTGCCTACCGGCTGGAGCAGGTAAGCTCCCGGAGAAAGAGGATGTCAAGAAGACCCTTGCATAGCAGTGCACGACAGTCCGAGACAGGTAGAAAAAATTGTCGGACAAGCAGTATAATAGATTTAAATTAGCTCAATGTGTCTTCAGCATGCAATGAGTTTCACACTGTCAACTCCCTATCTCTGCCATTCCATTACACCTATCACTATGGAAATATGTCACCCGTTTTAGGAAACTACGCATATGTCACGGGTCACTACTTCACATGTTCGTGAAGGCATTTCTGCCCCAAAAAACATTTTGATAAAAATGTAAAGTCTACGTTCAAAAGGCTCTCCTGTGAACTTTCATGTGCGTTTATAACAAACTTGTATGCCATCTGTAAATACGAATACAATTGTTAAATGACGAGCCTAGTTGGTTTAGCCACAGAAAAAGGAAGCAACCTTACAGCTAGCCATGATTGGCTCAGATAGTGAGTGGGCTAGTCATGCTGAGAGATGAGTTCGGATTGGCTTGCCATATAGCACGCTTGTGTCTTTGAGCTGGTCAGTATGTCTTGGTAATCCTGTCTAACACTGCGTTTTTTGAATGTATCGTGTATTAAAACTCCACTTTCTGGAGGACTGAGTTTTGAAATCAGTGGAATTCGAGTATAATAGCTAAGGAGTTACATCTTCAAACTAAGGGCAACCATGGCATCCGACATGAGACGCATCCAACCATGAATGATGTATAGGGGCAAGAAAGTCTAGCTAGCTACATTATCAGATATTACATGTTTCTAATTTTGACAGAAAGAGCCATTTGCTTGGCTAGCTGTAGCCTAATGTTAGCTAGCTAACATTGCACCTGGTTGGTTAGCTACCTAAAGATTAATGCGGGATAGTAATGTTGTGATTGGTTCATTGTTTACCTCGCTAGCTAGCTAACGTTAGCTGGCTGGCTCGCTAGCTAACGTTACGTGTATGACCTTATTCGTATCTCAGAGCTATTTGCTTAGCTAGCTATAGCCTAATGTTAGCTAGCTAACATTGAACCTGATTGGTTAGCTACCGGCAGATTCATGCAGGGTAGTATCGTCATGAGTTGTGATTATGGTTCGTTGTTTACCTAGATAACTACATGTCTTTACAAAAGATTATACAAGTAACCATTTTGAGTGCGTTCGTAAATTCAGTCTGGCCATCTACTCCGATTTCAGAGCACTCTCGTCTGAGTGTGCCAGAGAGCGCAGATTAATTTACGAACGCTCAACACACGTTGAATATGGCTGGTGTCAGTAAATGTTGGCAAAAAAGCTAATTAAAATGTTGCCAGCAGCGCAGTTACAGTCCCCAACGCTCTGGATAACATGAAAACAGCCTAACCAGCTCTGCTAGTGTGAGTAAAAGGGTCAGAGTGGGGTGTTTTCTCATTATTTGTCTGGAAGTAGCTAGCCAATGTTAGCCAGTTAGCTTTGGTTCTTGACTGTCGTTGTGAGTTCAGACTGTTCGGATCAACCCTACTCATCGTTTACAATCCAGGGTTACTACCAGCAGTTTAGTCATCTCAATTTGCTCAATTTCCACATGATATATTACAATATTTAGTAAAGGTTTAGTGAATGATTTGTACCAAATACAATGCTTTTAGTTTTAGACATTTTAGGGCTAACTTATTCCAGCCAGTGGCATGTCGTTAGTAAAGACAGGAAAAATTAAGGGTCCTAGACAGCTGGGGAATTCCTGATTTTACCTGGATTATGTTGGAGGCTTCCATTGAAAAACACCCTCTGTATTCTGTTATACAGGTAACTATTTATCCACAATATAGCAGGGTGTGTAAAGCCATAACACATTTTTCCAGCAGCAGACAATGATCGATAATAAAACACTGAAGGCCATTCCTTTTGCCTCAACCTTCTCAACCATACCATTATTCATTTCCTCATCAACCCAAGGGGATTTAACAGTTTTACAGTCATTTTCTTAATGGTTGCGTGCTTATTAGTAACTGGAATAAGCAATCATATAAATGTGTCAAGTGCAGCGTCTGGTTGCCCCTCATTACACACCACGGACCAATAAATATTCTTTACATCAACAACATAGGAATCACCACAAAACGTATTGTATTACTTCTTATACACTATATTAGGCCCAGCCTAACTTTGGTGTTCCTAGAAATGGCTTCTATATTGTGATCACTACATCCGATGGATCTGGATACTGCTTTCAAGCTAATTTCTGCAGCATTAGTAAAGATGTGATCAATACATGTTGATGATATCATTCCTGTGCTGTTTGTAACTATCCTGATAGGTTGACTGATAACCTGAACCAGGTTGCAGGCACTGGTTACAGTTTGACGTTTTTTCCTGAGTGGGCAGCTTGATGAGAGCCAGTGAATATTTAAACCACCCAGAAAATATACTTCTCTGTTGATATCACATACATTATCAAGCATTTCACACATGTTTTCCAGATACTTACCGTTAGCACTTGGTGGTCTATAGCAGCTTCCCACCGGAATGGGCTTTAGATCAAATCAGGCAGATGAACCTGTAGCCATATTACTTCATCAGTATTTAACATAAGATCCTGTGTAATATTTACAGGAATTTGGTTCTGAATATAAACAGCAACACCTCCACCATCGGAATTTCTATATTTTTTGTAAATGTTATAAGCTTGTATTGCTTCCACTGTATCATCAAAGGTATGGGGGTGGCAGGTAGCCTAGTGGGTAGAGTGTTGGACTTGTAACAGAAAGGTTGCAAGATTGAATCCCCGAGCTGACACGGTAAGAATCTGTTCTGCCCCTGAACAAGGCAGTTAACCCACTGTTCCTAGGCCGTCATTGAAAATAAGAATGTGTTCTTTACTGACTTGCCTAGTTAAATAAAGGGAAAATAAGTGAGTTTCAGAGATAGTCAAAATATGAATGTCATCTGTTACTAGCAAATTATTGATTTCATGGACCTTGTTTCTTAAGCTATATATGTGAACGTGGGCTATTTTGAGCACTTTTCTTGTGGGATTCTTACTTTTCATTTCTTTACTGGGAAGCTTAGCAGAATGTGCTCATGTTATTCATGTTAGTGCACGGTGAGCTGCTCACAGTGGACCTCCTACTAGGGCACACCGCCTCAGTGCTAACAGTATTAATCTGGTTCATAGGCACATGATTACTGCATGCAATAGCTGTAGGATCAGTAGAGGCATTCAGGGCATTTAGAGGGTGTCACAAGAATTTTGCTATCTCAATGGTTGAACTCAACTATCACTCAAGCTTTGACCAATTCCCAGAGGTTGTAAGGCTCTGGTTAACCTCTCTAGGGTATGTGGGACGGTAGCGTCTCACCTCGTCAACAGCCAGTGAAACTGCAGGGCGCCAAATTCAAAACAACAGAAATCCTATAATTAAAATTCCTCAAACATACAAGTATTTTACACCATTTTAAAGATACACTTGTTGTAAATCCAGCCACAGTGTCCGATTTCAAAAAGGCTTTACGACGAAAGCACACCAAACGATTATGTTAGGTCAGAGCCATGTCACAGAAAAACACCAGCCAAAGAGAGGAGTCACAAAAAGCAGAAATATAGATAAAATGAATCACTAACCTTTGATGATCTTCATCAGATGACACTCATAGGACTTCATGTTACACAATACATATGTTTTGTTCGGTAAAGATCATATTTATATCCAAAAATCTAAGTTTACATTGGTGCGTTATGTTCAGTAGTTCCAAAACATCCGGTGATTTTGCAGAGAGCCACATCAATTTACAGAAATAGTCATCATAAATGTTGCTAAAAGATACAACTGTTATGCATGGAATTTTAGATCCACTTCTCCTTAATGCAACCGCTGTGTCAGATTTAAAAAATAAAACTTTACGGAAAAAGCACACCATGCAATAATCTGAGTACAGCACTCAGAGACCAACACAATCCAAAGAGATATCCGCCATGTTCTGTAGTCAACAGATGTCAGAATAGCATTATAAATATTCACTTACCTTTGCTGATCTTCATCAGAATGCACTCCCAGGAATCCCAGTTCCACAATATATGTTTGTTTTGTTCGATGAAGTACATAATTTATGTTCAAATACCTCCTTTTTGTTAGCGCGTTCAGCCCAGTAATCAAAATTCATGACTCGCGATCACTAGGTGCAGACGAAAAGTCAAAAAGTTCCGTTACAGTTCGTAGAAACATTTCAAACGTTGTATAGAATCCATCTTTAGGATGTTTTTAACATAAATCTTCAATAATGTTCCAACCGGGGAATTCCTTTGTCTTCAGAAATGCAATGGTATGCAAGCTAACTCTCTCACGTGAACGCGCCTGGTCAGCTCGTGGCTCTCTGGCAGACCTCTGACTCATTCCCCTCTCATTCGCCCCCACTTCACAGTAGAAGCCTCAAACAAGGTTCTAAAGACTGTTGACATCTAGTGGAAGCCTAAGGAAGTGCAATATGACCCCATTTCCACTGTATCTTGGATAAGCAAGAGTTGAAAAACTACAAACCTCAGATTTTCCACTTCCTGGTAGGAATTTTTCAGGTTATTTGCCTGCCATATGAGTTCTGTTATACTCACAGACATCATTCAACAGTTTTAGAAACTTCAGAGTGTTTTCTATCCAGATCTACTAATATGCATATTCTAGCTTTTATTGCTGAGTAGCAGGCCGTTTACTCTGGGTACGACTTTACGAAAGCAAACCATGCGATTATCTGAGACAAATCATTACAAACCAGCCAAGTAGATAAGTCAGAAATAGCGATAAAATGTATCGCTTACCTTTGATGATCTTCATATGGTTGCACTCCCAAGACTCCATGTTACATAACAAATGTTTGTTTTGTTCAATAAAGACCCTCTTTATATTCAAAAACCTCAGTTTTGTTGGTGCGTTCTGTTCAGTAATCCATTGGAACAAAGCGCGGTCACAGCACGCAGACAAAAAATCTAAAAAAGTACTGTAAAAGTTCGTAGAAACATGTCAAACAATGTTTATAATCAATCCTCAGGTTGTTTTTGTCATAAATAATCGATCATATTTCAACCGGACAATGGCTTCGTCAATAGAAAAGGAAAAACAAGAAAGGCACGCTCCTGGTCATGCGCAGGACTCATGTCTGGAAATTTCCACTGTCCTCTCATTGAAAGTGGTGTTTCTCCCTCATTTTTCAGAGTAAAAGCCTGAAACAATGCCTAAAGACTGGCCACATGTAGTGGAAGCCATAGGGATCGTGAACTTGGTCCTAAGTCTTTGTATGGTGGATAGGCTTTCAATGGAAAAACAGGCATTTCAAAATAATAGCACTTCCTGGATGGATTTTCCTCAGGTTTTCGCCTGCCATATCAGTTCTGTTATACTCACAGACATTATTTTAACAGTTTTGGAAACTTTATAGTGTTTTCTTCCGTAGCCTGCATAGTCACCCATTGAACATGTTAGGGTTGCTCTGGATCGATGTGTATGACAGCATGTTCCATTTCCCGCCAATATCCAGCGAGTTCGCACAGCCATTGAAGAGGACAACATTCCACAGGCCACAATCAACAGCCTGATCAACTCTATGCGAAGGAGATGTGTTGCGTAGCACGATGCAAATGGTGGTCACACCAGCTACTGACTAGTTTTCTGATACACGCCAGTACCTTTTAAAAAAAAAAAAAGCTCCCTTTAATGTATCTTTATTCTCAGTCAGGTGAAATCCATAGATTAGGGCCTAATGAATTTACTTCCCTTAATTTGATGCACATACCACTACCCACCGCCAGTTACAAACACAAACAAACTCATCCACATCAAACAGGAATATTCATACATTGAGTAACCTTGTGTGAGACTTGAAGACTTGTGTTAGTTCCCCTGAGATAAAGAAGATTTCACATTGTAATGGTTTTGTGGTTGTGCCTTGCTCATGGGCACAATAGCGTCTTGGTCTACCCCTTGTCTAACCTGTAGGCTTATATGCTGCCCATAGATCAGCAAGGTAACAAGAGACCTAGGTTTTAACAACAGCAACTGTCTGGCTCAAACCTGCAAGATTTGTTGTCAGCACTGGGATTTAAACTTTAAACTTTCCATTTACTGGCCTGCCACTCTAACCTCTTTAGTTATCAAAAAAGGTTACTCAACATGCAATCATGGTTTACAGAACTACATTCGTTACACCACCACCCATTTGACCTCCTCACAGATCCCGGTCACGGCACCAATGGTACAGACTGGTTTCTAACCTAGGTCTCCTGCAGGCCACAAGACTGTGTTACCCTGCTAAGCTTAAGCGTAGACATTAGCTCAGGAAGTGTACACAAGTCTCCAGGTCTCAGACAAGTTTACTACACACCTATATCACCTTTTCAAGTGCCATTCCCTACTGCCTCTGTGTCTTTGAGTAAGGCACTTTGTCCCTAAACTGCTACAAGGGCAATACTGTAGTGCTCCAAGCCTGTTCTGTGTTTGGTGTGTCATGGAGTGGGTACTGGGACAGCAAAAACACGTTTCCATTATGCAATAGACTTTTATTTATATTTTTTAATTTTTTGTGTGTGATTTTGTCATGCTCCCCGTAGCCAATGTGAGTAAGACCTTTAAACAGGTTAACAGTCAGTCAGATTACCAGGACGCTTACTCTGAGCATGCGCTGACCAGCTAGCAAGTGTCTTCAATTACATTTTCAACTTCTCCCTGACCGAGTCTCTAATACCTACATGTTTCAAGCAGACCACCATAGTCCATGTGCCCTAGAACACCAAGGTAACCTGTCGTCTAAATTATTTTTGCTGTTCACCCACAACTGCGTGGCCGCGCAAGACTCCAGCACCATCATTTAGTTTTCCAATGACACAATGGTAATAGGCTTGACAATGAGACAGCCTATAGGGAGGAGTTCAGAGACCTAGCAGTGTGGTGCCAGGACAACAACCTCTCCCTCAATGTCAGCAAGACAAAGGTGCTGATTGTGGACTATAGGGAACAGAGGGCCTAGCACGCCCCCATTCACAGCTGTAGTGGAGCAGGTCAAGAGTTTCAAGTTCCTCTGTGTCCACATCACTAAGGATCTATCATGTTCCAAACACACCAACACCGCCATGAAGAGGGCACGACAATTCCTCTTCTCCCTCAGGGGGCTGAACCGATTTGGCCCTCAGATCCTCAAAAAGTTCTACAGCTACACCTTTGAGATCATCTTGACTGGCTGCATCACTGCTTTGTGTGGCAACTGCTTGGCGAAACGACCGTAAGGCGCTACAGAGGGCAGTTTGTACGGCCCAGTACATCACTGGGGCCCACGCTCCCTGCCATCCAGGACCTCTATACCAGGCGGTGTCAGAGGAAGGCCCTAAGAATTTTCAGACTCCAGCCACCCAAGTCATACTGTTCTCTCTGCTACCGCATGGCAAGCGGTACAGGAGCGCCAAGTCTGGGACTAAAAGGCTCCTGAGCAGCTTCTAGCCCCAAGGCATAAGACTGCTAAATACAGTAGTTTGTCCGGGTAACTATTTGGTTAACTATTTAACGATCTGCATTGAACCTTTTTGCACTTTTTTGACTCATCACATACGCTGCTGCTACCGTTTACTATCTGTCACTTTATTCCTAGTTACAGTGCATTCAGAAAGTATTCAGACTCCTTGACTTGTTCCACATTTTGTTACGTTTCACCGTTACTCAGGCTATTTTCAGGTCTCTCCAGAGATGTTTGATCGGGTTGAAGTCCCAGCTCTGGTTGGGCCACTCAAGGACATTCAGAGACTTGTCCCGAAGCCACTCCTGCGTTGTCTTTGCTGTGTGCTTAGGGCCATTATCCTGTTGGAAGGTGAACCTTCACCCCAGTCTGAGGCCCTGAGCACTCTGGAGCAGATTTTCATCAAGGATCTCTCTGTACTTTGCTTCGTTCATCTTTCCCTCGATCCTGACTAGTCTCCCAGTCCCTGCCGCTGAAAAATATCCCCACAGCATGATGTTGCCACCACCATGCTTCACCGTAGGGATGGGGCCAGGTTTCCTCCAGACGTGATGCTTGGCATTCAGGCCAAAGAGTTCAATCTTGGTTTTCATCAGACCAGAGAATCTTGTTCTTAATGGTCTAAGAATATTTTAGGTGCCTTTTGGCCAACTCCAAGTGAGCTATCATGTGCCTTTTACGGAGGAGTGGCTTTCGTCTGGCCACTCTACCATAAAGGCCTGATTTGGTGGTGTTGCAAAGATGGTTGTCCTTCTGGAAGGTTCTCCCATCTCCACAGAGGAAATCTAGAACTCTGTCAAAGTGACCATCGGTTCTTGGTCACCTCCCTGACCAAGGCCCTTCTCCTCCGATTGCTCAGTTTGGCCAGGCGGCCAGCTCTTGGAAGAATCTTGGTAGTAACCAAACTTCTTCCATTTTAAGAATGATGGAGGCCACTGTGTGCTTGGGGAACTTCAATGCTGCAGACATTTTTTGTTACCCTTCCCCAAATCTGTGCCTCAACACAATCCTGTCTTGGAGCTCTACGGACAATTCCTTCGACCTCATGGCTTGGTTTTTGCTCTGACATGCACCGTCAACTGTGGGATCTTATATAAAGAGGTGTGTGTGCCTTTCCAAATCATGTCCAATCAATTGAATTTACCACAGGTGGATTTCAATGAAGTTGTAGAAACATCTCAAGGATTATCAATGGAAACAGGATGCACCTGAGCTCAATTTTGAGTCTCATAGCAAAGGTTCTGAATACTTATGTAAATAAGGTATTTATTTTAATTTAATTTTTACTTTTAATACATTTGCAAACATTTCTCAACCTGTTTTCGCTTTGTCATTATGGGGTATTGTGTGTAGATTGATGTGGAAAAACATTTTATTTAATCCATTTTAGAATAAGGCTGTAATGTAACAATGTGGGAAAAAGTGAAGGGGTCTGAATACTTCCCGAATGCACTGTATATGCACATGTGTACAGTATCTACATTACCTCTGTTAGGTTCTTATTTTTAAATAACTCAATTTGTAAATAACTCACGGACACTAGAGAAGCTTAACCAAGTTGAATTCTTCCCAAAGGGTCGACACAGCTGTATTCAGACATCAAAACATTTCTCACCATCACAGGTATATACAGTGGGGAGAACAAGTATTTGATACACTGCCGATTTTGCAGGTTTTCCTACTTACAAAGCATGTAGAGGTCTGTCATTTTTATCATAGGTACACTTCAACTGTGAGAGACGGAATCTAAAACAAAAATCCAGAAAATCACATTGTATGATTTTTAAGTAATTAATTTGCATTTTATTGCATGACATAAGTATTTGATCACCTACCAACCAGTAAGAATTCCGGCTCTCACAGACCTGTTAATTTTTCTTTAAGAAGCCCTCCTGTTCTCCACTCATTACCTGTATTAACTGCACCTGTTTGAACTCGTTACCTGTATAAAAGACACCTGTCCACACACTCAATCAAACAGACTCCAACCTCTCCACAATGGCCAAGACCAGAGAGCTGTGTAAGGAAATCAGGGATAAATTGTAGACCTGTACAAGGCTGGGATGGGCTACAGGACAATAGCCAAGCAGCTTGGTGAGAAGGCAACAACTGTTGGCACAATTATTAGAAAATGGAAGAAGTTCAAGATGACGGTCAATCACCCTCGGTCTGGGGCTCCATGCAAGATCTCACCTCGTGGGGCATCAATGATCATGAGGAATGTGAGGGATCAGCCCAGAACTACACGGCAGGACCTGGTCAATGACCTGAAGAGAGCTGGGACCACAGTCTCAAAGAAAACCATTAGTAACACACTACGCCGTCATGGATTAAAATCCTGCAGCGCACGCAAGGTCCCCCTGCTCAAGTCAGCGCATGTCCAGGCCCGTCTGAAGTTTGCCAATGACCATCTGGATGATCCAGAGGAGGAATGGGAGAAGGTCATGTGGTCTGATGAGACAAAAATAGAGCTTTTTGCTCTAAACTCCACTCGCCGTGTTTGGAGGAATAGAAGGATGAGTACAACCCCAAGAACACCATCCCAACCGTGAAGCATGGAGGTGGAAACATCATTCTTTGGGGATGCTTTTCTGCAAAGGGGACAGGACGACTGCACCGTATTGAGGGGAGGATGGACGGGGCCATGTATCGCGAGATCTTGACCAACAACCTCCTTCCCTCAGTAAGAGCATTGAAGATGGGTCGTGGCTGGGTCTTCCAGCATGACAACGACCCGAAACACACAGCCAGGGCAACTAAGGAGTGGCTCCGTAAGAAGCATCTCAAGGTCCTGGAGTGGCCTAGCCAGTCTCCAGACCTGAACCCAATAGAAAATCTTTGGAGGGAGCCGAAAGTCCGTATTGCCCAGCGACAGCCCCGAAACCTGAAGGATCTGGAGAAGGTCTGTATGGAGGAGTGGGCCAAAATCCCTGCTGCAGTGTGTGCAAACCTGGTCAAGAACTACAGGAAACGTATGATCTCTGTAATTGCAAACTAAGGTTTCTGTACCAAATATTCAGTTCTGCTTTTCTGATGTATCAAATACTTATGTCATGCAATAAAATGCAAATGAATTACTTAAAAATCATACAATGTGATTTTCTGGATTTTTGTTTTAGATTCCTTCTCTCACAGTTGAAGTGTACCTATGATAAAAATTACAGACCTCTACATGCTTTGTAAGTAGGAAAACCTGCAAAATTGTCAGTGTATCAAATACTTGTTCTCCCCACTGTATATCCCACTTAAGACACTCCTCCTTCGCTCCAATCCTTACATCTTATGGTTCCACAGGAAAAGGGTCGTAAAACCCTTATTACTCCCTTCAGGGGATCTGATCTCACCTCCTGACCTCAACCCCTCCTTCGCCTAATCCACAGATGTCCATCTGCTCCCCCTATCCTTTGATCTCCCCCCGTCCACCCAACACATTTCAAAGCCATCTGTGTTTCTACAGAGAACCATTAACTTCTGACATAAAACCCAGTCTCTTTCACTCCTTATATTCTATGCTTCTAATCTATAATTTATTTAATATCTCAATGTTCAAAGTTTAGCTGATTCCAACTCCTCGTACCCCTGCACTTCGACTCGGCAAACACTAGCCAAATTATTGTTACTCATTGTGTATCTATTATTACTTTCATTATTACATGTTTTTACTTTTCTATTTCTCTCTGCGTTGTTGGGACATCCCGTAAATTAACATTTCACTGTTAGTCCACACCTGTTTTATACGAAGCATGTGACAAATAAAATGTAGATTTGTAAATGTTCAAGTAACACTTCATATGAAGGGGTATACATAACCCCTTTGTGAATGTTGCAGTATCATTCATATGTAACTTTAAATAATAAAAGTCCTGTTTTCACTACAGTATTACTAGTCTCGCATTTCCATACCTCCAAAATCACATCTTTGCCACGCATCACTTGGAGGTAAGGAGAATTTTGTATTGCAAAAATGGTTTGAATGGTCGGCTGGCTCCCAGTTGCAAGATTTTGATTGAATGTTATATTTCAAGCACCCTTCTCCCACACACCCATAGAAGATGTGTTATTTGTGTCACTGTTTTCCATCCGGGAAGTTAATACGTGTGCTAGATTTCAAGTCAAGTGTGGCCTACAGTGCGATTTTATATTTTTGGAAAATGGATTATGCTGGTTAAGTGAAACGTCACAACACATTCTAAACCGTTCTGGTGACAAACACACTTTTTGCCTCGCCTGCATTCGTCCACATGGCTGCAGGCTTTGCTACCACCGGCAAGATTGCCTATTTATTTTGTTCTTTTAAGAACCCAATAAAATGGAGGCAGTGGGAGAACCTATTCAAGTAAGTAAATAATTATTGTTTTATTTGCTAGCTAGCTGGCTACAGTAGGCCACTTTGTAGGCTAACTCAACTGAGCTGCTACATAGCTAGCTAGCCAATTTGCACACTGTTTAGCTAAGTTAATTAAATGTATTCAGCTAGCTAATGTCCTATTAGCTAGCTATCTTGATGTAATCATGTAAAAAGTCTCAATGCATTTCTAGATAATGATTGCCAGTTATCAGCAAAGGGACAGTGTAGGCTACTGGATAGAGAGGTCATTTTGTGGTAGGACATTATGAAAAGATTCCACAGTTCCTAGAGGGGGAAACTTTGAGGACAGAGACAATAGCAACATAATATTCAGTGCTGTCTAATTGGAATATAATGAAGCCTGTTTCTTTGATGTTTTATGTCCTTAGATATGGAACGCCTGTTTGGAGATGAAGTGCGAGGTCCAATGAATGTCCCAAGAGACTAAAGGTATATCCTATATGCCATGGGTTATATATGTAGGCCTACCTATGTTAGCGAATGTTTTATACAGTTAAACATCACGCATAATGTATAAACCTTTAACCTTTGGAGCAGGCCAACCCTGCTGGAGGTCTGCTTGGGTGTGCAGGGTTCTGTTTCAGCCCAGCAATACACACCTGACTCAATTTAACAAACCTAATGAGTTGATAGTCAAGTGCGCTATTGTTGGGCTGGAGTAGAAGTCTGCTCACCCAGTAGATCAGGGATCAGTGGAGCAAGGTTGGCCACCACTGGTATGGAGTTTTTTACCTGCAATGATGCTTTAGTAATAATAGCTTACTTCTTACTACTCATTTATCTATTGTTGTTTAGACTAAGATGTCTAATCTTTACATATAAATTAGCTTATTTGTACATTTTGAAGCGTTGATTATTTGAAGTGAAGTGTTTAAAATTAAGAAAACTGTTATTAATAATGAACTAGTGTCAATGTTGATTAATCACTTAATCCTGCAATAAAGAGGGAGCGGGGTTCTGTCCAATGTGTCTGTGTTATATTCTCAAATGAACTTTTCCTTTTTGTCTAATTGTAAGATATACAATCTGTTTTATTTGATTCTCTCACTCACTCACTCACTCACTCACTCACTCACTCACTCACTCACTCACTCACTCACTCACTCACTCACTCACTCACTCATGTGAATCCTTTTGCATCTTATCATATGGCATGCATAGGCCTACAGTATGATGGCATTACTGGTCATTTGCCATCTGAAGCAGAGAATAGCTAAACTCGCACATTGTTTACATGTTGAACTATATGTTTTCAATTTAAAATGATACCAATAGACAATATATAGGCAAACCATATACCAGAATCTGTACATGCCCTTTAAGTGCTGACATAAAATTGTTTAGTGCAACCCTTGTACTTTAGGTACAGTATGGAGATGAAAATTAGACTACAGAAAATAAGCATTACATATTCATTTTATTTTATTCATTTTAGCAATGTTGCTTGCAAAAAGGTTGCAGTTGTTCCCATAGATAGACAGTACATGGTTGTTCTATGTATGACTGACCCTGGATAAGCTAGCGACAGGGCTAACACAGCTAAACTTTTAGGTCAATAATATGCTGTTTTATAAAAATGTTGTTGGCTTTTTAATCATAAGAGAAATTGAACTTGCTATTAGCTATCTAATTATACCTAGTTAGCGTACAAGGTTAGCTGACTTTTCCCTCAACAAACCTCAATGTCGCTAGCTACTTCTTGTCCCTCATGCTAGCTTGTGGCTATTTTACAAGATTCAGACATTTGTATAATAATCAAATCACATTTTTATTGGTCACATACACATTTAGCAGATGTTATTGTGGGTGTAGAGACATGCTTGTAAAGGAGCTAGAAACTGAGTGGCCATATTTGTTGGTGCAATCTTTAAAACCTTGCCCTATCTTAACCTAATAAGCGTGATGATCAGATATGATCATATGTCAAATTTATTTTATTGATGAATGAAAAATGAGGAGTAGATAATCGTACGAAATCGATTCGGGAGTGCCTGTTTGAATAGAAAATGTACTCTTTTAAAAAAACTATTATATATTTTTTTAGGGTTATGAGGTCGCCAGGCATCAATCCGAGAGTATATGTGACCCACCACCTTCATTCGGTCCTATGTAGCAAAATTTTTCTGACTATTTCTGGTAAACACACACTATATCAAATAAAATTAAAGTTTGCTCCATGGCAGAACATGAACTCATCTCTTGGCATGTCCATCCCACCCATTATCTTAGCCAATCATGGCTAACGGGAAACTTCCTGTCTTTTTCTGTGGCTAAACCAAATAATTTAACAATTTTATTCATATTTAAATATGGCATACAAGTTTGTTATTTAAGGCACATGAAAGTTCACGTGTTCCAGATGGCATTTCTGCCCCAAAGAAATTCTCAAATTCCTCTGCTGTGAAGTAGTGACGTGCTACATATACCTAGCTTCCTGGAACAGGTCACATACGTTGGAGAGCTTTTGGATTGTAGTTGGTCTTATTAGATTTGTCCCGCATGTCCAGAATGGCATTCATGTCTGTCTCAATAACCAGTTGGAATTAAGTTAATTCTAACACGTATAATGTTCAGAGAATCAGAAAAGAATCAGAAAACTTAGGATCATATGATTTTGGAGCATACACATTAATAAAGGCAATTTTTTTCCCATTATGGATACGTTTAAAGTGATAATGCCTTCTTGGACTTTGCTTATACCAAGGATGGTGATTTTCATTTTATTATATATCATTATGATTACACCTTTAGTTTTGTTTGGGGCTGATGAAAAAGCAGTCAATTTGTACAAATAGTACTCTATTCTAAGTGCGTCCTTTTGGAGCAGGTGTGTTTTTGGAGCATTGCTAAATCAATATGGTTTCTTGCTAGAATATCAAGACAGCTGGAATGCTTGATAGGAATATTAAGGCCTTTCAAATTCCACGAGAAATGTGAGAAAGTTCTTTAATCAGGCTTCATTTTTATTTAATCTTTATTTAACTAGGCAAGTCAGTTAAGAACAAATTCTTATTTACAATGAAGGCCTATCAAAAGGCAAAAGGTCTCCTGCGGGGACGGGGGCTGGGATTAAACATTATTTAAATATATATATATACACTGTTCAAAAAAATAAAGGGAACACTTAAACAACACAATGTAACTCCAAGTCAATCACACTTCTGTGAAATCAAACTGTCCACTTAGGAAGCAACACTGATTGACAATAAATTTCACATGCTGTTGTGCAAATGGAATAGACAAAAGGTGGAAATTAGGCAATTAGCGAGACACCCCCAATAAAGGAGTGGTTCTGCAGGTGGTGACCACAGACCACTTCTCAGTTCCTATGCTTCCTGGCTGATGTTTTTGGGGGTGTCTTGCTAATTGCCTATAATTTCCACCTTTTGTCTATTCCATTTGCACAACAGCATGTGAAATTTATTGTCAATCAGTGTTGCTTCCTAAGTGGACAGTTTGATTTCACAGAAGTGTGATTGACTTGGAGTTACATTGTGTTGTTTAAGTGTTCCCTTTATTTTTTTGAGCAGTGTATTTAGGACAAAACAGACATCATGACAAGAGAGACAACACAACACTACATAAAGAGAGACCTAAGACAACATAGCAAGGCAGCAACACATGACAACACAACATGACAACAACCCAAAACATGGTATAAACATTATTGGGCACAGACAACAGCACAAAGGGCAAGAAGGTGGAGACAACAGAACAGGTGTTGTATGTGGAGGATGAGTGCTGCAGTAGATATCTAAGATGGGGGGGGGGTGAGGCCTAAGAGGGTTTTATAAATAAGCATCAACCAGTGGGTCTTGAGACGGGGATACAGAGATGACCAGTTTACAGAGGAGAATGGAGTGCAGTGACGTGTCCTATAAGGAACATCTAACCGCTCGAGATTACCCTTACCTGCCGATCTATAAGTTATTTCTCCGTAGTCTAGCATGGGTAGGATGGTCATCTGAATCAGGGTTAGTTTGGCAGCTGGGGTGAAAGAGGAGCGATTACCATAGAGGAAAGCAAGTCTAGATTTAAATTTAGCCTGCTGCTTTGATATGTGCTGAGAGAAGGACAGTGTACTGTCTAGCCATACTACCAATTACTTGTATGAGGTGACTACCTCAAGCTCTTAACCCTCAGAGGTAGTAATCACACCTGTGGGGAGAGGGGCATTCTTCTTACCAAACCACAATACCTTTTGTTTTGGAGGAGTTAAGAGCAGAGAAAGCTTGTTGGACATTAAGAATGCTTTGTTGTAGAGCGTTTAACACAATATCCGGGGAGGGGCCAGCTGAGTATAAGACTGTATCATCCGCATATAAATGGATGAGAGAGCTACCTACTGCCTGAGCTATGTTGTGGATGTAAATTGAGAAGAGCGTGGGACCTAGGATCGAGCCTTGGGGTACTCCCTTGGTGACAGGCAGTGGCTGAGACAGCAGATGTTCTGACTTTATACACTGCACTCTTTGAGAGCGGAAGTTAGCAAACCAGGCCAAAGACCCCTCAGAGACACCAATACTCCTTAGCCGCCCCACAAGAATGGTCTACCGTATCAAAAGCTTTGGCAGCACAATATTGCTTAGAATCAAGGGCAATGGTGACATCATTGAGGACCTTTAAGGTTGCAGTGACACATCCATAAACTGAGCGGAAACTAACTTGCCAACCAGAGAGAATATGATAGACATCAAGAAAGGCAGTCAGTTGATTATTGACAAGTTTTTCCAACACTTGATAAACAGGGCAAAATAGAAATAGGCCTATAACAGTTAGGATCAGCTTGATCTCCCCCTTTAAATAAACTACGAACTGTGGCTGCCTTCCAAGCAATGGGAACCTCCCCAGAGAGGAAAGACAGGTGAAAAAGGTCAGAGATAGACTTAGCAATGATAGGGGCAGCAACCGTGACACAGATGTGTTTTTGTGGTCAAGTTTAAGGAGCTCCTTTAGCACCTCGGACTCGGTGACCCCTGCAGGGAGAAACTTTGTAGCGGGGCAGGGGAAAAAGTGGGAGGGGCATTGAGGCTAGTGACATTGAAAGGGGTGGGAGATGAGGAAATGCTGGACTGGCAAGGAGGCATGTCTGAGTCAAATAGGAATCCTGACTTAATGAAGTGGTGATTTAAAGAGCTCAGCCATGTGCTTCTTGTCAGTAATAACCACATCAACATTAAGGGACATGGGCAGCTGTGAGGAGGATGCTTTATTCTTGAGGTATTTAACCGTTTTCCAGAATTTCTTGGGATTAGACCCAGAGAGGGAGAACTGTTCCTTAAAGTAACTAACTTTGGCCTTGTGGATAACCTGAGTGCACTTATTTCTCGGGAGAGAGGGGTGAATGTGGTGGGGGTAGCTGTACCAGACGGGGAGACAGGCCAGGGTAGATGGTGAACAGATCACCAGGTGGAATCCAAGCAGCAGTGCAGCAGGCAACGGGAGTAGGTGTTGTGGTGGGTATTTTCTGTATTATCAAATGAGGAGAGACAAACTTATCACACAAGTCAGTTATACTAAATCTGTATTCACTTATTAACCTCTCTGGGATCGCGGGACGCTTGCGTCCCAACAGCCTGTTAAAATGTAGAGCGCCAGATTCAAAAAGAAAATCTATAAAATCAAACTTTATTAAATTACACATATAAGATACCAAATTAAAGCTACAGTCGTTGTGAATCCAGCCAACATGTCAGATTTCAAACAGGCTTTTCGGCGAAAGCATAAGATGCTATTATCTGATGATAGCACAATGTCAACAAAGAGAGTGTAGCATATTTCAACCATGCCGGCGCTACTCAAAACGCAGAAATAAAATCTAAAACATGCATTACCTTTGACGAGATTCTTTTGTTGGCACTCCAATATGTCCCATAAACATCACAAATGGTCCTTTAGTTCGATTAATTCCGTCCATATATATCCAAATTGTCCATTATTTGGCGCCGTTGTACCAGGAAAAACAGCGTTCAAAATCACGACAAAATATCTAAAAAATTACCTCTAAACTTTGCCAAAACATTTCAAAGTACTTTTGTAATACAACTTAAGGTATTTGTAAACGTTAATAATCGATCAAATTGAAGACGGGTCAATCTGTTTTCAATACAGGATATCAACAAACTCACGGTACTTTTCAAGTCTTGCTCAACTCTCAAACATAAACACACGACGTCACTCCACTTCCGGGTCAATATCTTTCTCAATTTACTAAGGAAAAACCTTAACCTTTTTCCATACAATGGCGACATCCAGTGGAAGCAGTAGAAACTGCGTGGACAGTGATTAGAATTCTGGTTTGCCCATGATAAACCATTAAACATACAGGAACTTAACAATAAAAAAGTTAGTCCTCAGGGTTTTGACTGCTATATAAGTTGTGTTATACTTACAGATATGATTCAAACAGTTTTAGAAACTTCAGAGTGTTTTCTATCCAAATCTACTAATAATATGCATATCTTATATTCTGGGGATGAGTAGCACGAAGTTGAAATTGCGCACGCTATTTTTCCCTAAGTGAAAACTCTGCACCCTATCCTCAAGAAGTAAGGGAGCAGGTCAATACAACACACACATACAAAGTGAATCGATTGAGTGCTCTGCGATAACGATGGCTGGTCGATGACCCACCCCCGTAGGTGATTCGTTGAAAGCCCCGACACAAAGAATACAACACCTTTTTATAGCGAAGATACACCCTCCTGAATGTTCATAACAAACAACAGATGTTTGGAATCGTCACACGGTTAGGATTCATACGAAAGATACTAATAATTCACAGCAGACAGTATCTGCTGTGAATACTGTTCTTATTGTGTAGAAACCAGGGTCTGGCCCCCAAAACAAGGTTCCTTTCATTATCCATACCCGAGCCATCTCTCCCTGGTACTTTCCAGTCAAACCGGCGCAATCTCCCTCACATGAATGGAATGCGGCCTAAGGCATCGTACATCTACTTGTCAGCATTAAGCCCCAGAGGCCCACTCTCTGTTCACACAGACACAAATAGACTTTTAAGAACCCTATTCAGTTGCATAAAACAATCAGTTGATGCTATAACGGCATTATAACAATCTTGTAATTTCACTCTCACATTCCCCCATTTTGGGAATTCTTCCAACTTAAAAGGAAATTACAAGGTTTAAAGAGACATTAATATTTGTAGAAAATGCATACATTCTTCATAAAACAAGAAGCATAAAAGCAATATTTAATTTCATGGGTTCCTGCATGTGACCGACTGCTATAGCACGGGCTAAGCCTCCTCCCAAGAATCTTAGCATCATCTCCAATTTAAACCTCCAACACATATTCTAAGCATTCTACTAATTTGTCTGGGGAGGTCATGCTACACAGTCATCTGCACGAACCCATGAAGAAAACAAAAGATGCATACAGTTTATATGATTCAAGGCTATATCTTCATAGACAGTGAAAAGCACATATTAAAAGCATAATACAGTGCATGCAACAATGGAGTTTAAGAAAATAAGCTTTAGTTATCTAGCACACTCCAATGGACCAGCATGGTGGAAATAATCCCAGAAACTAAAATTAGCATATCTTGTTGGACAAATCCAGGTAGTGACTCCTGGTTTAAGTAAAATATGTTGTGTTGGTGCCTAATGAATATGACCCAGGACAAGCATCATGATTCCACTATTTATAAGGCAACTCCTAGAGAGCAAATAGATTAGGATCAGTTTCACTCTCAGGATCAGAGTTCACCCTCTCCATTCACCAATCAAGCTATAATACATGAATTGCTTCTCTCATATAGTTATTAACATACTAAACTCAAATCAATCAGTCAGTTTAAAAAAAAATCATCAATTTTCCAAATCATAATCAAAACCTAATAAAAAAATTTAGAATGACATTCTTCAGTGATTCACATTGGTCATATCGCTCAATGTGAAAATCCTCAATTTAACACACATTGACAATGGCAGAATGTACATTTATATTGACATACAGTATAATCCATCTTATAATTTCTCTACAATCAACCTGAAACCCCAAAATAAACAATTTTAGACAAGTCTAAATCAATTATGAGCACAGTTGACCCCCCCCCCGTCAGGCACTGATTCTTCTGGCATCTTCTTCATTGTCTTCTTCAGATAGCTTTACAGTTTAAAGTGGATGGCCCATGATAATGTCCCAATTTCAATATCTCACCTGGGCCGCCAACACCTCTACCACCAATTATGTCTTGTCCATTTCCCAACCAGTATACCAGTAACATGAGCAAAGTTTTGGAACGGATCTCTCTCCATGCTCACTCCACGTGGACTCCTGTCACACTCCTGAGATAAAAAGCATGAGAGAAAAAACAGTTGACAGTCTCGATTGGAGGCTGTACACTGGTTGTTGGCTCAGACTCAGGTCTCTCGGTAGAAGTGGTGCGGACAGGGCCTTATTGAACGCCTTTGTCACTCTTCTTCAGCCGGTTAGAGGGGGTTTTGAGGTTCACACCGTTCTCGGCCAAATTATCCCTGCTATGCATCAAGGCACCATCTGACGTCACCTTTCATGATAACCTCGAGAGTGGACAGATCAGAACAACAGTTTAGTTCAGTTCATTTCTGATTCAGGAAATCCAGACAAACATTGACTATGACAAATTATTACTTCTACCATTATTCTTACTGCAAATCTCTAAACATACATGAAAGAGAATAACAACACATTCTATTGGAACAGTTTTTTTCAAGTTGGCTTATACTCCCCCCATCGCAGAGCCACAGGATCAGGAAGTTAGACCTCTAACCCACCAGGAGAAAACCCAACAATCCAGCAGACACAATCTGGGAGATTTGTATCGAAACAGAACAGAACAAGCAACACAACAATATACTCCTTCAAATAACTCAAAACACTCCTACATATCACTTGAGGTGTGTAAACTTCAATCCAAACCCCCAGAGGACTGGTAATTCCCCCATTTTGAAACGACTCACAATGTGAGTCATGTAAAAAAACACTAATGGTTAAAAATAAAACAAAACAATTTCAAATAACAAAATTGAATTAGGATCACTACCCATAATAACTCCATAAATATATATATATTTTTACCCATACGGTCATAGTAAAATAGACTTAAGACAGCCTACCCTTAATCAAAGGCAACGGCCTCTCCTTCTTCTTGATGGTCCGAATTACAAATATGGCTATGAACTATAAACTTCATCATAATTATCAGTATTCCAAATTACCTTCAAATCAGTATTGCAAATTACCTTAAATTCATCATCCAAATGGCTTTCCATTGGAGGTGATCAAACCACACTGGAAAGTCAGGACAGAGGTCATACAAACCCTTCAAAGAAGTGTTTCTCACTGTATTAGACTAATTAATGAAAAACAGTCAAACATTTCATACATTTCATATCCCAGTTGACATTAAGTTTCCAGTACATTTCTTATCAAAATAATTCACGTTTAATTAAAACTCAGAAAATAAAGACTTCAGAAAATTCTGCGTGTGTGTGTGTGCCCCTTTTAAGATACCTCGGCACTAACCCATATTCATAACCAGTAAGGGGTGTGTGTGTGTGTGTGTTGTAAACCATATGGCAAAAACAAACAAAAATAGCCATGCGTTATATAATTTGGTAAGTTCGGATACCTTTATACTAACAACACTGCAGAATTTCACTCACTGCTCTCCCAAGACCATAGCCTCAGGAAACATTTCAAAGAGAGACAAAATATATCATAAGGTTTTTATGCACTGTACTCCCCCAAATCATTAATAGTTTGTTTTAATATATCCCAATGTTTATGTGCGCTTAACTTAACAACATATATCTTGCCACCAAGTATAACAATTCACTCCCATATCATATTATATGACTGGTCTCTCTCTTACATAAACATGTACAATTATCCTGGTATTGTTACTAGGAAAGGAAAGGGGGAAACCTAGTCAGTTGTACAACTGAAATGTGTCTTCGCATTTAACCCAGCCCCTCTGAATCGGAGAGGTGCGTGGGGGGGGGGCTGCCTTAATCGACATCCACGTCTTTGGCGCCTGGGGAACAGTGGGTTAACTGCCTTGCTCAGGGGCAGAACGACAGATTTTTGCCTTGTCAGCTCAGGGATTTGATCCAGCAACCTTTCAGTTACAGGCCCAACGCTCTAACCACTAGGCTACCTGCCGCCCCCAATGTTCAATGACATATGTAATAGCTGTTTTGCCTTAGATTGTTCCTGTTATCCCCCTTAAATGTAATACTTTTTTCTGTCGAAAATGTAGTCCATTTCTCAGCATAAGGAATCAGTGATATTTGATCCCAGGCATCTATTAAAAAGTCTCCGTTAAGAGTGGACTTCCATCAATCCTGGAAGAAAGAATCCTACTCAAGACACATCAGATAATACAGTTGTGGCCAAAAGTTTTGAGAATGACACAAATATTAATTTTCACAAAGTCTGCTGCCGCAGTTTGCATAATGGCAATTTGCATATACTCCAGAATGTTATGAAGAGTGATCAGATGAATTGCAATTAATTGTGGTGGAGGTGCTTGCTGGAATGAACTGAATCCCCCCCAAAAAACATTTCCACTGCATTTCAGCCCTGCCACAAAAGGACCAGCTGACATCATGTCAGTGATACTCTCGTTAACACAGTTGTGAGTGTTGACGAGGACAAGGCTGGAGATCACTCTTGCATGCTGATTGATTTGGAATAACAGACTGGAAGCTTCAAAAGGAGGGTGGTGCTTGGAATCATTGTTCTTCGTCTGTCAACCATGGTTACCTGCAAGGAAACACGTGCCGTCATCATTGCTTTGCACAAAAGGGCTTCACAGGCAAGGATATTGCTGCCAGTGAGATTGCACCTAAATCAACCATTTATCGGATCATCAAGAACTTCAAGGAGAGCGGTTCAATTGTTGTGAAGAAGGCTTCAGGGCGCCTAAGAAAGTCCAGCAAGCGCCAGGACCGTCTCCTAAAGTTGATTCAGCTGCGATATCGGGGCACCACCAGTACAGAGCTTGCTCAGGAATGGCAGCAGGCAGGTGTGAGTGCATCTGCACGCACAGTGAGCCGAAGACTTTTGGAGGATGGCTTGGTGTCAAGAAGGGCAGCAAAGAAGCCACTTCTCTCCAGGAAAAACATCAGGGACAGACTGATATTCTGCAAAAGGTACAGGGATTGGACTGCTGAGGACTGGGGTAAAGTCATTTTCTCTGATGAATCCCCTTTCCGATTGTTTGGGGCATCCGGAATAAAGCTTGTCCGGAGAAGACAAGGTGATCGCTACCATCAGTCCTGTGTCATGCCAACAGTAAAGCATCCTGAGACCATTCATGTGTGGGGTTGCTTCTCAGCCAAGGGAGTGGGCTCACTCACAATTTTGTCTAAGAACACAGCCATGAATTTCAATCATCTTATTATGCAAATGTCTATATCCTATTATCCAAACTTAAGATTAACTCTTATTTCTACCTTCACACAGACCACGCTCCTGCAGACCGCAGCAATCCCCACTGTGATAAATTCAGTGTCAGGACGGCTCTAACATGCTGTCCACACCGTGAGCGTTGCCGAAAAATCCAAGTTTATCTAACTCCAAATCTATCCTTTAAAATTATTATTATTATTTTTTTTACCCCAATTTTCGTGGTAATAGTTACTGTCTTGTCTCATCGTTGCAACTCCCGTACGGACTCGGGAGAGGCAAAGGTCGAGAGTCATGCGTCCTCTGAAACACAACCCAACCAAGCCGCACTGCTTCTTGACACAATGCACATCCAACCCGGAAGCCAGCCGCACCAATGTGTCGGAGGAAGCACCGCACACCTCGCGACCTGGTCAGCGTGCACTGCGGCCAAACCCTCCCTAACCCGGACAGCGCTGAGCCAACTGTGCGCCGCTCGAACCCAGAATCTCTGGTGGCACAGCTAGCACTGCGATGCAGTGCCTAGTTCACTGCGCCACCCGGGAGGCCCCAAATCTATCCTTTTGTAGAAAACATGTTGCATTATGCGAAAGCCCACATGCAGCTGTGTCCCTCCCCCAGCCTCAGGAATAACCTCCCCACAATGGTAGTGGCACAATGACTCGCGCCCTGTAACACTCACCTCTGTAATCAGTGCTTTGAGAGGCTGTTAATGGCACACATTAACTCCACCATCCCAGACACCCTAGACCCACTCTAACTTGCATACCGCCCCAACAGATCCATAGCTGATGCAATCTCAATTGCTCTTCAAACTGCCCTCACCAACCTAGATAAGAGAAATACCTATGTGAGAATGGTATTCATTGACTACAGCTCAGCTTAGAACTCTGCAACTGGATACTGGACTTGCTGACAGGCCGACCCCAGGTGGTAAGGGAAGGCAACCCCGTCCCTCTGCCACACTGTGCCTCAACACAGGGTCCCACAGGGTGTGTGTTTAGTCCCTTCCTGTACTCCCTGTTCACGCACGACTTCAAAACCATCAAGTTTGCTGACGATACGACGGTGGTAGGCCTGATCACCGGCGACGATAAGTCAGCCTACAGGGAAGAGGTCAGTGACTTGGCATTGTGGTGCCAGAATAACAACCTCTCTCTCAACGTCCGTAAGGGGGGGGGGGGGGGGCTGCAGTGGAGTAGGTCGAGAGCAGCTTTAAGTTCCTTGGTGTCCAAATCACTAAAGACTTAAAATGGTCCTAACACACTCACACAGTCGTGAAGGAGTGACCGCGCCTCTTCCTCCTCAGGAGGTTGACATGGACCCTCAATTAGTATTTGGTAGCCTTGCCTTTAAATTGTTTAATTTGGGTTGAACGTTTTGGGTAGCCTTCCACAAGCTTCCCACAATAAATTGGGTGAATTTTGGCCCATTCCTCCTGACAGAGCTGGTGTAACTGAGTCAGATTTGTATGCCTCCTTGCTCGCACACGCTTTTTCAGTTCTGCCCACAAATCTTATATAGGATTGAGGTCAGGGTTCTGAGATGGCCACTCCAATACATTGACTTTGTTGTCCTTAAGCCATTTTGCCACAACTTTGGAAGTATGCTTGGGGTCATTGTCCATTTGGAAGACCCATTTGCGCCCACGCTTTAACTTCCTGACTGATGTCTTGAGATGTTGCTTCAATATATCCACATTACTTTCCCTCCTCATGATGCCATCTATTTTGTGAAGTGCACCAGTCCCTCCTGCAGCAAAGCACCCCCACAACATGATGCTGCCACCCCCGTGCTTCACGGTTGGGATGGTGTTCTTCGGCTTGCAAGCGTCCCCCTTTTTCTTCCAAACATAACGATGGTCATTTTGGCCAAACAGTTCTATTTTTGTTTCATCAAACCAGAGGACATTTCTCCAAAAGTCCGATCTTTGTCCCCATGTGCAGTTGCAAACTGTAGTCTGGCTTTTTTTGTGGAGGTTTTAGAGCAGTGGCTTCTTCCTTGCTGAGCGGCTATTAAGTTTGTCGACATAGGACTAATTTTAATGTGGATATAGATACTTTTGTACCTGTTTCCTCCAGCATCTTCACACTGTCCTTTGCTGTTGTTCTGGGATTGATTTGCACTTTTCGCACCAAAGTACGTTCATCTCTAGGAGACAGAACGAGTCTCCTTCCTGAGCGGTATGACGGCCATGGTGTTTATACTTGCGTACTATTGTTTGTACAGATGAACGTGGTACCTTCAGGATTTTGGAAATGGCTCCCAAGGATGAACCAGACTTGTCGAGGTCTACAATTTATTTTCTGAGGTCTTGGCTGATTTCTTTTGATTTCCCCATGATGTCAAGCAAAGAGGCACTGAGTTTGTAGGCCTTGAAATACATCCACAGGTACATCTCCAATTGACTCAAATGTTCTCAATTAGCCCATCAGAAGCTTCTAAAGCCATGACATAATTTTCTGGAATTTTCTAATCTGTTTAAAGGTACAGTCGACTTAGTGTATGTAAACTTTTGACCCACTGGAATTGTGATACAGTGAATTATAAGTGAAATAATCTTTCTAAACAAATGCCAAACTATAGTGTGAACAAATGTGTGGAGTGGTTGAAAAACGAGTTTTAATGACTCCAACCTAAGTGTATGAAAACTTCCAACTTCAACTGTACTTCCATCACTCCATTATCCCTGCACATTGTAAATATGGTATTGGAACTGACCCTGTATATAGTAGGCTTGCTTACTTACTTACTTACTTATTGTGTTCTTCAATCTTTCTTATTTTTTCACGTGTTATTTGTCTTGTAGTACATTGTTATTGATTATTGCCTTGTTGTGTTTTGAGTTTTCAGGAAAGGCATTTCACTGTACTTGTGCATGTGCCATTAAAACTTAACTTAGATGTATCATGTATCCAAATAGATGTCACTAGAAAACAGCCTAAAAGCAAGTGCAGGTCCTTTGCTCTTATTCTATTTGCAGAGTTTGACGTGACTGTGTTAGCTGTAGTTGGCTTGCTAGCAAGCAAGGGATAAGAACGTTGCCAGTCTGCATAGCAATCGAACAAATCAAAGTCCGCTTCTCTAGCAACATTTCAAATCGAATGAACGACCATTCCGCTTCTCGAGCAACCTAACCGATAGAAATAATGTCCAGGTTCAGTGAAAGGATGAAATAGTAGGACTTATCAAAATTAAAATATTCATGAAAACATTCAATTTCTATTGTTGAATGTGTGATTTGGTATTGTTTTCTTTGGCAACCTTGGTATAAGCGGGATAAACGCCTCCACTCTGTACATTATCTGGAACTAAGGAACTCCACGGAGGGACTCCGCTGTGCGTCGTCCCTACCACATCCTCCATTATTTCCAGACAATGTACACAACGTCTGCGTTTATCCCTTACCTATTACTTTAACCGGCAAGGTATTACATTAACCTCTCTGGGATAGATGGGACGCTTGCGTCCCAACAGCCATGTCAAAATGTAGAGCGCCAAATTCAAAAAAACTATATAAAATTAAACTTGATTAAATCACACATATAAGATATCAAATTAAAGCTACACTCGTTGTGAATCCAGCCAACATGTCAGATTTCAAAAAGGCTTTTCGGCGAAAGCAAACGATGCTATTATCTGAGGATACACCATAGTAAACAAAGAGAGAGAAGCATATTTCAACCATGCCGGCGCTACTCAAAACGCAGAAATAAAATATAAAAAACGCATTACCTTTTATGAGATTCTTTTGTTGGCACTCCAATATGTCCCATAAACATCACAAGTGGTCCTTTAGTTCGATTAATTCCGTCCATATATATCCAAATTGTCCATTTATTTGGCGCCGTTGTACCAGGAAAAACAGCGTTCAATTTGAGCAAAATCACGACACAATATCTAAAAAAAATTACCTCTAAACTTTGCCAAAACATTTCAAAGTACTTTTGTAATACAGCTTAAGGTATTTGTAAACGTTAATAATCGATCAAATTGAAGACAGGTCAATCTGTTTTCAATACAGGATATCAACAAACTCACGGAACATTTCATGTCTTGCCCAAATCTCAAACATAAACAAACTACGTCACTCCACTTCCGGGTTAATATCTTTTTCACCTCACTAAGAAAAAACCTTAACCATTTTCCATACAATGGCGACATCCAGTGGAATCAGTAGAAACTGCGCATTTACTGATTAGAATTCTGGTTTGCCCAACACAATCCATTGAACATAGAGGAACTGAACAATAAAAAAGTTAGTCCTCAGGGTTTTGACTGCTATATAAGTTCTGTTATACTTACAGATATGATTCAAATCGTTTTAGAAACTTCAGAGTGTTTTCTATCCAAATCTACTAATTATATGCATATCTTATATTCTGGGGATGAGTAGCACGAAGTTGAAATTGCGCACGCTATTTTTCCCTAAGTGAAAACTCTGCACCTATCCTAGAGAAGTTAACAGGTTTTATTACATAAAAAATTTGAAAGTTACGCTATTACATTTTATTATTACAATAACCAGTGTTATTACATGAACTGTTACAGAGCGGTGTTGTATGGTGAGGCAGGCTTGAATATACAAGGAAGCCAAGAGGTTATCCTACATTGTTGTCTGATTTTCTGTATGGTAATAATGACGATGATGATGAATTTTATTTTGTAAAGTGGTTCATTGCATAAAGCATCAACATGTTCATTCACCTTTCTAGTCCCGTCGTTCCACATGAAACCAATCAAAAAGGGGAATTTTGACCACACCCGTTTGATTTGAACAAACTGTACAAACATATTTGCCGATGGTAGAAAAGGTCAGAATGTGAATATTGGACCTGAATGAGCCCTCAAATGTATTTTTGAAGTCAATTGTCTAAAAACACGTAAATTCAGATGTCATCTTCGCATATGTTTTAGTTCACCACTTATTTCCACATCATCTGAGGAGTATGTGTTTTGCCCGCCATCGGATGAGACTAAGAATATTCTTGAATACAGGGTGGGTGTCATGTTTGGCTGATAAATGTACTAAAATGTGAAAATATTTGAAATTTCAACTTTAAAATGTTACCACAAAATGGCTGCAGGTCCAACCCATTATAAACTGTTGACTTGAATGGGAATATACATTGTTTTAAATTATATTGTCAATCTTCCATAGTAAACTTAATTGAAATCATAGAAACTCAGATGGTCGAATATCAACTTGAATGGGAATGTCTATTCTATTATCTGAGTTTCTATGATTTCAATTAAGTTTACTATGGAAGATTGACAATATAATTTAAAACAATGTATATTCCCATTCAAGTTGATATTCGACCGTGTGTGGACTATTCAATTAAAATGTCAGTTGTGTTCCAGCTAATTTACGGTGGTCTGAAGGGATTTTTCTATGATTGAAATGACACACGGGGCGGCAGGGTAGCCTAGTGGTTAGAGCGTTGGACTAGTAACCGAAAGGTTGCAAGATCAAATCCCCGGGCTGACATGGTAAAAATCTGTCGTTCTGCCCCTGAACAAGGCAGTTAACCCACTGTTCCTAGTCCGTCATTGAAAATAAGAATTTGTTCTTAACTGTTAAATAAAGGTTAAATAAAGGTAAAATGTAAAACTCACCAAAAACCCACCATTTAAAGTGTATGCTGGGTCTCAACCGATGGTAAAACCGTTGAGAATGGGCTCCCTGCCTGTGCCATCAAACCCCTACAACTCATCCAGAACGCCGCAGCCCGTCTGGTGTTCAACCTTCCCAAGTTCTCTCACGTCACCCCGCTCCTCCGCTCTCTCCACTGGCTTCCAGTTGAAGCTCGCATCCGCTACAAGACCATGGTGCTTGCCTACGGAGCTGTGAGGGGAACGGCACCTCAGTACCTTCAGGCTCTGATCAGGCCCTACACCCAAACAAGGGCTCTGCGTTCATCCACCTCTGGCCTGCTCGCCTCCCTACCACTGAGGAAGTACAGTTCCCGCTCAGCCCAGTCAAAACTGTTCGCTGCTCTGGCACCCCAATGGTGGAACAAACTCCCTCACGACGCCAGGACAGCGGAGTCAATCACCACCTTCCGGAGACACCTGAAACCCCACCTCTTCAAGGAATACCTAGGATAAAGCAATCCTTCTGCCCCCCCCCCCCTTAAAAGATTTAGATGCACTATTGTAAAGTGGCTGTTCCACTGGATGTCATTAGGTGAATGCACCAATTTGTAAGTCGCTCTGGATAAGAGCGTCTGCTAAATGACTTAAATGTAAATGTAAACACAAACACCTCAGATTATTTAAAATAGTGTCTAAACTACAACATTTGCAAGGATTTTGTTTCGTGTGGAGATTGTGGTTTTTATATTAGTTGACGTTAGTTAAAAACATTTTATATTTATACATTACTTGACAACTCTCTTTTGTAAGGCATCAACTGATATCATTCTCAACGGTTTTACCTTTTTCAGTGATGAAGAAGTTACATGGTAGCGCGTGTGGTATGCAAAATGGGTAAACTTTGAGAACCTCTATCGCCTGAATGTTTTTGCAGTCAGGTCCAAAAGGTATCTTCCTGACCACTTCTACCTTGGGTAAACGTGTATGGAAATGTTTTCTTCAAGTCAAAGGGGTGCAGTGAAAAAGGCGATTAATTTCCTATATAGTGGGTTCCAGAATTATTGGATCCCTTGATATAGATGAGCAACAAATACTCGAAAAATAAATAATACTTTTCTGAGCTATATTGTATGCAAAAAATATATAATTTTATACTAAGACAATTGCTCAGAGAAAGATATTTTGTTCAAGTAATACATTTTTCTCCTCGAAAGATAGGGGTCAAACTTATTGGAACCCCTTTTCAATACTCCAGAACCCTTTCCTTGTGAGGATAATGACACTGAGCCTTTTTCTAAAATGTTTTATGAGATTGGAGAACACATTTGGAGGGATCTTGGACCTTTCCTCGATACAGAATATTTTCAGATCCTTGAAGTCCTTCATCTACGTTTATGGACTGCCCTCTTCTATTCAAACCACAGGTTTTCAATGGGGCCATTGAATTTTTTTTTATTTTGTGGTCAATTAACCATTTCTTTGTGGATTTTGATGTATGCTTTTGGTTATTGTCATGCTAGAAGATCCACTTGCAGCCAAGTTTCAGCCTGCTGTCAGAGGCGACCAGGTTTTTGGCTAAAATGGTCTGGCTGTGACTGTCTGATAGCTTTGGAAGGATAACACATTCCATTTCACTGTTCGCTGAACAATATAAGGTCGTTTTGGGGAAGTTTATTCGCTTTTTCACGCCATCTAAATATTACTCCATATCTCAAGATGACGCCTACATTCTACCCTCACTAAATCTCTAGAAGTCTCTTAAACAATTTCTGCCATACAGACATGAACACTACTGCAATATACCACCTCTCTCTTGGTCTGTCTTTCTTTCTTTCTCTCTCTTTCTATTTCTCTTTCACTCTTTCTCACCTTCCCTCGCACATAGTTTCCCTTGTGTTTGTGTTGATGGAGATGTCAATTGAGGGAGGATGAGCAAGGTAACGTTTTGCCAATGTTGTCTGACAGATCGAGGGGAAAGCGTTCTCATGAGAAATGAACACACCTGTGTGAGAACACCCAACTGTCCTCGGGCCAGCTGGCATTTTTAACCCTGACCAATGACTGATGATCTTCCTGACTGGCAGATTACAAGCTGACCTATCAATGCACTGCCCTACCATTTGTATGGCTCTAGTTTAGATCTCACACATACTCATTGTGGATTTTTGTATTGAAACCTCAACCAAACTGCCACATTCAATTGCAGCACTATCCACTTACAACATGCAACCAGGGAGACCGTCACTACGCCCCCAGATATAATACAAGAGTTTTAATTAAGCATGAAGGAGTGTGTACTTGAGCATGCATAATTTCTGTCTATTTTTCTGCATGTCTGTGTGTAAACTTGCATAATGCATGCACCTGTGTTTCTGTGTAGATCAGTGAATGTGTGTCTGCATGTTTGTCTGTTCATGTCGGTCTTTTTCTGTCAACATAACTGCATACTAACCTGTGGTGGCTGGTGGCACTTTACATCGGAGGACAGGCTCATAGTAGGACTAATGGCTGGAACGAAATTAATGGAACATGTGTTTGATACCATTCAATCGATTCCATTCCATCCACCATTACTATGAGCCGTCTCACCAGCCTATACTGATGATGTAATCAATGTAATACATAATGATATAATCAATGTAACAGCTACTAATTCATGTGTCCCGTCCAGGCTGGGAAGAAGTGTGAGGAGGCGCGTCTGGAGAAGGAGGCCATGGTGATGAAGTATGTTCGCGGGGAGAAGGAGGCTCTGGACCTGCGCAGGGACAAGGAGGGGCTGGAAAGGAGGCTGAGGGAGGCCACCAAGGAGGTGGACCGCCAGGCCCTCAGGGGAAACCAGTTGGCTCAGGAGAAAGGTCGGCTGCAGCAGCTCCACGACGTCAAGGTAACGCAGGGTTAATGTTTAAGCGTCAAAGTTCCACATGTTCATCTGCTAAGGTGGCGCTGGCGCAATATTAGATGTACTTTCTGACACCGCTGCTTTATTTGCACTGGCTAATCTATTTTCCCATGAAGCTTTCATATTTATTGTAAGTTATTGGAAAGGGTCTGCTCGAAGGCTTTTGATGATGATGAACATGATGGTGGTGGAATGTTTTTCTTTGTCCCTGCTGCGTTTGGCACCATCACAACTTTTTCCTTTTACTGAAACTTTACTGCTGACCATAACAGTGGACTAATGCACAAAATACTGCAATATTTTTTTTGGAGTAAAGTGATCCTTTAACATGAATTACAAATGAAATGGCATACCGTGCCTGTTACATCCTAATGGAATCCCATCTCTTGTTGTCCTCAGGAGGGAGAGGTGAGCAGGCTGAATCGGGAGGTGGAGAACTTCAAGGAGGGGATCAACTCTCACCTAATCAAGGTCAAATGGGCCCAGAACAAGCTGAATAGTGAGACCGACGCCCATAAGGTAAGACCAACTGCATTTTTTACACTGTTGAATAGTAAGGCGACAGCCACAAAGAATGAACATGGATGAAATCCTATATGCGTTCTTCAATTGTCTATTTTTGTCTGATGGAAGTGGCAGAAGAATAATAGTCTACACTATTATACGCCCAAATACAGTATGATTGTGTGTGACTTAGTTTATGATTTTCAAGGTCATTATCTGAATTTGCACTATTTGTATAATGGAGATTTAAAAACAAATTTAAGATTTTAATCAAATCAAATTGTATTTGTCACATACACGTGTTTAGCAGTTGTTATTGCGGTTGTAGCGAAATGCTTGTGTTTCTAGCTCTAACAGTGGAGTAATATCTAATAGTAATACCAATCAATTTCACAACAATACACACAAATCTAAAGTAAAGGAATGAAATTAAGAACATATAAATATTTGGGCAAGCAATGTCAGAGCGGCATAGACTAAGATACAGTAGAATAGTATAGAATACAGTATATATATATACAGTGGGGAGAACAAGTATTTGATACACTGTCGATTTTGCAGGTTTTCCTACTTACAAAGCATGTAGAGGTCTGTAATTTTTATCATAGGTACACTTCAACTATGAGAGACGGAATCTAAAACAAAAATCCAGAAAATCACATTGTATGATTTTTAAGTAATTAATTTGCATTTTATTGCATGACATAAGTATTTGATACATCAGAAAAGCAGAACTTAATATTTGGTACAGAAACCTTTGTTTGCAATTACAGAGATCATACGTTTCCTGTAGTTCTTGACTAGGTTTGCACACACTGCAGCAGGGATTTTGGCCCACTCCTCCCTACAGATCTTCTCCAGATCCTTCAGGTTTTGGGGCTGTCGCTGGGCAATACGGACTTTCAGCTCCCTCCAAAGATTTTCTATTGGGTTCAGGTCTGGAGACTGGCTAGGCCACTCCAGGACCTTGAGATGCTTCTTACGGAGCCACTCCTTAGTTGCCATGGCTGTGTGCTTCGTGTCGTTGTCATGCTGGAAGACCCAGCCACGACCCATCTTCAATGCTCTTACTGAGGGAAGGAGGTTGTTGGCCAAGATCTCGCGATACATGGCCCCATCCATCCTCCCCTCAATACGGTGCAGTCGTCCTGTCCCCTTTGCAGAAAAGCATCCCCAAAGAATGATGTTTCCACCTCCATGCTTCACGGTTGGGATGGTGTTCTTGGGGTTGTACTCATACTTCTTCTTCCTCCAAACACGGCGAGTGGAGTTAGACCAAAAAGCTCTATTTTTGTCTCGTCAGACCACATGACCTTCTCCCATTCCTCCTCTGGATCATCCAGATGGTCATTGGCAAACTTCAGACGGGCCTGGACATGCACTGGCTTAAGCAGGGGGACCTTGCGTGCGCTGCAGGATTTTAATCCATGACGGCGTAGTGTGTTACTAATGGTTTTCTTTGAGACTGTGGTCCCAGCTCTCTTCAGGTCATTGACCAGGTCCTGCCGTGTAGTTCTGGGCTGATCCCTCACCTTCCTCATGATCATTGATGCCCCACGAGGTGAAATCTTGCATGGAGCCCCAGACCGAGGGTGATTGACCGTCATCTTGAACTTCTTCCATTTTCTAATAATTGCGCCAACAGTTGTTTCCTTCTCACCAAGCTGCTTGCCTATTGTCCCGTAGCCCATCCCAGCCTTGTGCAGGTCTACAATTTTATCCCTGATGTCCTTACACAGCTCTCTGGTCTTGGCCATTGTGGAGAGGTTGGAATCTGTTTGATTGAGTGTGTGGACAGGTGTCTTTTATACAGGTAACGAGTTCAAACAGGTGCAGTTAATACAGGTAATGAGTGGAGAACAGGAGGGCTTCTTAAAGAAAAACTAACAGGTCTGTGAGAGCCGGAATTCTTACTGGTTGGTAGGTGATCAAATACTTATGTCATGCAATAAAATGCAAATTAATTATTTAAAAATCATACAATGTGATTTTCTGGATTTTTGTTTTAGATTCCGTCTCTCACAGTTGAAGTGTACCTATGATAAAAAATTACAGACCTCTACATGCTTTGTAAGTAGGAAAACCTGCAAAATCGGCAGTGTATCAAATACTTGTTCTCCCCACTGTATACACTGCTCAAAAAAAATAAAGGGAACACTTAAACAACACAATGTAACTCCAAGTCAATCACACTTCTGTGAAATCAAACTGTCCACTTAGGAAGCAACACTGATTGACAATAAATTTCACATGCTGTTGTGCAAATGGAATAGACAACAGGTGGAAATTATAGGCAATTAGCAAGACACCCCCAATAAAGGAGTGGTTCTGCAGGTGGTGACCACAGACCACTTTACAGTTCCTATGCTTCCTGGCTGATGTTTTGGTCACTTTTGAATGCTGGTGGTGCTTTCACTCTAGTGGTAGCATGAGACGGAGTCTACAACCCACACAAGTGGCTCAGGTAGTGCAGCTCATCCAGGATGGCACATCAATCCGAGCTGTGGCAAGAAGGTTTGCTGTGTCTGTCAGCGTAGTGTCCAGAGCATGGAGGCGCTACCAGGAGACAGGCCAGTACATCAGGAGACGTGGAGGAGGCCGTAGGAGGGCAACAACCCAGCAGCAGGACCGCTACCTCCGCCTTTGTGCAAGAAGGAGCAGGAGGAGCACTGCCAGAGCCCTGCAAAATGATCTCCAGCAGGCCACAAATGTGCATGTGTCTCCTCAAACGGTCAGAAACAGACTCCATGAGGGTGGTATGAGGGCCCGACGTCCACAGGTGGGGGTTGTGCTTACAGCCCAACACCGTGCAGGACGTTTGGCATTTGCCAGAGAACACCAAGATTGGCAAATTCGCCCCTGGCGCCCTGTGCTCTTCACAGAAGAAAAGCAGGTTCACACTGAGCACATGTGACAGACGTGACAGAGTCTGGAGACGCCGTGGAGAACGTTCTGCTGCCTGCAACATCCTCCAGTATGACCGGTTTGGCGGTGGGTCAGTCATGGTGTGGGGTGGCATTTCTTTGGGGGGCCGCACAGCCCTCCATGGGCTCGCCAGAGGTAGCCTGACTGCCATTAGGTACCGAGATGAGATCCTCAGACCCCTTGTGAGACCATATGCTGGTGCGGTTGGCCCTGGGTTCCTCCAAATGCAAGACCTCATGTGGCTGGAGTGTGTCAGCAGTTCCTGCAAGAGGAAGGCATTGATGCTATGGACTGGCCCGCCCGTTCCCCAGACCTGAATCCAATTGAGCACATCTGGGACATCACGTCTCGCTCCATCCACCAACGCCACGTTGCACCACAGACTGTCCAGGAGTTGGCGGATGCTTTAGTCCAGGTCTGGGAGGAGATCCCTCAGGAGACCATCCGCCACCTCATCAGGAGCATGCCCAGGCGTTGTAGGGAGGTCATACAGGCACATGGAGGCCGCACACACTACTGAGCCTCATTTTGACTTGTTTTAAGGACATTACATTTTTTTATTTTTTTTATTTATTTTACCTTTATTTTACTAGGCAAGTCAGTTAAGAACAAATTCTTATTTTCAATGACGGCCTAGGAACAGTGGGTTAACTGCCTGTTCAGTGGCAGAACGACAGATTTGTACCTTGTCAGCTCGGGGATTTGAACTTGCAACCTTTCGGTTACTAGTCCAACGCTCTAACCACTAGGCTACCCTGCCGCCCCAACGTACATCAACGTTGGATCAGCCTGTAGTGTGGTTTTCCACTTTAATTTTGAGTGTGACTCCAAATCCAGACCTCCATTGATCATTTTTGTGTGATTTTGTTGTCAGCACATTCAACTATGTAAAGAGAAAAGTATTTAATAAGAATATTTCATTCATTCAGATCTAGGATGTGTTATTTTAGTGTTCCCTTTATTTTTTTGAGCAGTGTATAAAAAAAGCTCAGTTTACAACTGCGCCATGTTCAGAAATGCCTCCAAAATATCTGGAGAAATTGCAGAGAGCCACATCAAATAACAGAAATACTCATCATAAACTTTGATGAAAGATACATGTTTTACATAGAATTAAAGATACACTTGTTCTTAATGCAACCGCTGTGTCAGATTTCAAAAAAACTTTACGGAAAAAGCAAACCATGCAATAATCTGAGACGGCGCTCATAATGAAAAGAAAACTCTCCGCCATGTTGGAGTCAACAGAAATCAGAAATTACAATATAAACATTCCCTTACCTTTGATGATCTTCATCAGAATGCACTCCCAGGAGTCCTAGTTCCACAATAAATTGTTGTTTTGTTCGGTAATGTCCATTATTTATGTCCAAGTAGCTACTTTTGTTACACATATCCAAACGCTCGTGCAGGTCCAGGCGAACGTCGGACGAAAACTTAAAAAAGTTATATTACAGGTCGAATAAACTTGTCAAACTAAGTATAGAATCAATCTTTAGGATGTTGTTATCATAAATATTCAATAACGTTCCAACCGGAAAATTCCTTTGTGACTGTGGAAGTAATGGAACGCAAATCGATATCATGTGGAATGCGCGTGACCAGGACCTGGCTCTCTGCCAGACCACTGACTCAAACAGTTCCCATCCGGCTCAACATCACAGTAGAAGCGTCATTCAATGTTCTACAGACTGTTGACATCTAGTGGAAGCCGTAGGAAGTGCAAACAGATCCATATCCCAATGGGATTTCAATAGGCGATGACTTGAAAATCGACCAACCTCAAATCCAACCAGGAAGTGGGATATCTTTCTCAGGTTTGTTCCTGCCATATGAGTTCTGTTATACTCACAGACATCATTCAAACAGTTTTAGAAACTTCAGAGTGTTTTATATCCAATAATAATAATAATATGCATATATTAGCATCTGGGACAGAGTAGGAGGCAGTTCACTCTGGGCACGCTATTCATCCAAAGTGAAAATGCTGCCCCCTATCCCTAAAAAGTTTTTGAAATACAAATGGTATAGAGAGAAATAGTCCTATTATTCCTATAATAACTACAACCTAAAACCTCTTACCTGGGAATATTGAAGACTCATGTTAAAATGAACCACCAGCTTTCATATGTTCTCATGTTCTGAGCAAGGAACTTAAACATTAGCTTTCTTACATGGCACATATTGCACTTTTACTTTCTTCTCCGACACTTTGTTTTTGCATTATTTAAACCAAATTGAACATGTTTCATTATTTATTTGAGGCTACATTGATTTTATTGATGTATTATATTAAGTTAAAATAACTGGTCATTCAGTATTGTTGTAATTGTCATTATTACAATTTTTTTTTTAAAGATTGGCCGATTAATCGGTATCGGCTTTTTTTGGTCCTCCAATAATCGGTATCGGCGTTGAAAAATCATAATCGGTCGACCTCTATACTAGGCTACATTGTTTATTTTCTGTGCTGTAGCCTATCATGATAAGTCTATTTCAATATAAAAAAAACTCTATCACCAAATGTGTATATTTTCAAATACAATTGTATTTATCAATTAAAAACCTCTCAGATGTAATGGCCAAATGTAGATTTCCGTGTAATTACATAATTCTGACATGTATATAACTTGGTATATTTGGAAAGATTATGAGGACATTATCAGAAGATCAGTAGGAGTTACGTAGTTCAGAATACACAAGATCAAGCACACACAAAATATATTTTATTTTCAGAGTCATCTTTTTGTTTGCAAGCCATAAGTAAATGATTGATGCCCAGAGCTGGAAACACATGAGATGGCTTTCACAACATGTGAACAATATCAGAAAAAGAATGGGATTGATAGACCTAACAACTAGAAATGGGCAGATGTTTTAGTAAGTGGTGTCAGGTGTGGTCACGGGACGTTACCAAGTCTCCTTAAACCTCTCCAAAGTGGCGTATGTCTTATTAGATAATTCCAGTGCTATTACATATTTGCAATTCCTAAATGCTATTTGTTATAAAAACAAAATGCATACAACACCAACCTCTCTCAAACATTGTGGTGGTGTCGGGGGACATACAGGGGATATCCAAGTGTTTTCATCATATTTTTAATGCGCAAAGATATAGTCACTCGGTGGACATTCGCTGTTGCCATTAACTCATATATTATCAGATAACATTGGCAATAGCCTAGGTTTGGTAGAAACAAATATTTTCATTAATTTCATACCCCCATGTAGCTATAGCTCAAACACAGACCAAATCAAAGCTTACCTTGTAAAATGTTTGCTGTTTGGTGAAAACGTTGTGTAAAATAAACATTTTGACTTTGGTGCTGGTGATCAATAACTTTAGGTCACAGGCAGACAAATAAGACATCCTCATGATCTGTGGAGACCCGTCTTTTGGTGTGAATCAACGAAAATGTATGACATTGTTCACAAAATGCTTGTCCGTGATTGCGAAAAACTGTAACATTCACTGGCTTCTTCTCACCACAGGAGACTAAAGTTAAGCTACGAGAGACCACGGCCAAACTCACCCAGGCCAAGGAGGAGACGGAGCAGATCCGCAAGAACTGCCAGGACATGATCCGCACATATCAGGTGTGCGTCTGTGTGTTTTCAAAGATGGCAAACCTGTGTTGATGAGCTTTATTAGAAATCCAAGAAAGTATCATGTGACTTATATTCTGAAATCAGGCTTCTGTCCACTAGGGGCCAGTAGAGGGCTGTGTCCTTTCATTTGCCATCTGGTGCTGTATTATGTATCAAGCAACATGCAATAGGAGTGCAGATTTCTGCCTTTTAGAGCACAATGAATAAGATTACATGGCCATGGGGGGGACCTGATCCTAGATCAGCAATCTACTCTGAGACACTTAATACAGATGGCCCAAAATCTTTGCTTTGGAATTGATTATGTTTATTCAGTGTTTTACATTAGCGCCGGCTGTCGGCAAATCGGCCAGTTACAGACGGCTACATTTTCCACTTCATAGTAACTTAAAAGTTAATTTAAAAGTTTCAATTCGCCAGTCCGTTTTGTTCTGAACAGAATTATATATTGTTTTGTTCTATTCCACTGCTCCGACCAGCAAAGGTCTGAACTGGTTCGAACCCCCAAAAAGTACCGGTTTACATCATTCCTTTCTGTTCCTTTTTAAACCTCTGAAATATATATATTTTTTTTATGATTTAGGCTAACATTAAAAAATTAAGTGCGGATAAAGTAGCTTGCTGTGGAGCGGGTAAGCCATTTAATCTCTATAGGAAATTCATTAAGAGAAAATGTTATTTTCCCGTAACAGCGTGGTATAAGCATAATGAAAGACAAACACTGTGCTGCCAGTCACAGTGTAGGGTGCGAGAAATTTTAAGGGTGAGGAGACAGCGAGAGAGGATGGAGGAAGCTTGCTTTGAAGCGCTGGGCATCTTGTTAAGACATGCACTATCTGAATTTGGCCCACAGAATTATACCTACAGATGAGCGGCTTCTATGGAGGAAAGTTTAATGTCTTTGAACTTCCGAGTTGGTTTAACGTTGGACCAGAGCAAACTTTAGCTAGCTTGCTAACAAGCTTGTATGTGCAGAGCGCCACTACAATTAAAAACACGTCTTACCTTTTTGTTGTTAAAAAATCCAATGTGAAATGTGATGACCTTTAACTAGCATTTAAAAAAGTATATTCTTCTTTAATTAAACCTCTCCCTAATTTCGGAATTACGCTTGTAACGTCGTCAGTAGGCTACAATAACTTATGCAAAGATTTCCAGCTGGCATGCATACGTTGGAATTATGCCGCGTTCATGTGCGAGTCGGAACTCTAAAATCTCCGACATGCTAACTGGTTGTAGTTACAGTGCCTTGCAAAAGTATTCATCCTCCTTTCCTATTTTGTTGCGTTACAGCCTGGATTTTTAAATTTATTTTTATTTTTATTTCATGTAATGGACATAAACAAAATAGTCCAAATTGGTGAAGTGAAATGAAAAAAAATTGAAAATAAAAAAACAGAAAAGTGGTGCGTGCATATGTATTCACTCCCTTTGCTATGAAGCCCCTAAATAAGATCTGGTGCAACCAATTACCTTCAGAAGTCACATAATTAGATTGCACACAGGTGGACATTATTTAACTAAGTGTCACATGATCTGTCACATGATCTCAGTATATATACACCTGTTCTGAAAGGCCCCAGATTCTGCAACACCATTAAGCAAGGGGCATCACCAAGAAAGTGGCACCATGAAGACCAAGGAGCTCTCCAAACAGGTCAGGGACAAAGTTGTGGAGAAGTACAAATCAGGGTTGGGTTATAAAGAAATATCAGAAACTTTGAACATCCCATGGAGCACCATTTTAAATCCATTAAGAATATGGCACCACAACCAACCTGCCAAGAGAGGGCCGCCCACCAAAACTCAAGGACCAGGCAAGGAGGACATTAATCAGAGAGGCAACAAAGAGACCAAAGATAACCCTGAAGGAGCTGCAAAGCTCCACAGCGGAGATTGGAGTATCTGTCCATAGGACCACTTTAAGCCGTACACTCCACAGAGCTGGGCTTTACGGAAGAGTGGCCAGAAAAAAAGCCATTGCTTAAAGAAAAAAATAAGCAAACACGTTTGGTGTTCGCCAAAAGGCATGTGGGAAACTCAACAAAATATGGAAGATGAGACAAAAATTTAGCTTTTTGACCATCAAGGAAAACGCTATGTCTGGGGCAAACCCAACACCTCGCATCACCCCGAGAAAACCATCCCCACAGTGAAGCATGGTGGTGGTGGCAGCATCATGCTGTGAGGATGTTTTTCATCGGCAGGGACTGGGAAACTGGTCAGAACTGAAGGAATGATGGATGGCGCTAAATACAGGGAAATTCTTGGGGGAAACCTGTTTCAGGCTTCCAGAGATTTGAGACTGGGATGGAGGTTCACCTTCCAGCAGGACAATGGCCCTAAGCATACTGCTAAAGTAACACTCGAGTGGTTTAAGGGGAAACATTTAAATATCTTGGAATGGTCTAGTCAAAGCCCAGACCTCAATCCAATTGAGAATCTGTGGTATGACTTAAAGATTGCTCTACACCAGCGGAACCCATCCAACTTGAAGGAGCTGGAGCGGTTTTTCCTTGAAGAATGGGTAAAAATCCCAGTGGCTAGATGTGCCAAGCTTATAGAGACATACCCCAAGAGACTTGCAGCTGTAATTGCTTCATAATGTTGTTCTACAAAGTATTGACTTTGGGGGGGTGAATAGTTTTTTTGGGGTCTTATTTCTTGTTTCACCCCCAAAAAATATTTTGCATCTTCAAAGTGGTAGGCATGTTGTGTAAATCAAATGATATAAACCCTTAAATACATTTTAATTCCAGTTTGTAAGGCAAAAAAATTTGAAAAATGCCACGGGGGGTGAATACTTCCGCAAGCCTGTGTGTGTGTGTGTGTGTGTGTGTGTGTGTGTGTGTGTGTGTGTGTGTGTGTGTGTGTGTGTGTGTGTGTGTGTGTGTGTGTGTGTGTGTGTGTGTGTGTGTGTGTGTGTGTGTGTGCGCGCGCGTCTACCACTGTGTAACCGTTAGCGATGATGCTAATGGAAACAGTCTTCTGGTAGATGGAAGAGCTTTCCCAAAAACTTTTTCAATTAAATGTTAACTACGAAGTAGCCTATGATCATCTGGCAGAATGATATCATGATTATTTTCTTGAATCCAGTGGAAATTTGTTTTGCATACTCTACCTGGAAAAACAAAACCTTTTATTTTTAAAGATAATGTGGGCTATTTACTTCATTTTTCTGTTTTAAGAAAATACATTATTTGAAGAACTAATATCACTGTGGCAATTAATATTTGGCAGTAAAACTGTAAATAGACTTTAATCTCAAGAGAAGACAGGTTAAATGTTAAAAAAGGTTTAATGTTATCGTACTGTAGTAGTACTATCGTACTACTATGTTATCGAAACTATTCCTGATCATGTAGGCCTGGACCAAGACAATATCCAAAACAACGAACAGTTCACTGAATTCATACATTTACAGTCATTTCAATTGTATAGTCATGTCTTTCTACACAATACCACAACACATTTTTCCCATCTGGGAGATGAACTATAAAGTATTAAATTATTTCGCTATGTATTTGATGGAATCAAGGCATTAGAGTGTACCAGAAGCCGCCACAAATAGAGCTTTTTGGGCCAGACCCCCCCGGCATGGCATCGCTAAGCTGGCTATTTTTTCTATTTGGCTGGCTTCTCTTTCTATTTGGCTGGCTACTCTATGTTCTTGTGGAAATCACTGGTTATTCTGAAGCGATCTTTCCATTAATTCGATCTCTTTTCTCTTTACTCCTTGTTTCTTTCCTTCCTCTCTTATGATCTCTCTCCATCCTTCTTTTCTCCTCTTTCTCTTACCACATCCTTATTTATTTTTCAATTCTCTATCTCTATCCTCTCTCACTCCTTCCTCCATCTGTTGCTCCTTCCCCCTGTTCCTCTGTGCTTTCTCTCTTTACCCCCCCCCCCCCCCCCCCCCGCTTTCTCAGGAGTCAGAGGAGATCAAGTCGAACGAATTGGATGCCAAGCTGCGCGAGACCAAAGGCGAACTGGAGAAACACAAACAGGAACAGACAGACCAGCTGGAGGTCCAACACAACACACACACACACACACACACACACACACACACACACACACACACACACACACACACACACACACACACACACACACACACACACACACACACACACACACACACACACACCGACATACACTTACACACTGCCCCATTTCCACTGCCCTCTTTTAAGATTAACGCTTAAGAGATATCGCAGTGAAATTGTCAATATTTAAGCAATCGGTCAAAACAACTCAAAACACTTCATAACTGCTCTTTCTCATTTATGCAATGCCCCGTTGCCATGGAAATCAACTTAATTCAAGGGCTCATTTGTAGTATTTTGGGAAGTTTGTTTTTATGAGGTTTTAGCTTCGATTTGATTAATGTTGCTTTACTGGAAGTGTTGTTGCTGGTTCACCTCACCTATGCTCTCCAGATTCAAACCGTTCACGTATTGCTTGAGTAATATCCCAAAGTCACTTCAGGCTACTGAGAAATAGGAAAGCTTTAACATGAACAAGCTTTGACAGTGTCCAAAACAAAAGCAGATATTCTGAAATGGAAGCAAAACCATATCTCATTGGCTAAATAATTTTGAACAGTTAACGGTGGACAATCTGAATGAACATTCCAAAATGTTGTAGGAAAGCATCAGTAGTTTCAAGTTTGATTAGTCACATGGTATACACCCGTCCAATGAAATGCTTACTTGCAGGTTCCTTCTCGACAATGCAATAACAATAAGTAATAATACAATATAAAAATATTCTTAAAATGATGCTAAATGAGCTATTCTTATGACTGTACATATTCTAGAAAGCATTTCGTAACATCATCGCGTATAGGTGGCAATTGGATCTGAAACACTAGCTTTTCAGACTGTTAGCTAACCTAACGAATGCTCTGCTTTGATTGACAGATGCACCGTTCCAAGGCCAAGGAGCTAGAAGACCTAAAGAGGACATTCAATGAGGGGATGGATGAACTGACCACTCTGCGTGCAAAGGTGTGTGTTTGTATGTGTCTTGGTCTCTCTGCGTGTGTGTGTGTCTGTTTCTCTAGCCTCATTTACACCTTGCAATAACGTGGCTTTCATTATCCGATCAAGATGATCCAATCAATATCTAATTAAGTTCTGTCACGTTTACAGATGGTATTGACATGTGTCTGTTTTTCGTTCACTCTGTCAGCAGTGTGACCACATTTCCTGGCCCCATTTATTTGATATTGTTTCAAAGTAATAATTTTCTATTTGATGAGTAAATGTAATGATGATTAAAATGGTTTCCAGATCTGTGTACACCTATAAGATATCTAGATACGTGCCTTACTACGTCCAGAGACAAAACATTTTGCTGACAAAATGTTGCTATTTTAAATATAATTTCCTACAATTCTACACATTTTGTGTTTGGGCAGACAGAACATTTTACAGTTTTAAAGCAAATTTCCTGCAATTATACACATTTTACCATGGTATATGCCTTGTTCTTATGCTATCTGAGTGACTCAAACATTATAACAAAATCAATGGGGGCCATCATGACATGTCTGGAATTTTTGATTCTCTCTGACTTTCTATTTTTTGGGGGGGATGATTTGTTTGTTCTCAAAGATGATCTCATTACAAAATATATAGCTCCATTATATTTTCTACATGCTTTATATCTGGTTTTAGTTGTTTAAGTTTACACTGAAAACATTTTACGACCTGAAAATTATTGAAATTAAATCATTTGTATTATTTTTTTTTTTTAATTGCAGTGGCGGCTGCGAGTTAGCATTGGTGCTGCTAAATGCATATAGGGAAAACACTGACACCTGTCAAAAAATGTGTGGACAAGATCAGGACAAAGGACACATGTTAGCACCAGGTATAAATGGGTATTCTCTCGTGTGTGTGTGTGTGTGTGCTCGCTCGCTCGCTTGTGCATGTGCGGTGCTGGGTCCCAGGTGAAGTGTCTGGAGGATGAGAGGCCTCGCTGGGAGGATGAGCTCTCCAAGTACAGAGAGATCATCAACAGGCAGAAGGCTGAGATCGCGAGGCAGAGAGACAAGCTGGGAGAAATACACGCACTGGAGGAACAGCACCAACGGTGAGCCAACACTTGTGCACACACACAGAGACAGTCACACTCGTTTTCCCTATCACACACACACACACACACACACACACACACACACACACACACACACACACACACACACACACACACACACACACACACACACACACACAGACAGACTAGTCGGTTGATCTTGTATTGCTTGCCTCTGCACCGTTTGGCTGATTCTAGTGTGTGACCTTGTGAATGAATGCCAATTCTCCGAAGTGGCATCCTGTCCTATCTCTCCCAATCCTCATTGATTCGACAGCACTTTTTAAAGGGAAACGCAACACAGTAGAGGTTGACTTTCCATCCCATTTTTTTCACCTGTCAAAGCATTCTTTGGACAAATAAATGGGCCATAGGAAAGGGAGCAACTTGGCTGTCACTGTCCGTATTGACATCCCTGTGCACTAGTCCACACGTACACTTCTGAGGGCACACTGACTTATGGTGTGTGTGTGTGTCTTACTAGCACTGATTTTGCTGATGGCTGCTTTGAGGAATTGCAATGACTGTGATTTTGTATGAAATGTGGTTTTCTCACCTACCTTAGTTGAATGCACTGTGACTGTAAATCGCTATAAATTATTGTCTGCGAGATTATTATTATTTTTTTTAAATCTGCTGTGCGTGCAATGTGTCTTCCTCAGGGACGAGCATGAGATGGTCAGTCTACGCGAGGAGGTGGAGAGTGTGAACGTCCAGAACGGCGACCTCCAGCTGGATGTGCAAGGCAGCCGGGAGCGGGAGGCTGAGCTCTTGGGCTTCACGGAGAAGCTAAGCAGCAAGAACGCCCAGCTGCAGTCGGAGAGCAATGGCCTACAGGCCCAGTTGGACCGACTGGGAACCAACTCCATGGAGCTGCAGTGCCGTCTGGACGAGACGCAGACAGCACTGGCCGACCAGGTGAGTCGACACAACACAGACTATTGTTTTCAATGTTCTTGTCATTTTTGATTCTGAGGTTTTCAAGGTTATTTCAGGTAGTACTTTTTTCCCAGGGGAAACGAAACAATGATCAAACTGACTATAATAGAACAGAAGAAAACAGAATAGAAAGAGAAAATGCATAGTACAACACACGCACAGTACAAAAAGGACAGCAATATTCAATTACCTACAGAAAGAGCCCAAAAAGTACTGGCTCCCATTCTTTCCTTTTTTTTTGTTAAGGCCCAGTGCATTCAAAAATGTGATTTGCTTGTGTTTTATATACAGTACCAGTCAAAAGTTTGGACACACCTACTCATTCAAGTATTTTTTACTTTTTTCTACATTGTAGAATAATAGTGAAGACATCAACACTATGGAATAACACATATGGAATCATGTAGTTAACCAAAAATCAAAATATGTTTTAGATTTGAGATTGTTCAAAGTAGACACCCTTTGCCTTGATGACAGATTTGCACACTCTTGGCATTCTCTCAACCAGCTTCATGAGGTAGTCACCTGGAATGCATTTCAATTAACAGGTGTGCCTTGTTAAAAGTTAATTTGTGGAATTTCTTTCCTCCATAATGCTTCCTTCAACCAGCTTCACCTGGAATGCTTTTCCAACAGTCTTGAAGGAGTTCCCACACATGCTGAGCACTTGTTGGCTGCTTTTCCTTCACTCTGCGGTCCAACTTGTCCCAAACCATCTCAATTAAGTTGAGTTCGGGTGATTGTGGAGGCCAGGCCATCTGATGCAGCAGTCCATCACTCTCCTTCTTGGTCATATTGCTCTTACACAGCCTGGAGGTGTGTTGGGTCATTGTCCTGTTGAAAAACAAATGATAGTCCCACTAAGCGCAAACCAGATGGGATGACGTATCACTGCAGAATGCTGTGGTAGCCTTGAATTCTAAATATATCACAGACAGTGTCACCAGCAAAGCACCATCACACCTCCTCCTCCATGCTTCACGGTGAGAACCACACATGCGGAGATCATCTGTTCACCTACTCTGCATCTCACAAAGACACTGCGTTTGGAAACAAAAATCTCAAATTTGGACTCATCAGACCAAAGGACCGATTTCCACCAGTCTAATGTCCATTGCTTGTGTTTCTTGGCCCAAGCAAGTCTCTTCTTCTTCTTATTGGTGTTCTTTAGTAGTGGTTTCTTTGCAGCAATTCGACCATGAATGCCTGCTCACGCAGTCTCCTCTGAACAGTTGATGTGTCTGTTACTTGAACTCTGTGAAGCATTTATTTGGGCTGCAATCTGAGGTGCAGTTAACTCTAATTAACTTATCCTCTGCTGCAGAGGTAACTCTGGGTCTTCCCTTCCTGTGGCGGCCCTCATGAGAGCCAGTTTCATCATAGTGCCTGATTGTTTTTGCGACAGCACTTGAAGAAAATGTGAAGTTCTTAAAATTTTCCGAATTGACTGACCTTCATGTCTTAAAGTAATGATGGCCTGCCGTGTCTCTTTGCTTCAGAGCGCGACGTGTGTTGTTGTTGAACGCCGAAACCTGAACTAGAGACCTCGGTTTAAAAGCTGACAGAGTTTTTATATACTTTTATTTTATTTTGGATCCTGTGGCTCTGTTGGGGTTAGTTGCTGTGAGCGCTGCAGTCTGTCCCGGGATCCTGCCAGATTCGGCATAGGGGTAGAGACCCGAAAGCCCAGCTGGCTCGGCGGTCTCAAATGGAGGTTGCTATTGAACATTTCCAGCGCTGCGGTAGCATTGTTTACTTTGCTTTGTTCCGGGACATTGTGGACCGCTCTGACTTTCAATGTACCAACTGCTGCTTGCGGAGGACTACAGGTGCGAAGTGGCACCTCTTAACAAGCAAGTAGCAAACCTACACAAGGGTGGGGAATCCACTGGGGAACTGGGGAATCCACGCCTGCCTACCTTTTCTTTTTCTTCCACCCCAGTAGCCGGATGCCGCTCTGGTCTGGTGGAAGTTTCGCCGCCATGTTGGCTCACCACAACCGACTGGACGGTGCTCAGCAGGGTTCCATCCCCGAAGGGGTCTCCCCTTCCCTGGAGAACGGAGCTGTTCTCGACCCAACCAACCAGCCGTGGAGGTCCATCACTCGCCGTGGAAGTCGAAGAAAACATCCTCTGGCAACGGGGGATGTTGAGCCCATATCTGACACAGACCAGAAACAGCTTTGCCGCCCTGGATCCAGAGGTTCTGGCGCCTTCTTCCCTGGGGGCTTCCCATTCAAGATCAGATCTGGAGGTACCTGCATCTTTGTCCTCGGTTCTGTCTCCCTCACCGGTGGCTTCTACCTCAGGTTCAGATCTTCGGAGCTCCCACCCTCATCCCACCCTGCCTTAGAGACCGGCTCATTCAACATCACCAGCTGTCATCATAGGCAGCTCTATGGTGATAAACATCTTGCTTCCCAAGGCAAAATCCCTGTGCTACCCAGGATAACGAGTACAGGACCTCGCAAGGCTTCTTCCGATTGTTCTACGACAGATGCCGGGAGCTTACACTGTTGTAGTCCATGTGGGGTCAAACATAAGGAGGGCTAGCTCGGAAGTTTGGAAAATTGATTTTAAGGAACTGATTTTAGCATTAAAACACTCCAAAACACGGCCAATCATTTCAGGTCCAGTGCCATCGTTGGGCCACGGGTGTGAAAGATTCAGCAGACTGCTGGCATTACACATCTGGCTAAAAGAGTCCATCAAAATCATCATGGCTCCTGGACTCTGTCCACACATTTCAAGGCTGCGTTGAGACAATGACTTTTCAATAATTTATTAAGAAGCCATTTTTGTTTCATTTTTACTATTTTAATTGAAAACAGTCAAAGTAAGGTACTTAATTGTTTCCCAAAAATTATTTGATATTGAGATAAAAACGGCTGCAGTGAACCTTCAAAGGAAAGATTCACCTATTTTTATTTAATTTTTTATGTTATATAGTTTTTGTGCGTCTCTGAATGATGATCTATCGATTCCCGGTTCATTTCATGTTTTCATGTGTATCTGAGCTATTGGCCATTAAAGGAATTTCAAGCAGGCAGATATACAATTTTATCCCCGATGTCCTTACACAGCTCTCTGGTCTTGGCCATTGTGGAGAGGTTGGAGTCTGTTTGATTGAGTGTGTGGACAGGTGTCTTTTATACAGGTAACGAGTTCAAAGAGGTGCAGTTAATACAGGTAATGAGTGGAGAACAGGAGGGCTTCTTAAAGAAAAACTAACAGGTCTGTGAGAGCCGGAATTCTTACTGGTTGGTAGGTGATGAAATACTTATGTCATGCAATAAAATGCAAATTAATTACTTAAAAATCATACAGTGTGATTTTCTGGATTCCGTCTCTCACAGTTGAAGTGTACCTATGATAAGAATTACAGACCTCTACATGCTTTGTAAGTAGGAAAACCTGCAAAATCGGCAGTGTATCAAATACTTCTTCTCCCCACTGTATGTTGTGTGACAAAAGACGTTTTTCTATATTTTCATATTATGCTCTATCGTTTATTTCTTTGTGTCGCAAATTACACTCTTTACGGCAATATCTTTTGTCAATTGGACGACGCTTTGCGTTCTTCCACACCTCCCGTGTAGAAGGAAATTTGCAACACAAACAAACATTGACGAGAGTGAATGTGACACAGAGCATGGAGACACGGAAACATGGAGCTCGTACCTTAAAGAGGGGCTATTTCGGTCGCATGGATGTGGTTTGGGTATGAAAAGTCATGGACCAGAAAACCGTCCTCTGCAAAGTATGCTGCAGGCCGGTCCCGACAACAGGCTCAAACGCCACTAACCTCTTACCACCTACGCAAGTATCATGTGAAACACTACAGTCGAGTGCTCAAAACAACCCCCAACTCAGATGTTGCAAGAGTCTTTTGCCCGCGGCACACCATATGGCAAAGAATCACGAAGATGGAAGGAGATAACAGCTGCCGTTACAACTTACATCTGCAGAGACAAGGCCCCAATTTACACGGCCGAGAAACAGGGGTTTCATGAGTTGGTGCGAACACTCGACCCAAGGCACCAAATGCAAATTGATATGTGACACGTATTAATGCCAAAATAACATGCAAAACAGGCAAGCCCCCCCCCCCCCAAAAAAAATATATATTTTAGGCCTATATTTATTTTGTTTGCAACTATAGTTAAAGTGTTTTCTAATGACCTTTTTTAGATTTTATACATTCATATTTTATATTTTGCACAATGGTTCTAAATAAAGATTCTAAATAAAATGATAAATAATCAAATATGACTAAGTACCTTTTATTTGTTAAATATAATTCAAAATGTAACAAGAAATTGTCCTTTACATGTGGTCATTTTATATAAACTATTTATTCAGTGAATTTACAGAAAATGTGCTATATTGTGATATGTATCGTTATCGGGATATGAAATAACCTATATCGGGATATGAGATTTTGGCCGTATCGCCCAGCCCTACCATGTAGAATGGGGCCATGGACTCATGCTGCTTACGTCAATTCCTGACTACCATCAGAATGATGCAACAGGAACCGGGATTCGTCGGACAAGGCAATGTTTTTCCACTCAATTGTCCAGTGCTGGTGATCGCGTGACCACTGGAGCTGCTTATTCTTGTTTTTAGCTGGTAGGGGTGGAACCTTGTGAGGTCTGCAATAGCCCATCTGTGACAAGGACGAGTTGTGTGTTCCGAGATGCTGTTCTGCACACCACTGTTGTACTGGGTTGTTATTTGGCTGTTTGTGGCCTGCCTATTAGCTTCCACGATTCTTTCCATTCTCCTTAGACTGCTCATCAACAAGCTGTTTTTGTCCACAAGACTGCCGCCGACTGGCATACACACGTTTAGCATCTCCAGGCCTCTATGCATACAAGCTGCATACAAGCAGCTGATGTGCACCTTTGGAACATCTACATCTACTTGAAGGAAAACTGAAAGAGACTCTGCTTATAAACAGGGCAAGAGGACCGGGGACAATAGTTTGGTTAAACAGTACAAATATGACTTACGGAGATCGATCATGATGGAGAAATACAAGCATAGGGACAGTGGAGGAGCGATTCAGCGGATTGGACACAAGGCCTATGTGGCAGGGGCTCCTAACGATCACGGTATAAAAAAAGAAAGCCATCCACATCACGGACATGTTGAATCTCTCCCTAGCTCAGGCCGCTATAACCACCTGCATCAAGATGTCCACTATCATCCCCCTGCCCAAAAAAGGGAGAGTAACTGAACTGAATGACTACCGACCAGTAGCACGCACTTCTGTCATGAAGTGCTTCGAGAGACTAGTCAAAGATCATACCGCCTCCCTCCCCAACACACTCGACCCTCTCCAATTCGGCTACCGCACTGACAGATGCACGAACAATGCAATCGCAATTGCACTACACACTGCCCTTACCACCTGTACAAAATGAATGCATATGTAAGGATGCTGTTCATCGACTACAGCTCGGTCTTCAATACCATAGTGCCCTCCCTATAAGCTCATTACAAAGCGCACAGCCCTGGGTCTGAACTCCCTATGCAACTGGGTCCTGGACTTCCTGACGGGCCGCCCCCAGGTGGTGAATGTAGGCAATATTACCTCCGCGACACTGATTATCATCATGGGGACCCACAAGGGTGCGTCCTCAGTCCCCTCCTGTATTCCCTGTATACCCACGACTGCGTGGCCTCACACTGTTCCAACTTTATCATCAAGTTCGCTGATGACACGACAGTAGTAGGCCTGATCACCAACAATGACGAGACAGCCTAAAGGGAGGAGGTAGGCACTCTGAGTGGTGCCAGGTAAACAACCTCTTCCTCAACGTTAGCAAAACAAAGGAACTGAATGTGGACTTCAGGAGGAACCAGGCTGGACACGCCCCCATCCTCATCAACAAGGCAGCCGTGGAGACGGTCAATAACTTCAAATTCCTCGGCATACACATCTCAGAGAAGCTCAAATGCTCTAATCACACGGACACCGTTGTGAAGAAGGCACGACAGCGACTCTTCAACCTCAGGATCCTGAAGATCCTGAGGATCAAGCAACACAGCTTGCTACAGATGCTGGTTCAATACCCGTGCCGCCCGCCACACTGGCAACACTTTAAGGGGCATTGCACTAATAATGGCGCTGATCAGGGAAACGTTCCCGCAGTTCTGTTCTTAGTGCCAGTCTGCACGTTCAAACTAAAACAATGTAATGGCATCTTTATGCGTTGCGCCACTTATCTCCAATATATCGTCCATGTAAAAACCTGTCTGATCAGGATGAACAATATCTGGTAAAGCCTTTTTTATTCTATGTGCTATGCATTTCGCCAGGATTTTCGCATCACAACATTGAAGTGTAAGAGGCCTCCAGTTTTTTAAATGGACTGGATCTTTATACTTATCCTGTTTTAGTAGTTATGAAATCAGACCACCTTCTTGAGTACCTGTTGTAGGGTGGCTACTTTGAAGAATCTCAAATATAAAATATATTTTGATTTGTTTATCACTTTTTTGGTTACTACATGATTCCATGAGTTATTTCATAGTTTTTTTGTCTTCACTATTATTCTGCAATGTACAAAATTGAAAAAATAAAGAAAAAACCTTGAATGAGTAGGTGTCCAAACTTTTGACTGGTATATATTTTTTTTAAAGTTGAAAATGATTCCTGTACTGCCCGTTCCTGTGGATTGTCATTCCTATCCCGTCCTGTCCCGAAATTGACTTTAGAATTTCACTCTCATTGCTGCAGGAGTCTTAAGGGTCCCGCGGGACTCCCAAGGTAATATCAACCTTTAGCGGGAGGGCAAAGCATAATTTAACAATGCACTTATCTGTTCTACGAGTAGCCCAAGTCTTTAATTACAAGCGTTTGGGTTAGCTGCAACTTTAGTAACAATGGTTTTGAGAAACAGCTCAGATATAACAATGCTCCTATGAAGGTTTTAATGATTTAGGAAACAGGGCCCAAGGACTGCAGACCTTCAGAATTGGAGCTGAGCACCCCTGCCCTTAAAAAATGTGATTCTGTTTGTGTGTTTATCTTTTATTATCTGACTTGCATATTCACTGTATTTTGCAGACTCAGCGTCTCCGGAAGGAGGAGGCCCTGCGGCAGGATGAGGTCCAGGCTCTGCAGGCGGAGAGGGCCACACTGCAGATGGAGATGGCCCAGCTGAAGACCCGTGTGGAGGAGCAGAGGGACGAGTTGCATACCCAGAAGAGGAAACAGGCGGCCAACATCAAGGACCTGACAAAGCAGCTAACTCTAGGTCAGAAACCGTCCACAGTCTAACTACATAGTTGATGGTGCGTCAGATATCAACCACACTCAAATCAAGATGTTACCACAAGGTTAGAAACCTTCCATGTTTCAGACCTGGGTTCAATTACATGTGTAGTGAAATATTTATTATTTAAACACTTATTTTCTAATATTGTTGCCAAGTTAGCTATTTATATTTTAAAATTAAAATAAAATTCTATTGCCAATTACCGTCATCCAAAATTCCATGACCATCACAGCCCTAGTTATGGTTTGTATCCCCGGTTCTCTGAAGGAGACATCACACTATGGGAAATGGCCTTGTGCGGGTCATTCTCTGAAGACATATTCAATCTCGCCTAACTAAGGGATTTGCGGGTGTAAGCCTTGCCTGCCTATACTGTATAACACTTCCCAAGCCATGGTTCCCTCATGCAAGTCGTGCAAGAGGGTCAATCTGGTGAGAAGTCTCCCTCAGCTCTTTCGGGGGAACCGGCAGGTAGCTTAGCTTAGTGGTTAAGAGCGTTGGGCCGGTAACCAAAAGGTTGCTCGCTGGTTCAAATCCCCAAGGCGGCAAGGTGGAACACTCTGCCCTTGAGCAGTTAACAGTTCACCTCCAACAGTAACTGGTCCCTGTGCGCTGACTACGGAACACTTGCAAAACGCCCTGATTGCCAATAGCCTGTTTCCTGTGAAGCTTGTGTTGTGTTACAAGGTAATGTACCTGATCCATCCTACTCAGCTCCAGCGCCAAAGACTGTGTGCGCTAGGGAGGGCACAGTAACGCCCAGACGATAGAACCTCACAAAGGTGTGAGGGGAAGCCCAACTAGCCGCCGCACAAATCTCAGAGGAGGAGATGCCCCTGAACAGTGTCCATGAAGTAGCAATTCCAGTGGAATGCTCCCTGACGCCCAGGGAGACTGCAGTCCCCAACAACTGTACACCTTGGCCTCCACTAACCAATGGGAAAGGCGTTGTTTGGATGAAGCCCTACCCTGAGCAGGGTTGGCAAGCAATCAAACAATTGGTCAAACAATATCCCAAGTATAAATACAGTAATGTACACACACACTTAAGGGTAAAAACATTTTTTTCAGCAAAATAGTGTTTTTTAGACAACTTGGTGTTTTTTTTCTGCATAGAAAAGTATTGGGCGGACCATCTAGGTGTCAATAAAAAAAATAAAAAAAATGACAAAAAATTAACAAGGTTTCCATGTAAACATAAACAGCTAAACCAGATAGAAAGTATTTAGAAAAGTTAAAACTTTTTTGGGCGACCTGACCAAATTCACATAGAAATCGGAGTTTTAGATCTGATCTGTTGGATGTACCGCCAAATTCTCGTTGGTTATGGTAGAGAAATGAACATTCAATTCTCTGGCAACAGCTCTGGTGGACATTCCTGCAGTCAGCATGGCAATTGCACTCTTCCTCAACTTTGGCATTGTGTTGTGACATAACTACACATTTTAATCGGCTTCATGATATGCCACACCTGTCAGGTGGATGGATTATCTTGGCAAAGGAGAAATGCTCACTAACAGGGATGTAAACACATTTTTGCACAAAATTTGATTAGAAATAAGCGTATGGACATTTTCTTGGATCTTTTATTTCAGCTCATGAGACATGTCAACACTTTACATGTTGCATTTATATTTTTGTTCAGTGTAGCTTTTAAAACCACAATTCTCTCAGCTCCATGACAAAATGTGTAGAATTTGAGGAAATTAGGTTTAAAACAGCAAAATGTGTTCTTCCCTGCCAAAATGGGGGTGGGGGGGCTCTAAAATGTTATTTCCCAGGTCCCGGACTGAATTTGCAGCCCACCTCCCCACTTGAGCCCTGTCATGACATACCTGAACCACCTATTGAGATATATATTTTGTTAAGTAAATCGGTTGATAAATTAGGTGAAAAGGAGACTGGAGTGCGTCTTTAAAATCCACCGTTTCTGGGGGTTCAAAGTGATGGGGGGGGGGGGGGTCTACTAGGCTAACATGGAATAGTGAGTGTTGCACAGTATACCGAAACATGAAATAGAATTTGAAAAACGGTTCGGTACTAGAATTGCTGTAACTTTCGGTACTGCTGTCACGTCATGTACGAATTGAGTACATCGAGTCTGTCTAGTAATTTGTCTGAATGTTCTCATGGGAGCAGTAGCTAGCCAGGCTACTTGCAGATGATAGCGTGAGACACTTTTGAGAAGCAAGGAGAGAGGAGAGATAAATTGCGAACAGCATGGCTTCTTCTAATGAAAACATCGTGCCTTTATGTCCGAAGTTTGACAAAACTGGCTGCAGAAGCGAACTATGGGATTACATTGATTACAGAGCTGATGAGGGCCAGCCCACAGAAACAACAAAGTAAAAACTGAACAACGCAGTGCGGTGCACGGACGGTTTAGTTCCAAAATGACATAGAAATCAATTTCACACATATGCATTGTAACATGTTATTCTACTAAATTATAATCCTTTTTGAGTGACAATAGCTAGGTTTCCGTCCAATTGGCGACAGATTGTTATGTAAATATTCTAAAATCTGCATAAAAAAACAGTGCGTGATGACGTAGTGCATACAAATAACTTTTGCGGTTAAATTCCCATGTACCAAATAAAAAATTTTGTAAGTTTGTAAGTTTTGTAAGTTTACTTCGATATGATGGTTATTATATCAATATTTGTACATAAAAGTGTTTCCACCTATATTTCTCGCATAATTCATTTTAATGACACAAAAGATCCCATCTTGTCTAGCGTATTTTGTTTTGTCGACTTTTGGAAAGTTTACAGAATAGTGTTCTGTTTCCATCAGGCCTGTCATAAAATGTTTTATCTGATATGTAGTTTACTCGCATAAAAAGTTTGGATGGAAAGCTGGTTATAGTCATGAACGTACATTCAGCATCACATTCATGTGAGAATTATAATGTGATTACACAACCCAAAGTAATGGGAAGTGCACTCATAACTTGACAGCAATATATTTAGACTACTTTGCATTTGTCTGGGCTTGCTAGCAGTAGCCACTAGCCAGCCAGCAGCCATGGGAGGAGCATTGCACCCTGGGAAGTGAAATGCACTCTGGGAATTATAGTATACTGTGTAAAATCGATTATATTTATATGGTGTGTAGACCATTGCAATATAGAAGCTTCAGAAATGAGCTTCAGTGTTGTCGTTTTGGAAGTAAACTATTCCTTTAATACATTAATTAGCTGAAATGAATCATAGGTCTAATTAAATGTAATTTGACCCAATATTATGGCCATCGATTAGCAAATGAACCCTGATATGTATCAAATTACATTTTAAACCGTTTCGATGTAATTGTACCATTATTTTGTCTGCTCTGAGTCTCCGATATGGTTTTGCATAAGGAAAATTTAAGGGCTTCTTCATTTATTTAATATGTTTGTTTTTTTTTGCAATAAATTTCATATAGAATAGAAATTATATATATATATTTTTTCCCTACCTGTTATCAACATACACTGAGTATACAAAACAAACTGTTCTTTACATGACAGACTGACCAGGTGAATTCAGGTGAAAGATATGAACCCTTATTGATGTCACTTGTTAAATCCACTTCAATCAGTGTAGATGAAGGGGAAGAGACAGGTTAAAGAAGGATGTTTAAGCCTGGAGATAATTGAGACATGTGAATGGGCAAGACAAAAGATTTAAGTGCCTTTGAATGGGGTATGGTAGTAGGATCCAGGCACACCGGTTTGTGTCAAGAACGGGAACGCTGCTGGGTTTTTCACACTCAACAGTTTCTCGTGTGTATCAAGAATGGTCCACCACCCAAAGGACATCCAGCCAACTTGACACAGCTGTGGGAAGCAATGGCATCAACATGGGCCAGCATCCCTATGGAATGCTTTTGACACCTTGTAAAGGCATATTTTGGCTGCAGTTGACAGGCCTCAGTGGATAGGGTCAAAAGCTTCAAGTTTCTTGGCGTGCACATTACTGAGGTCCTGAAATGGTCTCGCCACACCAACATCTTTGTGAAGAAGGCGCAACAGCACCTCTACAACCTCAGGCAGCTGAAGAAATTTGGCATGGCCCTAGACCGTCACGAACTTCTACAGATGCACCATTGAGAGTATTCTACAGGCTGCATCACCGCCTGGAATGGTTAACAGCTCCGCTCTCAACCGTATGGCTCTCCAGAGGATGGTGCAGGCAGTCCAACTCATCACCGGTGGTACTGCTTACCCTCCAGGTCATCTACAGCACCCGATGTCAAAGAAAGGCCAAGAAGATCATTAAGGACCTCAACCACCCAAGCCAAGGCCTGTTCACTCGGCTACCGTCCGACAGAAGGAGACGGTACAGGTGCATCAGAACTAAGACAGAGAGATAAAAAAACATATTCTATTACCAGGACTTCAGACAGTTTAACAGTCACCACTAGCCGGCCTCCGCCCAGTACCGTGCCCTGTGATGCACACTCACTCACACAAAACACACACACAAGCTATCACACACACACACGTCAAACTCAGAAACCTGTGCACACACACTTACATACACACTCACACTCGTGCGCACACACAGCCATTCCTGCGGTCTCATGATATAGAGACATTGAACCACTGGTCACTTCTGGTGTACATACGTATAGATTGCATTTGAGTACTGTTACAGTGTTATTTGGCTTGTTGATTGCATTTGTCCCGGCGTTCTTGATTTCTTGTATTTTTGTATATTTTTTTCTCCATATTTTAATTGTTTGACATTTTATTGCATTGTTAGGAGCTAGTAATATAAGTATTTCACTGCACCCTCCATAGCACCTGCTGAACTGCGTACTCATGTGATAACTTTTGATTTGATTAGTTGGCTACTAATACATCAAACTTGACAGTATATTAACTATATTCTATCTAACTAACTACCCAACGTTTATTGACTTGATTATTCACGTCATTCTTAGTTTAGCTGAGTGGGATAGTCGTTGTAGTTTTCAATGGACATTCGGGTGCTTTCGTAAATTGGCTCTGTTTATCTACTCCGATTTCAATGTACTAGACTAGAGCGCAGAACAACTGATGAATTTACGAGCGCTCAACACCTGATGAATATGGCCGGTGTCAGTAAACGTCGGCAAAAATGTGTAATTAAATTGTTGCCAGCAGTACAGTTTGTCACCAACGCTTTGGATAATATGAAAACTGCCTATCCAGCTTTGCTAGGCCGAGTAAAATGGTCAGAGTGCAAGCTAGCCAACATGAGCCAGTTAGCTTGGGTGCTTGACTGCTGTTGTTAGGTCAGAACGCTGGAATCAACCCTACTCCTTGGCTAGAGCGTCCAGTGTGCGCTCTGAGAGCGAAATGCTCAGAATTTACAAACGGACAATCTGACAACGCTCTGAATTTACAAACGCCCAGAGCGTACTCTGAGCGCACTCTGGCACTCCAGATTGAATTTAAGAACACACCCGAAGTTGTAAAATGTCTAGCTAGTAATTTGTTACCCTAACAAGCTAGCGAGATGTTGCATAGCAACAGCATGAACTTCCTGTAGACGGGCAAAGCGCTAGCACGCTCAACTGAAAGGATACTGTTCGTTTACAGTATACTAAAATTAACTAATAATATATAGTATGCAGTATATACTCATTAAGTATGTAGTATACACAGTGGTGGGCCGTCAGGGCCTGCAAGGCCTTCTCTGCTGGCCTAAACATCATCAGAATATATATATTTTTTTAAATATATTTTCCCACAAATATGTATTAAATTATTCCCCAGAGTAAGAGTTATACTCTTCATTTCATAGCTTTCCTCTTGGTTGCACTGCTTCCAGCCCCAGGTTGAGATTTGGAGGGCTGGTCTTTATGTTAGATCTTTTATCCAATCATATTCAGCCATCATGTGTTGCCAGGGGTCTAAAATCTGCCCTCGGGCCTTCAGAATCAACAGTGCGGGCGCTTGTAGCTTAAAGTGAATGGAAATTAAAATTTTGTGTCAACCAATCAGCTTTAGAGTTGGCTATTGTACGCCTGCTGGCTGGCTCCAGTGTTACACAGGAGCCAGCTAGCAGGCGTAGTGCGTCCACGTCTTTTGATTGGATTACCAATATTGAGAGGCAGGTCCTATGGGCAGGTCTATGCAGATCTAGGAAACTGAATTTGATAAACGAATTAATTCGCCTTCTACTAAGCTGTTTTTTCAACCCACAATGGCGGAAGGAGGAGAAGATATCGATTTGGTCGAGGATATAATTATAACGCCATTCTCAAGACGAACTTTTCAAGAAAAGTTAGACATTGTAAGGAGAGGTCGCCCGACGCCACAAAGCCTGTCACAGGCGGGAAAGGGGTTCGTTCGCTCGCCACTTTCAAAGTTTCAACTACGAGCGCTATGGCTCCGAGAAGCACTGCAAACTGTACAGCTGGGAATGCCTATTATTTGCAAGTGATCGATTTGGTGTTTGGAACCACACTGGCTTTGCAAACTTGAGTTGTCTGTTAAACACTGTTTACCCAAAAATGTCAATTTGTCAATTTCAAGGTGACGCAACGCCTGGTTATACTGCGTTTCTGTCTAAATGTATAGTGTCTAGAGCCATGGCATAATGATGGTAATAAGAGGTGGATTAATTCGGGTGGGACTGTGTAGTACCTCACTGAAGGCCTAGGCCCCAGGCCCACGGCACGCCACTGAGTATACAGTATGTTAGTATGGGTTTTCGAACACAGCTTTTGATTTGATTTGACTTACGGCTCCCTTGTGCATGTGAGCAACTTGTCCCGGGAAGGGACGGGGAACTGTCCGGCCTGGTGATGTTGTACCCACAATAAAAATCTGGATATACCCCTACCAAAAACCCCTCGATGATCAGAGGTATCCATACAATGCTGTGAGAGCCTGTACTGCAGCATTCAATGTCAGCAGAACAAACCCCGACGACTCAGTGGCGCGCTACGCATGCAAGGCAAGCAGGTGCAAGCTCCACAGTCCATTAGGGACGCAAAAAGACAACACAGACCCAAACTTGAATTGATGTTCGACAACTCAGACTCGTGAACACTATTGTTCCCTCCAAGCTTGACACCAAGCTCAGAGCCCTAGGTCTGGACACCACCCTTTGCAACTGGATCCAGGACTGCCTGACGGGCAGACAACAGGCGGTGAGGATTGCAACACCTCCTCCACACTGACTCTTAATACAGGGGCACCCCAGGAGTGTCCTCAGCCCTCTGCTGTACTCATTGTTCACCCACGACTGCGTGGCTTTGCACAACATCAAGTTTGCTGGCGACACCACGGTTGTAAGCCTGATAACCAACAACGACGAGTCAGCCTATAGGGAGGAGGTAGGTGAATTGGCATTGTTGTTCCAGGACTACAACCTCTCCTTTAACATCAGCATAACAAAAGTTTTGATTGTTGACTTCAGGAAGCAGAGGAGGGAACATGCTCCGATCCACATCAATGGGACTGCAGTAGAGAATCAGCAGTTTTAAGTTCCTCTGCGTCCACATCACCGAGGACTTAACATGTACCAACAACACCACCGCTCTTGTTAAGAGAGTGCAACAGTGTCGCTACTTCCTAAAGTGGCTGAATTGCTCGTCCAGGACGACATGGCCCTCCAGCGGGTGGTGAAAACGGCCAAGTACATCACTGGGACCGTGCTCCCACCCTTCCAGGACATCTTCTCGAAATGTTGCCTGAGGAAGGCCCGCAGCATCAAGGACCCCACACACCCCAGCCACGAGCTGTTCACTCCCTTACTGTCGGGCAGACGGTATCGGAGCATGATGTCTGATACCAACAGGCTCAGAGACAGTTTTTATCTACAAGTCACCTCAACTTGCTCAGACTGCTGAACAATTGAACTGGACTGACCACCTGCTCTGATTTTCTGTACCTTAGCACACATGCAATCACTCATGCACACACCCACACAGACACACTCAGACATACACACCCACTCAGACATACACACACACCCACACAGACATATACACACACACCCACACAGACATATACCCACACAGACATATACACCCACACCCACACCCCCACACCCACACCCACACCCACACACACACACACACACACACAGACATACACACACACACACATACACACACACACACACACCCACACACACACACACACATATACAGTGCCTTCGGAAAGTATTGACTTTTTCAGCAACAACAAAAATACTTTACAGACCCATTCAAAAATTGATTCTTTTTTTTCTCATCAATCTACAAACAATACCCCATAATGACAAAGCAAAAACAGGGTTTTAGGAACTTTTGCAAAAGTATTAAAAATAAATAACTGATATACCTTATTTACACAAGTATTCAGACCCTTTGCTATGAGACTCGAAATTGAGCTCAGGTGCATCTTGTTTCCATTGATCATCCTTGAGATGTTTCTACAACTTGATTGGAGTCCATCTGTGGTAAATTAAATTGATTGGACATGATTTGGAAAGGCACACACCTGTATATATAAGGTCCCACAGTTGACAGTGCATGTCAGAGCAAAAACCAAACCATGAGGTCCAAGGAATTGTCTGTAGAACTCCAAGACAGGATTGTGTCGAGTCACAGATCTGGGGAGGGAAGGGTAACAAAAAATGTCTGCAGTATTGAAGGTCCCCAAGAACACAGTGGCCTCCATCATTCTTAAATGGAAGAAGTTTGGAACAACCAAGACTCTTCCCAGAGCTGGCCACCCGGCCAAACTGAACAATCGGGGGAGAAGGGCCTTTGTCAGGGAGGTGACCAAGAACCTGATGGTCACTCTGACAGAGCTTCAGAGTTCCTCTGTGGAGATGGGAGAAACTTCCAGAAGGACAACTGTTTCTACAGCACTCCAGGAATCAGGCCAGACGGAAGCCACTCCTCAGTAAAAGGAACATGACAGCCTGCTTGGAGTTTGCCAAAAGGCACCTAAAGACCTAAAGGTCTGATGAAACAAAGATTGAACTCTGGCCTGCATGCCAAGTGTCACGTCTGGAAGAAACCTGGCACCATCCCTACGGTGAAGCATGGTGGTGGAAGCATCATGCTGTGGGAATGTTTTTCAGCAGAAGGGACTGGGAGACTAGTCAGGATCGAGGGAAAGATGAATGGAGCAAAGTACAGCGATATCCTTGCTGAAAACCTGCTCCAGAGCACTCAGGACCTCAGGCTGGGGTGAAGGTTCACCTTCCAACAGGTCAACAACCCCTAAGCACACAACCAAGACAACACAGGAGTAGCTGAAAATAGCTGTGTAGCGACGCTCCCCATCCCACCTGACAGAGCTTGAGAGGATCTGCAGAGAGGAATGGGAGAAACTCCCCAAATACAGGTGTGCCAAGCTTGTGGCGTCATAAACTTGCAAACATTTCCAAAGAATTGTTTTTGCTTTTTCATTATGGGGTATTGTTTTTAGATTGATGAGGGAAAAACAGTTTATTCAATTTTAGAATAAGGCTGTAATGTAACAAAATGTGAAAAAGTCAAAGGGTCTGAATTCTACCCATGCATCAAAACTGCTGCTTACAGACTCATTATGATTGCTAAGTACTGCACAATTTAAACACCAATTGCCCCTTCCCCAAAACATGTGTTAAAATGGACTGTAAATTATGCCTTCCTGTAGTAAACTTATGCTTCAAAATGTATTCTATTCTACTGATCCATTTACTTTATGTATGTATTCTTATTTTATTTGTTTTTGTTGCATTGTTGAGACGGAAACCTGCAAGTAAGTATTTTGTTCGACGGTGTATACCATATGATTCCCATACATACGACTAATACATCTTGAAACTTGTAACCCAAACAGAATGGAACAGTAAAGTTGAGAGCTACTTTTTCTGAAGAAAGCTGCTAAACAGGCTCAAAAGCAAACAGACAAGCAATCAGAAGAATGAGGGAACCAGGGCTTACGGCCCGTTATATAGGAAGGTGGGTGCTTACACCCGCAAAGACCTGATTGGCCTGTTGGGCATGATTGAATAAGGCTTCAGCGAATGACCCGCACGAGGGCGTGTCCCATATTGAGATGTCGACTGAAAGAACGTAATTTTTTTGTGCATTGTTTAATGTAGTCAGGGCAAGCAAATTGGCTTGTCCCAGTGGTGATGATTAGAGTTGTAGTGACATATTTTGGGGATTTAGGGATATCTATCTATTATTTTGAATGCTAGAAAGTATACAAAATATTTAATATATAGTATAGAACAATAAAAACAAAGGCTATTAAAATACCTTTTCTATTTTTTTATATAATGGGGCTCCCAACTTGCCTAGTTAAATGAAGGTTAAATAAAAATAAAACAATTTTAAGATTTGTAATTGGTGTAACCGCCTTGAAAATCACTAATTACAAAGATAGACAAGGACCTTGACCATTTCCTCCAGTGGGAAACCATAATCGTGGGAGGGGTCTATATTAAAGTAAATGATTAGTTCATCATAAATTTGTGCTTCCCAGTGATAATTTGGTGGTATTCTGTCAAAATGAAAAGCTTCATTACTGTGTTACTCAATTTAAATTAAATGAAATTACATTGTGAGCAAAATGATTAATCAAATGACTTTACTAAATATTATAATTTTTTACCCCTTTTTCTCCCCAATTTCGTGGTATCCAATGGGTAGTTAGTCTTGTCCCATCGCTGCAATTCCCATACGGACTCATATGAGGCGAAGGTCGAGGGGTGTGCATCCTCCGAAACACAACCCAAACAAGCCGCACTGCTTCTTGACGCAATGCCCGCTTAACCCGGAAGCCAGCCGCACCAATGTGTCGGAGGAAACACTACTCCTGGCGACTGTGTCAGCGTGCACTGCTCCCGGCCCGCCACAGGATTCGCTAGTGTGCAATGGGACAGGAACATCCCTGCCACCTCCCCTAACCCGGACGATGCTGGGCCAATTGTGCAGTGCCCCATGGGTCTCCCGGTCGCCGCCGGCTGCGACAGAGCCTGGACTCGAACCAGGATCTCTTGTGGCACAGCTCGCACTGCGCCACTCGAGAGGCCACTAAATACATTTTTTACTAATTAATGTCCATAGATTCTGTGGCTTCCATTTATGAAAATCCTCAATTACCAAAATATGTCCTTGGTGTTACTAATCCTACCGGTGGCACAATTATCAAAGTGGTAAATGTTATGTAAGTCATTAAGCGCCCATATTTGTTGATTTGGAGTCGGAAGATGTACCCAAATACATTTAAATAAATACAAAATCTAGAAACGTACTTAATTTTTTTCAAAATGCCATGCCCAAATACCACTGCTATTCAAGAGCGAACTTAACGTTAGGTCAGAAATGTATCACATTTGAACAAACAATGAAGTTGCAGACTAGCGTTGGGCTAAGCAGGTTGGAAGGTAAGGATTTTGCTCCAGATACGCTGTGAGATGGAGTGAGAAAGAGAGAGAGAGCAGGAGCTAGAACATTACATTACATTACATTTAAGTCATTTAGCAGACGCTCTTATCCAGAGCGACCTACAAACTGGTGCATTCACCCCACGATATCCAGTGGAACAACCACTTCACAATAGTGCATCCAACTCTTCCAAGGGGGGGGGGGCCAGAAGGACCACTCCATCCCATCCTAGGTATTCCTTAAAGAGGTGGGGTTTCAGGTGTCTCCGGAAGGTGGTGATTGACTCCGCTGACCTGGCGTCGTGAGGGAGTTTGTTCCACCATTGGGGTGCCAGAGCAGCGAACAGTTTTGACTGGGCTGAGCGGGAACTGTACTTCCTCAGAGGTAGGGAGGCGAGCAGGCCAGAGGTGGATGAACGCAGTGCCCTTGTTTGGGTGTAGGGCCTGATCAGAGCCTGAAGGTACGGAGGTGCCGTTCCCCTCACAGCTCCGTAGGCAAGCACCATGGTCTTGTAGCGGATGCGAGCTTCAACTGGAAGCCAGTGGAGAGAGCGGAGGAGCGGGGTGACGTGAGAGAACTTGGGAAAGTTGAACACCAGACGGGCTGCGGCGTTCTGGATGAGTTGTAGGGGTTTAATGGCACAGGCAGGGAGCCCAGCCAACAGCGAGTTGCAGTAATCCAGACGGGAGATGACAAGTGCCTGGATTAGGACCTGCGCCGCTTCCTGCGTGAGGCAGGGTCGTACTCTGCGAATGTTGTAGAGCATGAACCTACAGGAACGGGTCACCGCCTTGATGTTAGTTGAGAACGACAGGGTGTTGTCCAGGATCACGCCAAGGTTCTTAGCACTCTGGGAGGAGGACACAATGGAGTTGTCAACCGTGATGGCGAGATCATGGAACGGGCAGTCCTTCCCCGGGAGGAAGAGCAGCTCCGTCTTGCCGAGGTTCAGCTTGAGGTGGTGATCCGTCATCCACACTGATATGTCTGCCAGACATGCAGAGATGCGATTCACCACCTGGTTATCAGAGGGGGGAAAGGAGAAGATTAATTGTGTGTCGTCTGCATAGCAATGATAGGAGAGACCATGTGAGGATATGACAGAGCCAAGTGACTTGGTGTATAGCGAGAATAGGAGAGGGCCTAGAACAGAGCCCTGGGGGACACCAGTGGTGAGAGCACATGGTGCGGAGACAGATTCTCGCCACGCCACCTGGTAGGAGCGACCTGTCAGGTAGGACGCAATCCAAGCGTGGGCCGCGCCGGAGATGCCCAGCTCGGAGAGGGTGGAGAGGAGGATCTGATGGTTCACAGTATCAAAGGCAGCCGATAGGTCTAGAAGGATGAGAGCAGAGGAGAGAGAGTTAGCTTTAGCAGTGCGGAGCGCCTCCGTGACACAGAGAAGAGCAGTCTCAGTTGAATGACTAGTCTTGAAACCTGACTGATTTGGATCAAGAAGGTCATTCTGAGAGAGATAGCAGGAGAGCTGGCCAAGGACGGCACGTTCAAGAGTTTTGGAGAGAAAAGAAAGAAGGGATACTGGTCTGTAGTTGTTGACATCGGAGGGATCGAGTGTAGGTTTTTTCAGAAGGGGTGCAACTCTCGCTCTCTTGAAGACGGAAGGGACGTAGCCAGCGGTCAAGGATGAGTTGATGAGCGAGGTGAGGTAAGGGAGAAGGTCTCCGGAAATGGTCTGGAGAAGAGAGGAGGGGATAGGGTCAAGCGGGCAGGTTGTTGGGCGGCCGGCCGTCACAAGACGCGAGATTTCATCTGGAGAGAGAGGGGAGAAAGAGGTCAAAGCACAGGGTAGGGCAGTGTGAGCAGAACCAGCGGTGTCGTTTGACTTAGCAAACGAGGATCGGATGTCGTCGACCTTCTTTTCAAAATGGTTGACGAAGTCATCAGCAGAGAGGGAGGAGGGGGGAGGAGGGGGAGGAGGATTCAGGAGGGAGGAGAAGGTGGCAAAGAGCTTCCTAGGGTTAGAGGCAGATGCTTGGAATTTAGAGTGGTAGAAATTGGCTTTAGCAGCAGAGACAGAAGAGGAGAATGTAGAGAGGAGGGAGTGAAAGGATGCCAGGTCCGCAGGGAGGCGAGTTTTCCTCCATTTCCGCTCGGCTGCCCGGAGCCCTGTTCTGTGAGCTCGCAATGAGTCGTCGAGCCACGGAGCAGGAGGGGAGGACCGAGCCGGCCTGGAGGATAGGGGACATAGAGAGTCAAAGGATGCAGAAAGGGAGGAGAGGAGGGTTGAGGAGGCAGAATCAGGAGATAGGTTGGAGAAGGTTTGAGCAGAGGGAAGAGATGATAGGATGGAAGAGGAGAGAGTAGCGGGGGAGAGAGAGCGAAGGTTGGGACGGCGCGATACCATCCGAGTAGGGGCAGTGTGGGAAGTGTTGGATGAGAGCGAGAGGGAAAAGGATACAAGGTAGTGGTCGGAGACTTGGAGGGGAGTTGCAATGAGATTAGTGGAAGAACAGCATCTAGTAAAGATGAGGTCAAGCGTATTGCCTGCCTTGTGAGTAGGGGGGGAAGGTGAGAGGGTGAGGTCAAAAGAGGAGAGGAGTGGAAAGAAGGAGGCAGAGAGGAATGAGTCAAAGGTAGACGTGGGGAGGTTAAAGTCACCCAGAACTGTGAGAGGTGAGCCATCCTCAGGAAAGGAACTTATCAGGGCGTCAAGCTCATTGATGAACTCTCCAAGGGAACCTGGAGGGCGATAAATGATAAGGATGTTAAGCTTGAAAGGGCTGGTAACTGTGACAGCATGGAATTCAAAGGAGGCGATAGACAGATGGGTCAGGGGAGAAAGAGAGAATGTCCACTTGGGAGAGATGAGGATCCCAGTGCCACCACCCCGCTGACCAGAAGCTCTCGGGGTGTGCGAGAACACGTGGGCAGACGAGGAGAGAGCAGTAGGAGTAGCAGTGTTATCAGTGGTAATCCATGTTTCCGTCAGTGCCAAGAAGTCGAGGGACTGGAGGGAAGCATAGGCTGAGATGAACTCTGCCTTGTTGGCCGCAGATCGGCAGTTCCAGAGGCTGCCTGAGACCTGGAACTCCACGTGGGTCGTGCGCGCTGGGACCACCAGGTTAGAGTAGCAGCGGCCACGCGGTGTGAAGCGTTTGTATGGTCTGTGCAGAGAGGAGAGAACAGGGATAGACAGACACATAGTTGACAGGCTACAGAAGAGGCTACGCTAATGCAAAGGAGATTGGAATGACAAGTGGACTACACGTCTCGAATGTTCAGAAAGTTAAGCTTACGTTGCAAAAAATCTTATTGACTAAAATGATATAGTACTGCTGGCTGGTGAAATAGGCTAGCTAGCAGTGGCTGCATTGTTGACTTTGTTTGAAAGTGTAGCTGGCTAGGTAACCTCTAACTGGCTAGGTAACCTCGACAATTACTCTAGACTACACAATTATCTTGGATACAAAGACGGCTATGTAGCCAGCTAAGATCAAACAAATCAAACTGTTGTACTGTAATGAAATGAAATGTAATACTACCTGTAATACTACCTGTGGAGCAAAGCGGAATGCAACTACTCGCTCCAAACCAAACCGGAAGTGCGTATCGTAGAGGGAGAGGCAATAGAAGTGTTGTTTCTTGTATTATTGTCTTTTGTGTCTTTAGAGGACTGCTTCACCTTAATGTCCCCTTTCCCTAGAACGCTCAGGGACCAACTCTTAGGACGTTGAGATAGACGAAGGTGGGGATATTTTTAAAGAGCCACACTGCTGCTTCTCTATAGGTGCTAATAGAAATTAATTCATGTCAGCTGCTCCCCTACCTCAGCTGGAGAAGCCCTTAGTTTAAGGTATTTTGACATGCAGTGCAGGCAGACTTTCTCACTGGACGAAGTACTATCATTGGTCGTAAGCCTTTGCCATCACTCTGGAATGACATATACTGATTCAAATCGAGGTGTGTGTGTGTGATCGCAACTGTGTGTGATCATGAGCATGTGAGGATGCATCTTTGTGTGTTTGTGCATGTGATTGGGAGCATTCAAGGATGCATCTTTATACCGTATGTTTATGCGCTGAGTGTTTTAGTGAGTGTCCCTTTCTGTGTGTATCAGTTTAATTGACCCGTGTGTTTCTCTGACTGTGAGCAGCCCGTAAGAGGCTGGAGCAGGTGGAGAATGGTGGCTGTGACCGGGATGTCAGCAGCATGGGAAGTCGCTCCAGCTCCTCAGGTATGTTCACTTGGCACCTGTTCATCTCTGACTACATTACCCACAAGACCTCAGTATACACATTTGGCAGAAATAGGTTGAATCAATGTTCAATGCACAACTCTAGATTTATTTCATATTATCATTAGGTGGGACAAAGAAATAGTCCCGACTTTAGATCTTCGTCGTACTTCTTCTTCTTATTGTTCTTCACGCTACTCTTACATCATTTAAGCTGGAAACGCCATTCCAACTTTATAACGTGTAGACTGTGGATTTGATTGCTTGCATACAACGTTTTGATATCTTTTAAACTAATACACTTTGTCTTTCTTTTGTCCGTCTTCATTCACTGTAATGGGAGTTTTTTCAGCATTCTAAAGCTCCCCACTTTGCAGTCAACTTAGACAAGTTGGGGCATATTAAATCTTCCTGTACTTCTCTGCTATTCAAAGCTGAAATAATAGCATATCATGTCATTGAGCAGCCCAAATGGAGACGTTGCTATGGACACCAATACATTTCAATGCCAAAAAAGTGCCATAGACTAGAATGGTAAAAAACGCTGAGATATTTAGACTGACCATACTTAGATTACTCGTCGAAAGATTTTAGAAACCAAACATACTTTTTAACTATATAAAATACAATTTTATTTCTCACATTTGTACTTGCTAAGGCAGCAGCAACCCTTCCTGGGATCCAAACATATTAAAGCACTTACATATAAAACAAAAGATAAAACAGTACATCATATAACATCCCCACACCACCACATATCTACAATACAAAATGTTTAATACCAACATACAACAATATCACAACGTGTGCGTATGAATAGGTCTGTACCTTTTTGTGTGTGTCTCTTCACAGTCCCCGTTGTTCCATAAGGTGTATATTTACCTGCTTTTTAAATCTGATTTTACTGCTTGCATCAGTTACCTGATGTGGAATAGAGTTCCATGTAGTCATGGCTCTGTGTAGTACTGTGCGTCTCCCATAGTCTGTTCTGGACTTGGGGACTGTGAAGAGACCTCTGGTGGCATGTCTTGTGGGGTATGCATGGGTGTCCGAGCTGTGTGTACATTCAGCTTGTCAACATCTCTCACAAAAACAAGTAATGAGGAAGTCAATCTCTCTTCCACTTTGAGCCATGAGAGATTGACATGCATATCATTAATGTTAGCTCTCGGTGTACTTTTAAGGGCCAGCCGTGCTGCCCTGTTCTGAGCCAATTGCAATTTTCCTAAAGTCCCTCTTTGTGGCACCTGACCACACTACTGAACAGTAGTCTAGCTGCAACAAAATGAAGGCCTGTAGGACCTGCCTTGTTGATAGTGTTGTTAAGGCAGAGCAACACTTTATTATGGACAGACTTCTCCCCCATCTTATCTACTGGTGTATCAATATGTTTTGACCATGACAGTTTACAATCCAGGGTTGCTCCAAGCAGTTTAGTCATCTCAACTTGCTCAATTTCCACATTATTTATTACGAGATGTGGTTGAGGTTTAGGGTTTAGTGAATGATTACTCCCAAATACAATGCTTTTAGTTTTGGAAATATTTAGGACAAACGTATCCCTTGCTACCCATTCTGGTCTTCCTACTAGGGCACGCTGCCTCAGTACTAACAGTATAACTCTGGTTTATAGGCTCATGATTACTGCATACAATAGCTGTGGGATCAACCGAGGTATTCAGGGCAATTAGGGGGACATAAATGAAGTTACTTACATTGTGTCTGCCAACGCCCCTAGGATAATGTACATTTAATGCAGCATTATGACGACTCATTGTCACAATGGTCGGGATTAACTGAGCTGGTCTTGGGTCATTGATAAATCATTGTTTCAACGCAGCCTTGAAATGCGTGGATGGAGTCCAGGAGCCAAGCTGCGTCGAATACAACAGGTGTAGACCTTCCCGAGAAATGCTTACTTACAAGCCCTTAACCAACAAGAAATAGTTAACAAAATATTTACTAAATAAACTAAATTAGAAAAAAAGAAAAATAATTAACACAATAAAATAATAGTAACGAGGCTATATACAGGGAGTACCGATACCGAGTCAATGTGGGGGGTACAGGTTGGGGGCGTTTAATATAAATAGTTTGGGTGGCCATTTGATTAATATAACCATTTAAAATTTGCCTAAATTAACATGGGTTTGAATGAGAACCATGGGGATACAGAAATAGGCATTAAAAATGGTCCTGCTCCTTGGACAATTAAGCTACAAGACCAACTTTAAAATATTCAGGCTATCAAATTCTTTAACACTTTTATAAACTATAACTATATACATTATACATATTCAAGCTAGAGATTCTAAACTACTTTGCTCATGTTCAGGCTATCATAAGTACATTTTCTTAAACACTTATCAACTAATAAGTATACACATTTGCACAAATTAGCGTAACACGACTTACCAACAGTAACTCTTGAACCGTTCAAGCTAGAGGCACCAAACCAAAAATTCACATATTCAGGCTATACTAACTTCAAATTCTTAAAAATGTTTATCAACCATCCATCAATTCTTGAGTAGGAAGTATCTTCGCTGAATAGTCTTGTTGATACATTTCAATGTTAAGCAAATTACTTTAAACATTAACACTACAATTAAAATGGCTGCTGTAGTTGTGGCTATTTCCAGCCATGCAAAAACTGATGTCAAGGAAAATGAGACCTTGAGCAAGGTTGTGGGACGAAATGTCAAAAAAGGAGACTGTTTTACTTATTTTTATCATGAGAGAGAAATCCTGACAGAGGAGGCCGTAGCCAACCCCATTAAGGAGGAGAATCTCTACCACAGTCTCATACATGAAACTCATCCAAACCACTTCAAATAAAATCTAACTTTATTTGTTCATGCGCCGAATACAACAAGTGTAGACCTTATCGTGAAATACTTACAAGCCCTTAACTCTTCTTGAACTGCACTGTTGGTTAAGAAAATATTTACCAAATAAACTCAAGTTAAAAATTATCAACAAGTAACACAATAACATAACAATAACGAAGCTATATACAGGGGGTACCGGTACCGAGTCAGTGTGCGGGGGTACAGGTTAGAGGTCATTTGTACATGTAGGTAGGGGTGAAGTGACTATGCATAGATAATAAACAACGAGCAGCAGCAGTGTACAAAACAAATGGAGGGGGGGGTCAATGTAATAGTCCGGTGGCCCTTTGATTAGTTGCTCAGCAGTCTTATGGCTTAGGGGTAGAAGCTGTTAAGGAGCCTTTTGGTCCAAGACTTGGTGCTCCGGTACCGCTTGCCGTACGGTAGCAGAGAAAACCGTCTATGTTTTGGAGTGTCTGACAATTTTATGGGAATTTCTCTGACACCGCCTATTATATACAGTTGAAGTCGGAAGTTTACATACACCTTAGCCAAATACATTTAAACTCAGTTTTTCACAATTCCTGACATTTAATCCTAGTAAAAATTCTCTGTCTTAGGTCAGTTAGGATCACCACCTTATTTTAAGAATGTGAAATGTCAGAATAATAGTAGAGAGAATGATTTATTTCAGCTTTTATTTCTTTCATCACATTTCCAGTGGGTCAGAAGTTTACATACACTCAATTAGTATTTAAATTGTTTAACTTGGGTCAAACGTTTCGGGTAGCCTTCCACAAGCTTCCCACAATAAGTTGGGTGAATTTTGGCCCATTCCTCCTGACAGAGCTGGTGTAACTGAGTCAGGTTTGTAGGCCTCTTTGCTTGCACATGCCTTTTCAGTTCTGCCAACAAATGTTTTATGGGATTGAGGTCAGGGCTTTGTGATAGCCACTCCAATACCTTGACTTTGTTGTCCTTAAGCCATTTTGCCACAACTTTGGAAGTATGCTTGGGGTCATTATCCATTTGGAAGACCCATTTGCGACCAATCTTTAATTTCCTGACTGATGTCTTGAGATGTTGCTTCAATATATCCACATAATTTTCCTCTCTCATGATGCCATCTATTTTGTGAAGTGCACCAGTCCCTCCTGCAGCAAAGCACCCCCACAACATGATCCTGCCACCGCTGTGCTTCACGGTTGGGATGGTGTTCTTCTGCTTGCAAGCATCCCCCTTTTTCCTCCAAACATAATTTTTGGCCAAACAGTTCTATTTTTGTTTCATCAGACCAGAGGACATTTCTCCAAAAAGTACGATCTTTGTCCCCATGTGCAGTTGCAAACCGTAGTCTGGCTTTTTTATTGCGGTTTTGGAGCAGTGGCTTCTTCCTTGCTGAGATGCCTTTCAGGTTATGTCGATATAGGACTTGTTTTACTGTGGATATAGATACGTTTGTATGTGTTTCCTTCAGCATCTTCACAAGGTCCTTTGCTGTTGCTCTGGGATTGATTTGCACTTTTTGCACCAAGTACGTTCATCTCTAGGAGACAGAACGCGTCTCCTTCCTGAGCGGTATGACGGCTGCGTGGTCCCATGGTGTTTATACTTGCGTCCTATTGTTTGTACAGATGAACGTGGTACCTTCAGGCGTTTGGAAATTGCTCCCAAGGATGAACCAGACTTGTGGAGGTCTACAATTTTTTTATTGGCTGATTTCTTTTGATTTTTCCATGATGTCAAGCAAAGAGGCACTGAGTTTGAAGGTAGGCCTTGAAATACATCCACAGGTACACCTCCAATTGACTGAAATTATGTCAATTAGCCAACCAGAAGCTTCTAAAGCCATGACATCATTTTCTGGAATTTTCCAAGCTGTTTAAAGGCACAGTCAACTTAGTGTATGTAATCTTCTGACCCACTGGAATTGTGATACAGTGAAATAATCTGTAGTCTGCAAACAATTGTTGGAAAAATTACTTGTCATAGATGACCTAACTGGCTTAACAAAACTATAGTTTGTCAACAAGAAATTTGTGGAGTGGTTGAAAAATGAGTTTTAATGACTCCAACCTAAGTGTATGTAAACTTCCGACTTCTTTAACTGTAGGTCCTGGATTGCAGGAAGCTTGGCCCCAGTGATGTACTTGGCCGTACGCACTACCCTCAGTAGCACCTTACAGTCAGATGCCGAGCAGTTGCCATACTGAAATGATTTGGCATGGGTCCCCAGATGCTCAAAAAGTTCTATAGCTGCACCAAACGACACGTCAGGATGCTCTCGATTGGTGCAGCTGTAGAACTTTTTGAGGATCTGGGGACCCATGCCAAATCCTTTCAGTCTCCTGAGGGGGAAAAGGTTTTGTCGTTGCCCTCTTCACGACTGTCTTGGTGTGTTTGGACCATGATAGATCGTTGGTGATGTGGACACCAAGGAACTCTCGATCCGCTCCACTACAGCCCCGTTGATGTTAATGGCGGCTTGTTCGACCCGCCTTTTCCTGTAGTCCACGATCAGCTCCTTTGTCAGATGATAGCGTTGTGACTGAGTTTCTCACTAAAGCTGGATGTAAGGTGGTGGGGAGATTGTTGAGGCGCATGATAAGATACAAGGGTCAACTCACAAACTGCTCCTATGAAGATAGTTTTGTATATGTTGAAGCACCACCCATCACTCCCATGACACGGTCTGTGAAGGTAGACCCTCACTGGATCAAAGTATTTTACAATGGACAAGGCCATGCGTGTGGACAGGACTGGCAGACACAATCCCACTCTAGAGGGGGTCAGGAGCTGTTAGGGTACAGTCCTACTACACTGGACAACATAAGGTGCATAGAGGAACCTTTTTCACACTATGTGCAGGACAACAATCCAGTCCCCATGAGTAGGGCAGACGTATCACATATCCCAGCTGAAATGACAGAAAGTGAGACAGGTTGAAGAACAGAACTTCTCGGCTCCCGAGGACAAAGGTGAAGTAAATTAATTATTTGATTTGGTATCTGGTGAGCCAGAGTCTACAGCAATGACCTCTCATTCCAAGAAAAAGAAGAAGAAGAGGGAAGATGTTTAAAATGAAGCTGGTAAAGTGGCTACTGAGACCAGTGACAATCATAACCCAACAACTCTGAGGATAATAAGGGACCCCGAAGGCGGTGCAACTCTCTGGGGAATACAATATAAGGCAGCCAAAAATCAATACTGGCCTTCATTCAAACAATCCGGAATCAACAAACACCCAAGCAGCCCAGGGTAACACGCTCCCAGTCTGGAGTTAGGACACCTGCAGAAAAAATAGCTGATATGGAGGATGCAATTCTGGGAGAAGTGGCAAAGTCCACCTAATTAGCCGTCCAGACCCGAAATCATTGATGAATGGTGGAACATGCATGATTTGAAATTATCTATATTTGAGTAGCCTATATGACCTGGTTCAGAGAAGGACATTCTGTGTATGTGAGCTTAACCTCTGTCACTAACATGGCTTTTCAAGAGAATGAGCAATCTGCAGATAATTTCATTTTAATGCCAACTCTTGATACGTGTCCCAAACAAAATCCGCCTTCGAGACAGAAACTCAGTTCCCTTAACCCAGCTCTTAGAAAACATTGTACCATGAACCTTTTTCAAACCGTTAATCAGGCTAAAATACTCTGGGACCCTCGTTCCAAGCCTAGAGAAATATTAGGAGGTCATCTGAAAATTCCTCACATTATTTCTAATCTTGATTTTTTTCTGTTTCTTTGAAACATGGCTGAATAAATCCTCTCCTATTTTTGCCTTTACTGTCCCTGGATATCCCATATTCCGGAGGGAGAGGGCAGAGGGGGTTAGATTCGTTATTTACATGAACGATAACTTTAAATGCAATCGTATCATATGTAAACATGCCAATGACCTTGAATGTATGGGGCTGAATGTCTTCCTCTCCCCTAATGTCTTAAACTATTATTGGATTATATCGACCACCAACATCTGATATCTAATTTGTTCACCATGTTATTGCCATGCTTAAAGAATGTCATCACAAGAAGGAGATCATCTTCATGGGTGATTTCAATATAAACTGGAAAAACAAAACTGGCAGGAAAAAACTTAGATCACAGAGCATTTCAACCTGAGTCAAATAATACAAGGATCAACCAGAGTAACACAGACATCCCAGACTATAATTGATCTGGTGTTCACTAACAGACCTGATTGAATAACTAAATCCATTGACTTACTAACTGGCATGTCTGAAAATCCCGAAAGGTGAAGAAGCTATAAGTCAAGTTGACTGGTCTGATCTATTACGCAATGAAGACCCAGAGTCTGGATACACAACATTTCTGTCAGCTATTGACAAAGTGGATACCTCTTTTACCAGGAAATTTCACGTAAGCCAAGACGGAAAACCTCTCTACCATGGCTCAACAAGGACCTCTGGAGGCAGATGAGAGAAGGGATCTTTCCTTGACAAAAGCACTGAAGTCTGGTAAGAATGATGACAGACGTATATTTAACATCACTAAGAAGTACGGTGGTAAGGCATATAAAAAAAATCCTCAGTTCTTCCTGATCAATGAAGCAAAAGGAAATGGCAAAGTGATTTGGGAAATCTCAACAAACTAACAGGGAGAGGAGCTGAAAAGTCCAAAAAGCATCCTGAATTAAAGATGAATGGGATTCTAATTCAAGACTCCAATTTCATATCCACCACCTTTAACAATTTTTTGTTGACTCTGTCAGCGAACTGGCTCAAAGATTTTCAACCAAGACCACAGTTGTCACTCCCATAGATAATAATAAACCAATATTCAGAACTCTTGAAATTTCAGCATCAGCAGTGGACAGTATTATTAGCTTCTTCAGGAACTCTAGAACAAAATATGTATTTGGTCTATACACTGTATTCCTGAAGAGACACAAATATTCTCGGATTGCCCCTATTGTACATCTAGTTAATCTGTCCATCAAATATGGGTTCTTCCCCAATGCTTGGAAGTCTGCTGCAGTGATACCCGTTTTAAAATCTGGTGACCCAACACTGGTGGAAAATGACCGACCTATAAGCATTCTTCCAGGGCTATCAAAAGTATCTGAAAAATGGGTGGCTGATCATCTGACTGATCACCTCAATCAGGGCAACTCCATACATCAAATGCAATTTGGATTCAGAACTAACCATTCTACTGAAACAGCCAATTGCTTTTTTCTGGAGTGCATTAAATGTAAACTGGACATAGGTTGTGAATTCGGCGCAGTCTTTTTGGATCTTTAAAATTGGTCTTTGATACTGTGAATCATGAGGTCCTCCTATCCAAACTATCCTCCCTTAATGTGTCCACTAAAGCCACTAATTGGATGACAAACCGAAGTCAAAGGGTTCGTCTGGGGGACACTCAGTTGGACTCTCTTTACTATAACATTGGCGTCCCACAAGGGTCAAAATTAGGCCCCCTTCTGTTTACCATCTACAGTTGAAGTCGGATGTTTACATACACCTTAGCCAACTACATTTAAACTCAGTTTTTCACAATTCCTGACATTTAATCCTAGTAACAATTCCCGGTCTAGAAAACCGTCGTTCAGTGAGGAGATCCCTTTTTCAGACCAGATATGAAACACCCGGTCTAATAATGATGGAGAGAATGTATGGTTCTTTAATAATGGGGCACACGTTGAAAATTCACTGAGACCAAACGATGGCCTGAACTGTTTCCAGATTTTTTGTGAATGTTTCACAATAGGGTTTTTAGTGTATTTGGAAACTACTAATGCAAGTTTTGAGCAGAGTAAGACTGCTAAGGAGGTGGGGCCACAGGATGAGATCTCCAACGTCAACAATTATGGGCCTGTAACATCAGGGATTTCTGTCATCCAATATAGAATGATTCTTATATTAGCTGCCCAGTAATAATGTTGGAAGTTTGGAAGTGCTAGACCACCCTGGGGACGAGATCTCTGTAATACGCTGTTACGTATCCAATGGTTTTTCTTGTTCCAGATAAAAGCAGATATCAGTTTATCTATGGAGATTAAAAAAAAGATTTTGTCCGAAAGATAGGAATACATTGAACAACTTATGTAATATATTAATTTTAACAGTGTTAATTCTTCCACCCAAAGAAAGTAAATCCCAGCGTTCAAGATCCTGTTTCAGGCGGAGTATCAAGGGAGGGAAATTGGCTTTGTAGAGATCTTTTGAAATTGTGTGTGACCCAAATTCACAAATATATACATTTCTGTGTCGTCACATGACTAAAAGAAGTTTGCATGGCAGAAGGATTAATAGGCATCAATTCACTTTTTTGTAGATTAACTTTATACCCGGATATTTTACCAAATGTCTTTAGTAGAACCATTCACATAGTGAAACTTTATGCTCTATGCCCCCTCTTTGAATACCTTTGATAATGATGTTATTACATATTGCTATGGCTAAAGACTCAATTGTGATTGCAAACAGCTGAGGGGATAGAAGACAACACTGTCTTGGCCCACGTTGAAGTTGGAAAATAGGAAGGTCAATATTTGGGCGCACTGCAGCCATAGGGGAAGAGTAAAGGACTTTGAACCAGGACATAAAATTGGGACCGAATCCAAATTGTTTTTCGAGTATAAAATAGATAATCCCACTCCACCCGATCAAACGCCTTCTCAGCATCAAGTGATTACATTATCTCTGTCAGATGAAGAGGGATTATAACATATATTGTGAAGACGTCTGATGTTGAAAAAAGAATGACGATTTGTAAGATAATGGAGGGAAGGACTGACTCAACAGCAGGCAATCTTAGAAAGTATCCTTACATCGCAATTCAGTAAAGAAATTAGCCTATATGAACCACATTCAAGTTTTTTCCCCTTTTTTCAGAATAACTTAAATACATGCTTGTCTCATTGTGGAGGGTAAAGAGTTTGAGGAGAATAATTCCTCAAATACGCAAAGCAAGAGAAGAGAGAGTTGATCGGATAATTTAAAAAATATATTTTTTCGGAAATCCATCGGGTCCAGGGGATTTGCCACACTGCATAGATTTAATTGCTAAAACAATCTCTTCTACAGATAGCTGCTGAATTAGAAAAACAGTTATCTCAGGTTCAACTGTAGGAATATCTAAGTTCTCAAAGAAGATGTCGAGTAAGGTAGGATTACCAGCAGATTCTGAAGTGTATAATTGTGAGTAAAAGTTACGAAGCATGAATTTACCTCTAAATCATCAATACATTTGTTACCCAGCTCGTCAGTTATCTCAGGTATGGTTTGATTTGCGGTTCTCTGACGCAGCTAGTGCACTAAGTTTTTTTGCTCTGCAAGTGTGTGACTAAAAGCATTTTCATGAATAAACATTTTCAGTCATCAGCACATGCCATTTACAATTGAAATACAGTGAGGTCCAAAAGTATTTAGACAGTGACACATTTGTTTGTATCTTGGCTCTGTACTCCAGCAGATTTTTAATGATACAATGACTATGAAGTTAAACTGCAGATAGGGCTGTGGCTGTCACTAAATGTTGTGAGCCGGTGATTGTCAAGCTCTCGGTAATTGACCATTAATGAACATAAATGAACATAAACACATTTATCTCCTGGCTTCCACACAACACTTCATCAGTCTCTCATTCACAATTTGATAATGCCTCAAATTTCCCGTTGGCATCCCCTTTGTGTGGCTGTAATGCCCCCTAAAAAAATCCATGCCTTTTGGGGCCAGTGGTCTTTGTGCCCTTGGGCTAAATATAATAATTATAATTGCCTTCTTCCTGAGTGCTGCATGCTCCGAAGCACCTCTCACTTACAAGACAGACACATCAGGGACGCAACTGTGCGCGTCCTTATCCAATTCCGAGGTGCATATTGAAGATATTGGGAGAAGTCCACATTTACTTTTCGTCAGCCAACAAGATGACTAAGCCTAACGAACAGCGAAAGCACTAGCCTATGTCAATATACACTGCTCAAAAAAATAAAGGGAACACTTAAACAACACAATGTAACTCCAAGTCAATCACACTTCTGTGAAATCAAATTGTCCACTTAGGAAGCAACACTGATTGACAATAAATTTCACATGCTGTTGTGTAAATGGAATAGACAACAGGTGTAAATTATAGGCAATTAGCAAGACACCCCCAATAAAGGAGTGGTTCTGCAGGTGGTGACCACAGACCACTTCTTAGTTCCTATGCTTCCTGGCTGATGTTTTGGTCACTTTTGAATGCTGGCGGTGCTTTCACTCTAGTGGTAGCATGAGACGGAGTCTACAACCCACACAAGTGGCTCAGGTAGTGCAGCTCATCCAGGATGGCACATCAATGCGAGCTGTGGCAAGAAGGTTTGCTGTGTCTGTCAGCGTAGTGTCCAGAGCATGGAGGCGCTACCAGGAGACAGGCCAGTACATCAGGAGACGTGGAGGAGGCCGTAGGAGGGCAACAACCCAGCAGCAGGACCACTACCTCTGCCTTTGTGCAAGAAGGAGCAGAAGGAGCACTGCCAGAGCCCTGCAAAATGACCTCCAGCAGGCCACAAATGTGCATGTGTCTGCTCAAACGGTCAGAAACAGACTCCATGAGGGTGGTATGAGGGCCCGACGTCCACAGGTGGGGGTTGTGCTTACAGCCCAACACCGTGCAGGACGTTTGGCATTTGCCAGAGAACACCAAGATTGGCAAATTCGCCACTGGCGCCCTGTGCTCTTCACAGTTGAAAGCAGGTTCACACTGAGCACATGTGACAGTCTGGAGACGCCGTGGAGAACGTTCTGCTGCCTGCAACATCCTCCAGCATGACTGGTTTGGCGGTGGGTCAGTCATGGTGGGGGTGGCATTTCTTTGGGGGGCCGCACAGCCCTCCAGTTAGGCTCTACACCCCTTGTAAAGCGGATTAATGTGCTTCATTTTAAGAAGTTTTTAGGCCACTTTAGTTGTGATACAAACCTTATCAAATATACAGTGGGGAGAACAAGTATTTGATACACTGCCGATTTTGCAGGTTTTCCTACTTACAAAGCATGTAGAGGTCTGTAATTTTTATCATAGGTACACTTCAACTGTGAGAGACGGAATCTAAAACAAAAATCCAGAAAATCACATTGTATGATTTTTAAGTAATTAATTTGCATTTTATTGCAAGACATAAGTATTTGATCACCTTCCAACCAGTAAGAATTCCGGCTCTCACAGACCTGTTAGTTTTTCTTTAAGAAGCCATCCTGTTCTCCACTCATTACCTGTATTAACTGCACCTGTTTGAACTCGTTACCTGTATAAAAGACACCTGTCCACACACTCAATCAAACAGACTCCAACCTCTCCACAATGGCCAAGACCAGAGAGCTGTGTAAGGACATCAGGGATACAATTGTAGACCTGCACAAGGCTGGGATGGGCTACAGGACAATAGGCAAGCAGCTTGGTGAGAAGGCAACAACTGTTGGCGCAATTATTAGAAAATGGAAGAAGTTCAAGATGACGGTCAATCATCCTCGGTCTGGGGCTCCATGCAAGATCTCACCTCGTGGGGCATCAATGATCATGAGGAAGGTGAGGGATCAGCCCAGAACTACACGGCAGGACCTGGTCAATGACCTGAAGAGAGCTGGGACCACAGTCTCAAAGAAAACCATTAGTAACACACTATGCCGTCATGGATTAAAATACTGCAGCGCACGCAAGGTCCCCCTGCTCAAGCCAGGGCATGTCCAGGCCCGTCTGAAGTTTGCCAATGACCATCTGGATGATCCAGAGGAAGAATGGGAGAAGGTCATGTGGTCTGATGAGACAAGAATTGAGCTTTTTGGTCTAAACTCCACTCGACGTGTTTGGAGGAAGAAGAAGGATGAGTACAACCCCAAGAACACCATCCCAACCGTGAAGCGTGGAGGTGGAAACATAATTCTTTGGGGATGCTTTTCTGCAAAGGGGACAGGACGACTGCACCGTATTGAGGGGAGGATGGATGGGGCCATGTATCGCGAGATCTTGGCCAACGACCTCCTTCCCTCAGTAAGAGCATTGAAGATGGGTCGTGGCTGGGTCTTCCAGCATGACAACGACCCGAAACACACAGCCAGGGAAACTAAGGAGTGGCTCCGTAAGAAGCATCTCAAGGTCCTGGAGTGGCCTAGCCAGTCTCCAGACATGAACCCAATAGAAAATCTTTGGAGGGAGCTGAAAGTCCGTATTGCCCAGCGACAGCCCCGAAACCTGAAGGATCTGGAGAAGGTCTGTATGGAGGAGTGGGACAAAATCCCTGCTGCAGTGTGTGCAAACCTGGTCAAGAACTCCAGGAAACGTATGATCTCTGTAATTGCAAACAAAGGTTTCTGTACCAAATATTAAGTTCTGCTTTTCTGATGTATCAAATACTTATGTCATGCAATAAAATGCAAATTAATTACTTAAAAATCATACAATGTGATTTTCTGGATTTTTGTTTTAGATTCCGTGTCTCACAGTTGAAGTGTACCTATGATAAATATTACAGACCTCTACATGCTTTGTAAGTAGGAAAACCTGCAAAATCGGCAGTGTATCAAATACTTGTTCTCCCCACTGTATAGGCCTATGGGCTAGACTACATGAGGTGTGCGACTATGATTCGAAAAAGTGCTGGGCATCATTCACAAGTGATAATATATAATTAATAAGTGATAGACTAATATTGTCACCCATCACACTATTCTTGATTTAATCTTGTCTTTACATATACTAAATAATATATGTGTGAAATTTGTTTTGATTTCGAATGGACCATTATCATGCACCTGTATCTAAACGGGCAGCGGGAAAAAAATACATGTCATCTATACACTTAAATAGCGAATGGAGGACGCTTTTCCCGTGTCATTTTTATGCCAGTCAGGTAGGCTATATACTCCTGTTGTAAATATAAGCAAAGTGCTAAATATTAGGAACGTTGAGAAATAAATATAGTAGACCTGGCCTATAGAAAGCTGATGGGATCCTCCTCTTTTTACTGTAATAGAGGCCATCACTGTTTTCTCACGCAATTCCATAGCCTATAGAAGTGTTAGATTAGATTTTAGATTTAGATTTTTATTGATGTCAGAGTGATTAGAGGGACAATAGAGTGCTGAGTACCAGGCAGTTAGCACGTTTGGTAGGCTATCAGCCGCATCAGAGCTTGAAGAAGCCTGATTACCGTGACTAAACGGTCAAGTGGATTTTTCCGGCCTTCGTGACTCGTGACCGCCGGTGTGGCGTTAATATGGTCACCATAACAGATCTAACTGCAGACTGTCAGTTTTAATCGTGTATTTTCATGCATATCGGGTGAACCGTTTAGAAATCAGAACAATTTCTGTACATATTTATGACACCAAAAGTATTTGGGGAAAATGTGTTTTAAAGTAGCATAAAGTTTTCTATTTGGTTCCATATTCCTTGCATTTGCAGTTTGTTTTGGTTGTGTTTCAGATTATTTTGTGCCCAATAGAAATGAATAGTAAATCATGTATTATAAACTGGGTGGTTCGAGGCCTGAATTGTGATTGGCTGACATCCGTGGTATATCAGACTGTATACCACGGGTATGACAAAACATGTATTTTTACTGCTCTAATTACGTTGGTAACCAGTTAATAAGGCACCTCGGGGGTTTGTGGTATATTTATTTTATTTAACCTTTATTTAACTAGGCAAGTCAGTTAAGAACAAATTCTTTCTAAACGCTTTATGCGATATGGATGAAAATGCCCTCAAATTAAAGCTGACAGTCTGCACTTTAACCTTGTAGTCGTTGTATCATTGTATATTCCTCACTGTATATAGCCAATACATTTTGTATTGAATATCATAGTGTACTGCACATAAGGTTTAAATGAGAAAACATTGTCATAATGAACAGCTAGCTAGCGTGTGCTAGGGAAGATCTCAATTGCATACTCCTCACGTCCTCTTTCCTCATTGCTTTCTCACAGCCCATTGGAGGGAAAGGTCAGGGGGAGGGACCTCTGGCTTTCTTATCCAATGGGTTTTAAGGAGATGAGGAGAGAGGATGCGAGGAGTAGGGCTAATACTAATAACTCCAGACCTGAAGAACTGCAGTATGTGCTTTTGTTCCAGCCCTTCGCTAACACACTTGATTCAAACAATCCTCAATGTAGACCAGGATGAGTTGAATCAGGTGTGTTAGTGCTAAACTGGAAAAAAGCCTGCTCTTCAGAACCAGGGTTGGTGCACTGCTGCAGACGTAATCTACAGAAGTAGTATTACTAGCCCCACGTTGCCTAAATCCTATGCTCTCCCACATCCCTCTCGTTCAAATCCCAGGGCTGATGGGGTAAATCTGGGGGAATGAGCCGGGAACCAGGCTCAGAATCTCTGGTGCCACCTACTGAAAAAGAATTATATTTCTATGTTTGTGCCCTTGAGGCACTTAACACCTAACCTGCTGCACGGACGCTCCTCTGTGGCTGAGCCTGTGCCGCTCCAGCCTCTTTGTGTGTGTGTGTGTATGCATGCATGGGGTTGGGAATTTAAGATAGGAAAACGTTTCGATGAAGTTGTATGTTATGTTCTCCAGGCTCCCTGAATGCGCGGCACGGCGGCAGCAGCATGGAGGAGCGCCCACTGGAGAGCCAGTCGGGCCCGACGGTGGTGGACAGCTACCCCGAGGTGGACAAGGCCATGCTTGTGGAGCGTATTGTGCGTCTGCAGAAGTCCCACGCCCGCAAGCAGGAGAAGATAGAGTTCATGGAGGACCACATCAAGCAGCTGGTGGAGGAGATCCGCAAGAAGACAAAGTGAGTGAGAGAAGTGGTAACACTCCCAGAAGAAAGCACACATGTACTACTCCTATTTTGACTTTTTCTCCTTGCCGCAAAAGAAAGATGATGGAGCTGGATAAGGATTTTTTTTACTGGCAGGAGTTGGCTTGCCATTGGATTTAATTTTTTTTTGTTCTACAAAACTGTTTGGTCTACTTGCGCTGTTGGCATGGTTTGTGTTTTGCCACACTGGATGCTTGGGAAAGTATGGCTATAACAGCTAATACAAGCAGCCTAGAAATACATGATGCTAATGGTTAGAATATTCAGCAAACTAATGCTAATGTAAGGCTTAGCAGAGGTCTAACCAAAGTGTATGCTAATGACGAGCAGAGAGTCTACCATGGGAGCTAATAACTTTAATTTAGCCATAACCTGGCTTTAGCCTCCGCTAACTCACTCTTCTCTTACAAACTCTGCTTTGATTTGCTGACACCGTCACAGAGTCAGGTGGTGTCACGTGACGTCATTCCTTTTAGAGTGCTTGGTGGATTCTTGAAGGCTGTGTTTGAGTGATTTTTGGCAGGTGATTGGCACGTCATCTGTTTATCAGTGTCTTGTCAGCCAGTAAGCATTTCACTTGCTCGCTCTCTCTCACAAACACACATACACTTGTCCACCCCCTCTTCTGACAGACAAGACTATCGGATATTTATAGCTGCTTGGTCCATGATGCGTCAGTGTCGATCACAAACGATGGCATATCCATATTCATGCCCACCTCCAAAGCCAAACAGACAGTATGGAACACATCACAAGCTAGGGGGACACGCCACTCCTTACCATGTTTAATCACATTAAACACGTTATCAGCAGCCAGACTATTGAGTGATAGCTGGAGAGAAGAGTTAGGGTTATGCAATCGTTTTTTTAGGGACACAATTTTCTGTCAATTTTGCTGTCGACCAACTGACTCCGTTAACTAGTAAACAACCGTTTAAATGAATTCTAAATAGTAAAATGACGTAACCAACAGAATATACTTGCATGCTTTTGGAACGGACTTTTTCATCAAAAGCTTAATTGAAACTTGTGACAATAGCAAGTAGGGATTTTAATGGTTAACTGTTAATCGGTTAGCCAGCGAAAATACATTTGACCAGTCATGCTTATCGGTCTATAGGTTAAATTGGTCCGTGTGTCTGTTCGTTAGTCGTCATGTATCTACGATACACACTCACAGCATACAGAGCGTAGTTTTAGGAGCGGAATGGCCAATAACCCGTCAGCTCCTCAAAAAGCTGGTATTGGAGTGAAACATGCTTTCATAATCCCAGTCATTGTGCAACAAATAACAATTCTAAATGTAATCTTGTATATAAAAAAAACGATCTAAATATCAACTCGTAATTAAAGCTTGCCTCCCATTCGCCATTTGAGGGCATAGGCTCTAGACAACGGTAGGCAGGATATCTGTGCATCACCCACTTTATTTGTATTGTAAATTATTATAATATTTTTTTTTACTTTTCCCCCTTTTTCGCCCCTATTTTGTGGTATCCAATTGGTAGTTAAAGTCTTGTCCCATCGCTGCTTCTTGACACACTGCTCGCTTAACCCAGAAGCCAGCCACACCAATGTGTCTGTCGGAGGAAACACCGTCCAGCTGGCGACCGTATTCAGCTTGTAGGTGCCCAGCCCGCCACAAGGAGTCACTAGGGCGTGATGGGTCAAGGAAATCTCTGGTGTTTCAACACTTGTAGCTAGCTAGGGAAACAATGAACCTAGCTAGGTAAACAACTTGTAAGATCACACACATCACGTAACGTTAGCTAACGAGCAGGCCAGCTAACGTTAGGTAGTTAAACAACAATGAACATAGTGCCAAATCATGTCATTGCTACCCTGCATGAATCTGCTGGGAGCTAACCAACCAGGTTCAATGTTAGCTAGTTAACATTAGGCTCTAACTAGCAAAGCAAACAGCTCTGGGATACAAATAATAACGTCTGCTAGGGAGCCAGCCAGCTAATGTTAGCTAGCTAGCTAACAGTACACTTTAGCTTGAAATGAAACCACTTTCTGTCAAAATTAGAAACGTGTAATATCTGAAAAGGTAGCTAGCTAAAGCTAGACTATCTTACCCATATACATCATCATGCATGATGGACGCGTCTCCCTGTCACGGATGCCATGCCATGGTTGCCCTTAGTTTGAAGATGTAATCCGGAGACAGGTGTTTTCCCATTCTCTTTAGCTATCACACTCATACTTTAGCTATCATAGACCGCTGTGCCACTCGGGAGGCCCCCCTATTTATAAATTTTTTTAAGGTATCTGTGACCAACCGGTGCATATCTGTATTCCCAATCATGCGAAATCCATAGATTAGGACCTAATGAATTTATATCAATTGACTGATTTCTGAAATAGTTGAAGTTGTTGCATTTATTTTTGTTCGTAGACTATGATTTGGAGCTGATGCTAAGAAAATGAACAAGTGAAACATTGAAGCGTTATAGCCTACACACGCGCACACACACATACTGATTAGATGGGTGATTTTGATTAATAGGGTCTTGGCAACCCTCTCTCCTGTGGTGACCTGCTTAAGTAACTCTTATGGGCACAACTACTGCCATTAGGGCTCTGATTGAATGTGCCCAACAGTTTAAAATGGCAGCCCTTTGAGTATTGCGTGTGGATGGCACCTGAAATGGTAGTCTAATGTGCGCAACTGACTGGACTATTGTTTCTCTGCCCCCTACAGGATCATCCAGAGCTATGTGCTGAGAGAGGAGTCGGGCGCCCTCTCTTCAGAGGCCTCAGACTTTAACAAAGCCCAATTAGGCAGGCGGGGGGGCATCATGGCCTCCCTATACACCTCCCACCCGGCTGACAGCGGCCTGACCCTTGACCTCTCGCTGGAGATCAACAGGAAGCTGCAGGCCGTGCTGGAGGACACGTTGCTCAAGAACATCACACTCAAGGTGGGTCCCCCAAACACACTGTCTCACCTTGTGTTGCGGGGATTAAAAGCCCCAGAGTTCAGTTTATTAAGCTATACAATTAACTTCTGCTCACACTACATACCCCTGCACTGTTTTTACGGTTGACATATCAGTCAGTAACCATGTTTCCATCCAACCATTTTATGCAGATGAATTACCTGACACATAAAACAACAGGCATGATGCAAACTAGAAAAATGTACAGTACATTTTTTTGTCTGGAATAAAGATTAAGTAACAAATTGCAGTGGAAATGCTTTTATGCACACACAGGGACGGCCCGCTCATTAACTTCTTGGCGCTACGGATCCCGTTACCGGGATCATTTTCTTAAACAACCACTGAATTGCAGAGCGCCAAATTCAAAAATAATCCTAAAAATATTTATAATCGTGGAATCACAAGTGAAATATACCAAAACACAGCTTAGGTTGTTGTTAATCCACCTATCGTGTCAGATTTTGAAAATATGCTTTACAGCGAAAGCAATCCAAGCGTTTGTGAGTGTATCAGTCAATGCTAGAACAGTTAGCCTTATATTAGCTTGGTCACGAAAGTCAGAAAAGCAATAAAATTAATCGCTTACCTTTGATAATCTTCGGATGTTTGCACTCACGAGACTCCCAGTTACACAATAAATGTTATTTTTGTTCGATAAATATTAGTTTTATAACAAAAAAACGCCATTTGGGTTGCACGTTATGGTCAGAAAACCACATGCTCGTTCCGTTCCTGAAAGGCAGACAAATTCCAAAAAGTATCCGTAATGTTCGTAGAAACATGTCAAACGTTTTTTATAATCAATCCTCAGGTTGTTTTTAACATACATAATCGATAATATTTCAACCGGACGATAACCTACTCAATAAAAGAGAGAAAGAAAATGTCGAGCTACCTCTCTCGCGCGCAGGAACTAATCAAACACCTGACTCGTTTTGAAAAATCTCGCTCATTTTTCAAAATAAAAGCCTGAAACTATGTCTAAAGCCTGGTCACAGCCTGAGGAAGCCATTGGAAAAGGAATCTGGTTGATACGCCTTTAAATGGAGGAGGGGCAGGCAACAGAACAGGGATAAAAAAAATAAAAAAGCACTTCCGGGTTGGATTTCCTCAGGTTTTCGCCTGCAGAATCAGTTTTGTTATACTCACAGACAATATTTTGACAGTTTTGGAAACTTTGGAGTGTTTTTTATCCTAATCTGTCAATTATATGCATATTCTAGCATCTGGACCTGAGAAATAGTCCGTTTACCTTGGGAACGTTATTTTTCCAAACATAAAAATTCTGCCCCCTAGCTGAAAGAAGTTAACCTTGTTTTTCACAAGCGTAGCAGGCTGGGAATTCTGCAAACAACATTTCTAGCAAGGGCTATTAGCAGGACAATATATATGTATCACATCCGACCGTGATTGATTGATTGAGTCCCATAGGGCGGCACACAATTGGCCCAGCGTCATTTGGGTTAGGGGAGGGTTTGGCCGGCCGGGATGTCCTTGTCCAAAAAATAGGCATGGCGGGCTTTTGGTTTCTCTCCCTCTATAAATAAATATTTTGGCCTTTATTCAGATTACAAACGCTCACTTTCGGTTATTTGAAAATGAAATAATCACCAAAATATTGTTATTTTTTAAACAAAGCGATTATTATTTCATTTAGAATTATATAAAAACCCTTAGATATTCTCATATATCAGATTTGCCCTAACTAAAAATGCCCCTTAGATATTAATTTAGAATCCTTCAATCCTCTAAATGTAATTATTGGTGGAGAGTCACGTCATTGAAAAATATATTTGTAGATATACTGTAGGCCTACCGTAGACAACACGAGTCTCACTAGTGTTGAGTAATGTGCTGTTAAAAGTGGTGTATGTCTAATTTATTTTGAAAGGATATTGAAGTTAGAAACAATAGGGTTTGAAGCAATAGCCTACCCGCGTGTGGTCAACTATTTCAGCATCGTTTCGCGCTGCTCTGAGACAAGCATGGGGACTGGTCTTGGGGACTGGTCTTGGTAAATCAATTAGATTTTTATTTTCACTGAATCTCTGTTTGTGTAATGGTTAGACTATAATTAGGTGGAAATGTTATGCTCTTAGTACTATAGCCTAGTCCCGACCGTCATGTTGTACAGCACCATGAGGGTTTCGCTTTTCGTTTTTCTTGTAATAGAAACACTATAATGTTAATCAAATTAATTAAGCTACATTTCTTCAAATCAATCCCATATACTATATTCTTAGAAAAAAAGGTTTTAAATTCTCTAGTACAGCCAATATTGAAGACTATCAAATGCTTCTCAAAGATGCCCTCTGGTGGTCAAACTAGCAATAACTAGCATTAAAGGCAACAATGGCTGACAATTATATAAACCGGACCAAATCTGAACCAATCATAGATGTCTGTTTCACAAGTTTGTAGAGTAGAGTACTGTACAGTAGAGTACAGTAAAACAGTATTGAGATCTATGTTTGGGTCAAATCAAGGCCGGTTCGGACCTGACCAAAAATCTACGTTTGTAGAAGTTGAAATCAAGGCCAGAGCAGACTAACCAAATTTCAACCACTTTTAACGTCCATGGATGTCCTGCGTTGGTCATTGCTCACTGGGATATTGCTATGGAAAGCCACAAATTATGGTAGCTGGCTTCACAGATATCACAACCGGCCGTGATCTGAAGTCCCATAGGGTGGCGTACAATTGGCCCAGCGTCTTCCGGGTTAGGGGAGGGTTTGGCCGGGGTAGGTCGTCATTGTAAATAAGAATTTGTTCTTAACTGACTTGCCTAGTTAAATAAAGGTAAAAATAAAATAAAAATACAAGTAAGATACTGTACCTGCGTAACAGAGCGCTGGTTTGGTGAACTATCCTCGCATTATGAGTTACCTTGACTGAAACCCAAAATCTCATGTTAGCTCCGAGAACAAATGCCTAGTGGGTTATTGTGGTTTTGAGTTGCACAGAAGACCCAGGTTTGATGCCCAATTGTTTGACCAGCAGAGCATTGCCCGTGGTAGAAGGATTAGTCTACTGGGGTGATCAGGCAATCAAACAGTCTCTGAGGAAAGCACCAAGACGATACGCATCCATCCCTGCTGCAAGCAACTTTCTGTTTTTCACTGTTTTTCTCTCTCTCCTCTCTCGTTCTTTCTTCTGTGTGTCTTCTTCACCATCTTGTTCCCTCTCTCTGTCTTGTACTCTCTCTCTCTGTCCTCATTCTCATCTTCCATTTCTCCAGTCGTCTAACCTTGATGACCTAGAAATGTGCAAGGCGAAGGACTCCAAATGACCCACGGGAAACAATGTAGTCCAGCTCAGAATATTTCACTGTTGAATGGGTTGCCTGATGTGTGTCTCTCTCTCTCTATCTCTCTGTAGGAAAATCTTCAGACGTTAGGGGCGGAGATTGAGCGACTTATCAAACAGCAACGATAGCTGGAGGACATTGCTCAGAGGAAGTGGCGCATGCTAGACGACAGTGTCTGAAGGAAATTATAGAGGACCAAGTGAAGAGGGAATGTTGAAGACCCCACCAACTATCTTGTGCCACATCAAGAATTTAACTGAGACACACACATGCGAACGCACACACGCATACACACACGCACACACATGCACACACGCAGTGTAAAGGAACAATTTGAATGTTGAATACCAGTCTCCTGTTCAAAACCCCCATGTTCTCAACTCTTCTCTCCAATGGGATGAGTACTCAGATCCTCTGACCAATGGATTGTCCTACTATTCCCCCCCCCCCCTTGCATAATCTAATACACTTTCCTGGGATGCCAAGGATGGCTTTATTTATGAATGAATTGAAAGGATTATGTTGATTAGCATTTTCTGAAGCCAGTTGCTAATGCAGGTCCGTGTGCATGCCAATCCTTATTACTCTCCCAAAAAAGTGTTTGTGCCAATTTGCTGAATATATTTTTGAATTACCGCTGTGACCCCTAACGCATACAGTAGTACTCTCACTGTGAACCAGTAACTAAAGACTACTAATGCACTCAACGCACAACCCTTCAAAGATTTGTCCACCAGGTCCACTTTCCTTTCTCACCGTAGCCCTACAAAGCACTTAAGGCAAAAATATTACTTGAGATGATCATTCGTAACTTGTATTTCTATGCATATCTCCCATTGACATCAAATGTTCTATTTATGACAAAGTATCTGGAGTCAGGATTCGCTAGTTGGCCTACATTCTGCAAACACCAATGTCAAAAAGAACTCCTGGCTTGACCCCAAATGTCCTACTATGAAGTTGTATAAATAATGAGTTCAGCTGGAGAATCTAGGGCTGGTCTTTAGTTGTTAATTTAATGTGATTTATTTATTTCTGTCGGTTTTGATTGGCATTTAATGTTGTCTTTAGCTTTTCTGGAGTTTAAAATCAAGTCCATTGCTCTCTCTCCTTTCTGTTCTTCATTTTGTCCATTCACTGAAGGAAATCTTTTAATATTATTATTTTATATTCAATTGTTTGTTTCCATCCTTTCTCACACACCCTTGTTTGTACTCTCATTAATTTGTAGGACGAAGCATTGTAGCCGCCCGCATTTGCTTCTTCACCAGTATATTCTTCAGCTGTCATAGTGAGGGGTCACCTGGCCGAGCTAGAGGCGTATGGTCCCGGGGATGGATGTTAACAACATTTACGTTTAAAGGTAGCCCGACCACTCGCTCAGAGAAGAAGAGCTGACATGCACCTGCAACACACTGGCTTCTGGCCATGCTTTTGTCAAGGACATGATAAAGAGTGACTTTTCCTCAGCCACGGCTGCCTAGTCCACAACAAACACACCACACACACACAGAAGTATGAAGTATATGGAGAATTCTGATGAAGGAATAGCTCCTAAGCTGCAGTCTTTGGTTGTAGTTATTTTCCCCCTATTTGTTTTTTGTCACCTATGTGTAACTATTTTGACTATAGTGTAAAGGAGGCCCCTCTCGATGCCTCTGGGATTTTAGTGTTTCTCCCACCATTGATTAGGTGGGATGCCTTCTCCCTCAAACAAGTCCACGTGGCCCCCCGCTATTGAACAATCACAGGATCGATTTGTTTTGATTTGTGTAATTTGATGTTTAGGGCTTGTTGGTTTGAGGGCTTTTAACTCCCGCTTAGGGGAAACACTACTGTTCTTTTTTGCACCCTTTCAACTTGGCAAACCGAAAACACAGGATTCACAACCTGGCTCTCTACTCCGCAACAATGTGTAGAGAACATGCAGCGTGGGCAAATGAGTCAATCGATCTTTCAGGAGCAGCTTGAGAGCGTATACAAGGAATTCATCTGAATAAATTCATTAACATAATGAAATGGCTTGCGGACATCTCATTATTATTCACTGAGGTACCCAAATACCCCAGAAGCAGAGCTATATACACATT